>NC_029787.2:59339271-59377978 GCF_000816755.2 Arachis ipaensis | reverse complement strand
GAGGTCTTGGGGGTGTAAGGTGAGTTGTGATTGGTTGGCTTGGAGGTGGATTAAAATAATATTAAAATATCTCAGGTGTATTATAACTACTAAAACAAGATGTATCGGAACACTCGTAAAAACATCTCTAAAAATTATTTTCTGAGCTACTAGCATAAATGACACTAGTAACATATTTATTATGAGAATAGAACATGTATAATGATGCCTTAGCATTGCTAAAGTCATCAGAGAGTGCTGGTACTAAGTTGCACTAGTAAACCGTAAACCCGGTTAAACCGATTTTCTGTTTTTAACTAAAACTGACCAGGTAACCTTATAATATTATTCAAGAAGCTTCTAATACTAATATAATGATAATATCATTCTATTATCTCTCTTCTCTCATAAATCGAGTCCGGTTCATCAAACTGAGACTATTTAAAAAAACCAAATCAAAACTTCTAACCGATACGGTTCAAAAACCAGGTTCTTCGTGACCGCGTTATCGAGATTGTCTCGGAAAAGGTTCTAACTTAAATATGAAATAATGACAATGAGGATTGAGATACTTGATGATATATCAAAGGTTTTCCCCTTACTGATCTTCCAGAGAAATCCGTACTTTCAGAAAAGATTCGCGTTCTCGAAAATCGGGGTTGTTACACTTCTCTCATAATCCTCTTCATCAACACACTCTTAGTTGGTACGTGACATATAACCTCTTTGAGTTGAGGTCTTGAGGGTTGTGTGGCTTTTGGATTAGAAAATGAACTTCACCTCTTCTCATGAGCAATTAGATCAAGAGATTGGCAATTGATTATGTGAAGAGAAATTAAATCACCAAGAGATTGGGGTTTAATTACTCATAATCTACCATGGATCTACCTTACATGACTGAGAAGGAGTGAGACCCATTAATTCATGAGGAATCAACATCTCTAATCCCTTATGCTTTCCATCTTTACTTTCCGTCATTTACTTTCTTGCAATTTTACTTTCCAGCTCTTTACATTCATGTCATTTACTTTCCTTGCAAGTTATTTCTTTCCTTTACTTTCATGTCATTTACATTTATTGTTTGCTCATCACTCCAAAATGATTGTCTAACTAGAATAATCAACTAACTATTGATTGCTTAATCCTTTAATCCTCGTGGGATCGACCTCACTCTAAGTGAGTTTTATTACTTGATGCGACCCGGTATACTTGTCGGTTAAACGTGAATTTCTAATTTTTGCGTATCAAGTTTTTGGCGCCGTTGCCGGGGATTAATTGTGATTAATAATCTACCGGTGGTTGATTTCCTAGATTAGACACTTTCTCTTTCTCTTTGTTTTAGTCATTTTTTTTGTACTTTCTTCTATTGTCCCCAACTATTTGTATTAATGCGTCACCAAGAAATCCTTACTCGTGACAATCTTTTCTTTTGGTGATTGTGTTATTAACATATAATAGTTTCTTTTGCTTAGTTTAATTCCAAATAAATTGTCATATGATTGCATTCTATGTTTGGTGTTGCTATGCAACAAAATTTGTTTCCAGGTGAAATTGTCACACTAAGTTTGGTGTGCCACTTATCTTTCATGCAATGTATCATGCACACCCCACTTGTTTTTGCAATCAATGTCTCTGTTTCTTGTGCCTTCATTGTCATTTTTTTATTTCGCTTGCTTGAACACATGTACTACTAACACTCCATTGTTGAAGACACTCATGACCCATCATAAACCCCATTACCACTGTTTTAATTGTTGTTTGAGGACAAGCAATCATTCTAAGTTTGGTGTGGGAGATGGAAGAGTATGAGAAAAATGACAACAATGAAGATGAAATACAAGGTGGTAAAGTTTCTTTTCCACTTATTTGTTTCCAGCACTTTAAATTGCATGACTGTCTTCCATTTTCTTTGTATGCATGTGTAATTACTCCTTGTGAATAAGCATAATTTGGTATTTGATTTGTAACATGTTGCTATGATATCATGATTATCTTCTTGAATTTTACTTGCACCCAATATCTCTAAGAATTCAACAAAGAAATAATTCTTTTGAAAGGAAAATGTTGAAGGGCAAGTAAAAGATTAAGAGGAGTGGAGGTTCTGATTGTATGATTGTGTATTGAGGTTACATGTTTGTGAAAACTTGCATGGGAGCTCATAGACAGGAAATGAAGTTTAGAGAAGTATTATGAAATGTCTCAAACATCTATTGATCCAAGAAGCAGTAACAAAAGAAAACAAAAGAAAAAGAAAAACAAAGGACAAGCTCAAGGCTCTGAGCATCAATTACTAGGAAGAAAAAGAAAGAAACAAGAACTCAAAGAGTTATTGTCCTAGTTAAATGCTTGTGGTGGATTTGTGTCAAAGAGAGAGGCTTGAGCAAGTAAATCCTAAGGGGTGCTTCAACACCTAATACCTTAAAACCAACTGGTTTGGGAGTATTGATTGAAAGCTTATCTAAAGAGCCGCTTTGGGACATGACACTTAGAGTCAAGGCCAAGACACAAAAACTATAAGCTGCTTCAGGGTGATTATCTATAAAGAGACTTCCATAATATCATTTGAATGAAAGTCCTAAGATCTAAGACTTCCAAAATGTAAGGACTAACAAGCACTGGAATTCTTGCATAAGCACATATATTGGAGTACACCCCACTATCTCTTATTCACTTCACCCACTAAGGCATCATAAGCAATTCTTCAATACATTCCAATTAAGAGAGTTCTTTGTGCATAGTTCCTTTCTTTCTTGAGGACAAGCAAGATTTAAGTTTGGTGTTGTGATGCCAGGGCATCTTGGCTAGTTTTACTAGCCATTTCTTGTATGCTTTAGGTTGGTTTCTGATGACATGTCACCATGTCATGTTTCTCTATGCTTTTTCATTTGTTTTCAATAGGTTTTATGCACTTTCTTGATCCATAAGCAAGCCAATTGGGTAGATTTTCATGTTTCCTTTGATTTAATCAACCATGTATGAATTCATGCTATTTCATGAGGTTTTATGCTATAATTGTCACATATTATGAAAGAATGAATATCTCATGATTTTGAGCATAGCTTTGATGTGTTTGGTTGATTAATGATAGGTGAAGAAAGCTTGAAGAAAGGTTGAAGCAAGAAGGAATGGCTAGGAGTAAAGAGAGGACAATGGAATAAGTGAAAATGAACCAGGAAGCAAAAAGCTGGACCAAAAGTTAGCCTCAAACTTTTGTGCAAACTTTTGGGCAAAAAGCTGGAGCAAAAGTTAGCCTCAAACTTTTGTGCAAACTTTTGGGCAAAAAGCTGGAGCAAAAGTTTGAGGCTAACGTTGGCATGAAGAGAACCTCCCTGGGCACCAAAAGTTTGCGCCAACGTTAGCCCCTAACTTTGGTGGCTAACTTGGCATGAGAAAAACACCCCCTGGCCACCAAAAGTTTGCGCCAACGTTAGCCTCTAACTTTTGGGCTAACGTTGGCGCCACACACCACAACAGCTTGAAGGGGTATACTTCCAACAAGAATAACTTGAGCTACAGAGCTCCAAATGAGGTGATTCAAGAAGCATTGGAAAGTAGGAATCAAGAGCGTTCCAAGCATATATGGCACTGCATGGTGGACACTAAAATTGAGGGAGAAAACTGCCCCGCAATGTGCATAAACGAACATGGTGGCAACCTGCAGTGAGGCCAACTGACCTCTGCACCTTCAACGAAGTATAACTCGAGCTGTAGAGCTCCAATTGATGCGCTTCCAACGGCAATGGAAAGTAGACATTCAGGGCTTTCCAACAATGTATAATAGTATGGGGGTGGACAATACGTTTGAGCCTCCAGAACTGGCATTTTCGCCAACGTTTGAGGCAAACTTTACCTCAAACGCTGCACACCAAAGCCAGCAACCATGCCCTCTTCAAATGATCATAACTTGAGTTGTAGATGTCCAATTGAAGTGATTCCAAGTGGGTTAGAAAGCTGACATGTAGAGCTTTCCAACCATATATGATAGTCTATATTGGGCATAAAATTGGCAACATGACAAGAGGACAAAGTTGGCACCATAAATGTGCATAAGGGAGGCCAACGTTGGAGCAAAAGTTAGACCCCAAACTTTTGCCCCAACCACTAAAGTTGCTTGATCCATCAATCCCTGTGGGATCGACCTCACTCTAAGTGAGTTATTACTACTTGATGTGACCCGGTGCACTTGCCGGTTAGTTTTGGGTGTTTTGGAGAAGTTCGTTTCTTCCACGAAAATATCCCATCAAGTTTTTGGCGCCGTTGCCGGGGATTGATTTAGATCAACAACTTCAGAGACACAAGATGAGCAAGAAAACCATATGGAATATTTCCCTCCACCACAAGATAATTCAAGTCATTATTCTAATGGTGGCTGGGAGTATTACCAAGAAACTGCAAATTCTGAGCAGTCAACTCACATGAGAGATTGTCTAACCTCACCTCCCACTTTTACATTTGAAAATTCTTCATCACCTAAATATGCCTCAACACAAACTTCCACGAACCTAAACCCTAAACCCTAAACCTTAGAGCAAAGCAAGGAAGAGCTCGAAGAGCGTTGCCAAGTAGAGGATGAACTGGCGTGTTCATCAACAACGCCAAGGCCAAAGCAAGCAGGGAGTCACTAGTCGTTGGAACTAGAGTGTTTGATGGCAACTTCACTAACAACTCCAGCAATTTTGGCAGGCTAACCTTGCCTCCTTCAAGGATGCATAACTTGAGCTAAGAAGATTCAATTGAGATGTCCTCAGTTGCGTTGGAGAGCTGACATTCAAAGATTTCCAACGATATATAATAGTCTATAGTGTAACATGAAATGGAAGCTCAAATCAGAGTCTTCCTTAGGCCCCAAAAACAAGAAAATGAAGTTGAGATTCCAGGTAGCATGAATGAGCCACAAAGAGAGGATCGAGAGCGTTGCCAAGCAGGGAATGAACTGGCGTGTTCCCTGGCAATACCCATAACAATGCCAAGGCCAAGGAATTGGGCCATGGGAGGATCGAGCACGTTGCCAGTGGCGTGTTTGGCAAAAATGCCCCAACCAAGCCAGCCTGACCTTGCCTCCTTCAAGGATGCATAACCTGAGCTACAAAACTCCAAATGAGGTGATTCTAGTTGCATTGGAAAGTAGACATCAAGAGCTTTCTAATCATATATGGCACTACATGGTGAACACTAAATTTGAGGGAGAAACGCGGCCCAAAAGTGCATAGATAAGTTCCCTTCCTCTTCTCTTCTTCCTTAGTAGTAGTTTAGTCTACTTTGTAATTTTCATTTATGAATTCTTGAATTTTCAATTTGTGTTTTGAATTCTCACTCTTTATTTTCATGCACTTTAATTTCATGAAATTTAGTTTTCATTTGAGAGCAATGATCACTTAATTCCCTTTGCATTTGGAAATGAGCTCTGTTTCAATTTTGATTGAATTGATGTTTATTTCTTCTTCTCTTTTTCACTCTATCTTCATACATAGATATCTATTAGAATCCTTGCAAGAGAGTTTTATTCTTCAAAGATCTTTGGATCTATTAGAATCCTATTGTGAACCTTGAGAGAGGGATCATAGGATTCAGTTCGAGCTCTCTTGGCATAATGAAGTTGATTTTGATTTAGAGTTGGTATTGTGACATGTAACCTCTCTAATATTGGGGTCTTTGGATTTATGTAGTATGAGATTAGAAATCATGTTTGTTTTTTTCTAAGAAAGAGCTTTTGTGCTTCAAAGATTCAATTACCACCGAGAGGGGGATTGAGTCTACTTGAATTTCATGTGAGCCTCGAGAGAGATCATGGAATTCAGTTTGAGGCTCTTCTCTCATAATCCTCTTCATCAACACACTCTTAGTTGGTACATGATATTAACCTCTTTGAGTTGAGGTCTTGAGGGTTGTGTGGCTTTTGGATTAGAAATTGAACTTCACCTCTTCTCATGAGCAATTAGATCAAGAAATTAGCAATTGATTATGTGAAGAGAAATTAAATCACCAAGAGATTTGGGTTTAATTACTCATAATCCGCCAAGGATCTACCTTACATGATTGAGAAGGAGTGAGACCCATTAATTCATGAGGAATCAACATCTCTAATCCCTTATGCTTTTCATCTTTACTTTTCGTCGTTTACTTTCTTGCAATTTTACTTTCTAGCTCTTTACATTCATGTCATTTACTTTCCTTGCAAGTTATTGCTTTCCTTTACTTTCATGTCATTTACATTTGTTGTTTGCTCATCACTCCAAAATGATTGTCTAACTAGAATAATCAACTAACTATTGATTGCTTAATCCTTTAATCCTCGTGGGATCGACCTCACTCTAAATGAGTTTTATTACTTGATGCGACCCAGTATACTTGCCGGTTAAACGTGAATTTCTAATTTTAGCGTATCAAGTTTTTGGTGCCATTGCTGGAGATTAATTGTGAATAGTAATCTACCGGTGGTTGATTACCTAGATTAGACACTTTTTCTTTCTCTTTCTTTTAGTCATTTTTTTATACTTTCTTCTATTGTCCCCAACTATTTGTGTTAATGCCTCACCAAGAAATCCTTACTCGTGATAATCTTTTCTTTTGGTGATTGTGTTATTAACATACAATAGTTTCTTTTGCTTAGTTTCATTCCAAATAAATTGGCATATGATTGCATTCTAAGTTTGGTGTTGCTATGCAACAAAATTTGTTTCCAATCTTTCCTGGATACTTGCATCAATTCCAAGTGAAATTGTCACACTAAGTTTGGTGTGCCACTTATCTTTCATGCAATGTATCATGCCCACCCCACTTATTTTTGCAATCAATGTCTCTGTTTCTTGTGCCTTCATTGTCATTTTTTTATTTCGCTTGCTTGAACACATGTACTACTAACTCTCCATTGTTGAAGACACTCATGACCCATCATAAACCCCATTACCACTGTTTTAATTGTTGTTTGAGGACAAGCAATCATTCTAAGTTTGGTGTGGGAGGTGGAAGAGTATGAGGAAAATGACAACAATGTAGATGAAATACAAGGTGGTAAAGTTTCTTTTCCACTTATTTGTTTCCAGCACTTTAAATTGCATGACTGTCTTCCATTTTCTTTGTATGCATGTGTAATTACTCCTTATGAATAAGCATAATTTGGTATTTGATTTGTAACATGTTGTTATGATATCATGATTATCATCTTGAATTTTACTTGCACCCAATATCTCTAAGAATTCAACAAAGAAATAATTCTTTTAAAAGGAAAATGTTGAAGGGCAAGTAAAAGATTAAGAGGAGTGGAGGTTCTGATTGTATTATTGTGTATTGAGGTTACATGTTTGTGAAAACTTGCATGGGAGCTCATAGACAGGAAATGAAGTTTATAGAAGTATTATGAAATGTCTCAAACATCTATTGATCCAAGAAGCAGTAACAAAAGAAAACAAAAGAAAAAGAAAAACAAAGGACAAGCTCAAGGCTCTGAGCATCAATTACTAGGAAGAAAAAGAAAGAAACAAGAACTCAAAGAGTTATTGTCCTAGTTAAATGCTTGTGGTGGATTTGTGTCAAAGAGAGAGGCTTGAGCAAGTAAATCCTAAGGGGTGCTTCAACACCTAATACCTTAAAACCAACTGTTTTGGGAGTATTGATTTAAAGCTTATCTAAAGAGCCGCTTTGGGACATGACACTTAGAGTCAAGGCCAAGACACAAAAACTATAAGCTGCTTCAGGGTGATTATCTATAAAGAGACTTCCATAATATCATTTGAATGAAAGTCCTAAGATCTAAGACTTCCAAAATGTAAGGACTAACAAGCACTGGAATCCTTGCATAAGAACATATATTGGAGTTCACCCCACTATCTCTTATTCACTTCACCCACTAAGGCATCATAAGCAATTCTTCAATACATTCCAATTAAGAGAGTTCTTTGTGCATAGTTCCTTTCTTGCTTGAGGACAAGCAAGATTTAAGTTTGGTGTTGTGATGCCAGGGCATCTTGGCTAGTTTTACTAGCCATTTTTTGTATGCTTTAGGTTGGTTTTATGCATTTTCTTAGACAATAAGCAAGTATTTGGATGAGAATTGTATGCATGCCTTGATTCAATCAAACATTGTTAATTATGTGCATTTTCATGAGATTTATGCAAGAATTGTTTGATGTTATGAATGATACAAAATCTTGTGATTAGGCAAGGCTTTGATGCATGTGTTTGGTTGATGATAGGTGAAGCAAAGAGCCCTGAAGCTAGGAGGAAGAAGTTGAGGGCGTTGCCAACACCAAATTCAAGTTAGCAACGCCATTGAGACTTCACTCTAGGAAGAGCTCGAAGAGCATTGCCAAGAAGAGGATAAACTGGCGTGTTCATCAACAACGCCAACAACAATGCCAGGATCTTGGAGCAGAGCAAGGAAGAGCTAGAAGAGCGTTACCAAGTAGAGGATGAACTGGCGTGTATATCAACAACACCAGTAACAATGCCAAGGCCAAAAAAAGCAGGGAGTCACTAATACGTTGGAACTAGAGTGTTTGATGGCAACTTCACCAACAACTCCAGCAATTTTGGCAGGCTGACCTTACCTCCTTCAAGGATGCATAACTTGAGCTAGGAAGATTCAATTGAGATGTCCCCAGTTACGTTGGAGAGCTGACATTCAGAGATTTCCAACGATATATAATAGTCTATAGTGTAACATGAAATGGAAGATCAAACCATAGTCATTTTTAGGCCCCAAAAACAAGAAATGAAGTTGAGATTCAAGGTGGCATGAATGAGCCACAAAGAGAGGATCGAGAGCGTTGCCAGGCAGGGAATGAATTGGCGTGTTCCCTGGAAATTCCCATAACAATTCCAAGGCCAAGGAATTGGGCCATGGGAGGATCGAGCACGTTGCCAGTGGCGTGTTTGGCAAAAACGCCCCAACCAAGGCAGCCTGACCTTGCCTCCTTCAAGGATGCATAACATGAGCTACAAAACTCCAAATGATGTGATTCTAGTTGCATTGGAAATTAGACATCAAGAGCTTTCCAACCATATATGGCACTACATGGTGAACACTAAATTTGAGGGAGAAACGTGGCCTGAAAATCCATAGATAAACATGGTATCAACCTGTAGTAAGGCCAGCTGACCTCTTCATCTTCCATGGAGTATATCTTGAGCTCTAGAGCTTTAAACGATGAAATCTCAGTGGCATTGGAAAGTAAACATCAAGAGCTTCCCAACCATATATCATAATATTGGGGGCTGGATACGGGGGGGAGAACACACACAGACACTCTTCATTGGCACACTCCATTGGGAGTGGGTCTTCGGACCCCTCTCCTCATACTCTTTTCTCCCCTTTCTCTTCTCTTCTTCCTTAGTAGTAATTTAGTTTAATTTGTAATTTTCATTTATGAATTCTTGAATTTTCAATTGGTGTTTTGAATTCTCACCCTTTATTTTCATGCACTTTAATTTCATGAAATTTAGTTTTCATTTGAGAGCAATGATCACTTAATTCCCTTTGCATTTGGGAAAGGAGCTCTGTTTCAATTTTGATTGAATTGATGTTTATTTCTCCGTCTCTTCTTCACTCTATCTTCATACTTGGATATCTATTAGAATCCTTGCAAGAGAGTTTTATTCTTCAAAGATCTTTGGATCTATTAGAATCCTATTGTGAACCTTGAGAGAGGGATCATAGGATTCAGTTTGAGCTCTCTTGGCATAATGAAGTTGATTTTGATTTAGAGTTGGTATTGTGACATGTAACCTCTCTAATATTGGGGTCTTTGGATTTATGTAGTATGAGATTAGAAATCATGTTTGTTTTTTTCTAAGAAAGAGCTTTTGTGCTTCAAAGATTCAATTACCACTGAGAGGGGGATTGAGTCTACTTGAATTTCATGTGAGCCTCGAGAGAGGGACATGGAATTCAGTTTGAGGCTCTTCTATCATAATCCTCTTCATCAACACACTCTTAGTTGGTACATGACATATAACCTCTTTGAGTTGAGGTCTTGAGGGTTGTGTGGCTTTTAGATTAGAAATTGAACTTTACCTCTTCTCATGAGCAATTAGATCAAGAGATTAGCAATTGATTATGTGATGAGAAATTAAATCACCAAGAGATTGGGGTTTAATTACTCATAATCTGCCATGGATCTACCTTACATCATTGAGAAGGAGTGAGACCCTTTAATTCATGAGGAATCAACATCTCTAATCCCTTATGCTTTCCATCTTTACTTTCCGTCATTTACTTTCTTGCAATTTTACTTTCCAGCTCTTTACATTCATGTCATTTACTTTCCTTGCAAGTTATTTCTTTCCTTTACTCTCATGTCATTTACATTTGTTGTTTGATCATCACTCCAAAATGATTGTCTAACTAGAATAATCAACTAACTATTGATTGCTTAATCCTTTAATCCTCGTGGGATCGACCTCACTCTAAGTGAGTTTTATTACTTGATGCGACCCGGTATACTTGCCGGTTAAACGTGAATTTCTAATTTTTGCGTATCAAGTTTTTGGCACCGTTGCCGGGGATTAATTGTGATTAATAATCTACCGGTGGTTGATTACCTAGATTAGACACTTTTTCTTTCTCTTTCTTTTAGTCATTTTTTTATACTTTCTTCTATTGTCCCCAACTATTTGTGTTAATGCCTCACCAAGAAATCCTTACTCGTGACAATCTTTTCTTTTGGTGATTGTGTTATTAACATACAATAGTTTCTTTTGCTTAGTTTCATTCCAAATAAATTGGCATATGATTGCATTCTAAGTTTGGTGTTGCTATGCAACAAAATTTGTTTCCAATCTTTCCTGGATACTTGCATCAATTCCAAGTGAAATTGTCACACTAAGTTTGGTGTGCCACTTATCTTTTATGCAATGTATCATGCACACCCCACTTGTTTTTGCAATCAATGTCTCTGTTTCTTGTGCCTTCATTGTCATTTTTTTATTTCGCTTGCTTGAACACATGTACTACTAACACTCCATTGTTGAAGACACTCATGACCCATCATAAACCCCATCACCACTGTTTTAATTGTTGCTTGAGGACAAGCAATCATTCTAAGTTTGGTGTGGGAGGTGGAAGAGTATGAGGAAAATGACAACAATGAAGATGAAATACAAGGTGGTAAAGTTTCTTTTCCGCTTATTTGTTTCCAGCACTTTAAATTGCATGACTGTCTTCCATTTTCTTTGTATGCATGTGTAATTACTCCTTGTGAATAAGCATAATTTGGTATTTGATTTGCAACATGTTGCTATGATATCATGATTATCATCTTGAATTTTACTTGCACCCAATATCTCTAAGAATGCAACAAAGAAATAATTCTTTTGAAAGGAAAATGTTGAAGAATTTTATAAATCTTGGGGCAAGTAAAAGATTAAGAGGAGTGGAGGTTCTGATTGTATGATTGTGTATTGAGGTTACATGTTTGTGAAAACTTGCATGGGAGCTCATAGACAGGAAATGAAGTTTAGAGAAGTATTGTGAAATGTCTCAAACATCTATTGATCCAAGAAGCAGTAACAAAAGAAAACAAAAGAAAAAGAAAAACAAAGGACAAGCTCAAGGCTCTGAGCATCAACTCCTAGGAAGAAAAAGAAAGAAACAAGAACTCAAAGAGTTATTGTCCTAGTTAAATGC
Organism: Arachis ipaensis; assembly: GCF_000816755.2. Classification (NCBI taxonomy): domain Eukaryota; kingdom Viridiplantae; phylum Streptophyta; class Magnoliopsida; order Fabales; family Fabaceae; genus Arachis; species Arachis ipaensis. Next base: position 59,366,376 of record NC_029787.2, on the reverse strand, counting down.
TTGTGGTGGATTTGTGTCAAAGAGAGAGGCCTGAGCAAGTAAATCCTAAGGGGTGCTTCAACACCTAATACCTTAAAACCAACTGGTTTAGGAGTATTGATTGAAAGCTTATCTAAAGAGCCGCTTTGGGACATGACACTTAGGGTCAAGGCCAAGACACAAAAACTATAAGCTGCTTCAGGGTGATTATCTATAAAGAGACTTCCATAATATCATTTGAATGAAAGTCTTGGGATCTAAGACTTCCAAAATGTAAGGACTAACAAGCAATGGAATCCTTGCATAAGCACATATATTGGAGTTCACCCCACTATCTCTTATTCACTTCACCCACTAAGGCATCATAAGCAATTCTTTAATTCATTCCAATTAAGAGAGTTCTTTGTGCATAGTTCCTTTCTCGCTTGAGGACAAGCAAGATTTAAGTTTGGTGTTGTGATGCCAGGGCATCTTGGCTAGTTTTACTAGCCATTTTTTGTATGCTTTAGGTTGGTTTCAGGCATTTTCTTAGACAATAAGCAAGTATTTGGATGAGAATTGTATGAATGCCTTGATTCAATCAAACATTGTTAATTATGTGCATTTTCAAGAGATTTATGCAAGAATTGTTTGATGTTATGAATGATGCGAAATCTTGTGATTTAGCAACACTTTGATGCATGTGTTTGGTTGATGATAGGTGAAGCAAAGAGCCCTGGAGCTAGGAGGAAGAAGTTGAGGGCGTTGCTAACTCCAAATTCAAGTTAGCAACGCCATTGAGACTTAACTCTAGGAAGAGCTCGAAGAGCGTTGCCAAGCAGAGGATGAACTGGCGTGTTCATCAACAATGCCAGCAACAACGCCAAGGCCAAGGCAAGCAGAGAGTCACTAGTACGTTGGCACTAGAGTGTTTGATGGCAACTTCACCAACAACTCCAGCAATTTTGGCAGGCTGACCTTGCCTCCTTCAAGGATGCATAACTTGAGCTAGAAAGATTCAATTGAGATGTCCTCAGTTGTGTTGGAAAGCTGACATTCAGAGGTTTCCAAAGATATATAATAGTCTATAGTGTAACATGAAAAGGAAGCTCAAATCATAGTCATCCTTAGGCCCCAAAAACAAGAAAATGAAGTTGAGATTCAAGGTGGCATGAATGAGCCACAAAGAGAGGATCGAGAGCGTTGCCAGGCAGAGAATGAACTGGCGTGTTCCCTGGCAACACCCATAACAATGCCAAGGCCAAGGAATTGGGCCAGGGGAGGATCGAGCATGTTGCCAGTGGCGTGTTTGGCAAAAACGCCCCAACCAAGGCAGCCTGACCTTGCCTCCTTCAAAGATGCATAACTTGAGCTACAAAACTCCAAATGAGGTGATTTCAGTTGCATTGGAAAGCAGACGTCAAGATCTTTACAACCATATTTGGCACTACATGGTGGACACTAAATTTGAGGGAGAAACTCGGCCCGAAAGTGCATAGATAAACATGGTATCATACTGTAGTAAGGCCAGCTGACCTCTTCATCTTCCATGGAGTATATCTTGAGCTCTAGAGCTTTAAATGATGAAATCTTAGTGGTAATTTAATTTAATTTGTAATTTTCATTTATGAATTCTTGAATTTTCAATTTGTGTTTTGAATTCTCACTCTTTATTTTCATGCACTTTAATTTCATGAAATTTAGTTTTGATTTGAGAGCAATGATCACTTAATTCCCTTTGCATTTGGGAAAGGAGCTCTGTTTCAATTTTGATTGAATTGATGTTTATTTTTCTTTCTCTTCTTCACTCTATCTTTATACTTGGATATCTATTAGAATCCTTGCATGAGAGTTTTGTTCTTCAAAGATCCTTGGATATATTAGAATCCTATTGTGAACCTTGAGAGAGGGATCATAGGATTTAGTTTGAGCTCTCTTGGCATAATAAAGTTGATTTTGATTTAGAGTTGGTATTGTGACATGTAAACTCTCTAATATTGAGGTCTTTGGATTTATATAGTATGATATTAGAAATCATGTTTGTTTTTTTTCTAAGAAAGAGCTTTTGTGCTTCAAAGATTTAATTACCACCGAGAGGGGGATTGAATCTACTTGAATTTCATGTGAGCCTCGAGAGAGGGATCATGGAATTCAGTTTGAGGCTCTTCTCTCATAATCCTCTTCATCAACACACTCTTAGTTGGTACGTGACATATAACCTCTTTGAGTTGAGGTCTTGAGGGTTGTGTGGCTTTTGGATTAGAAATTGAACTTCACCTCTTCTCATGAGTAATTAGATCAAGAGATTGGCAATTGATTATGTGAAAAGAAATTAAATCACCAAGAGATTGGGGTTTAATTACTCATAATCCACCATAGATCTACCTTACATGATTGAGAAGGAGTGAGACCCATTAATTCATGGGGAATCAACATCTCTAATCCCTTATGCTTTCCGTCTTTACTTTTCGTCATTTACTTTCTTGCAATTTTACTTTCCAGCTCTTTACATTCATGTCATTTACTTTACTTGCAAGTTATTGCTTTCCTTTACTTTCATGTCATTTACATTTATTGTTTGCTCATCACTCCAAAATGATTGTCTAACTAGAATAATCAATTAACTATTGATTGCTTAATCCTTTAATCCTCGTGGGATCGACCTAACTCTAAGTGAGTTTTATTACTTGATGCGACCCGGTATACTTGCTGGTTAAACGTGAATTTCTAATTTTTGCATATCAATTTTTTGGTGTCCTCTATGAAAGAAGAAGCCAAGGCAGTATCAACTGACTTTAGTCCTCAGGAACAAGTTACTGAACTCAATCAGCAACTATCTTCTATAACAAGGCAGTTAGCAGAAGTTAAGGAGATGCTACAAGAAACCAAAAATGCTAACAAGGATATTGAATCACAATTGAATCAGACAAAACAGCAGTTATCAAAACAGATAACAGAGGAGTGCCAAGCAATTCAATTAAGAAGTGGAAAAATATTAAATACCTCAACTCAAAGCAGCAGAAAGCCAAGAAAAGAACTGCTGACAGAAGATGAGCAACCTGCTACCCAAAATCCCTCTGAGGACAGTAAGACCCTAGAGAGGAATAAGTCTGGCGTTCAAACGCCAGAAAAGGGTGAAAAACTGGCGTTAAATGCCCAATCCATGTTCAGTGCTGGCATTCAAATGCCAAAGAGGGATCAGACACCTGCAAGTGCTGATAATAACTCCCTCAAGAAGGCTTCTCAACCTGCCTCTATAGGAAATAAACCTGCAGCAACTAAGGTTGAAGAATATAAAGCCAAAATGCCTTATCCTCAGAAACTCCGCCAAGCGGAACAGGATAAACAATTTGCCCACTTTGTAGACTATCTTAGGACTCTTGAAATAAAGATTCCGTTTGCAGAGGCACTTGAGCAAACACCCTCTTATGCTAAGTTCATGAAAGAGATCTTAAGTCATAAGAAGGATTGGAGAGAAACAGAAAAAGTTTTTCTCACTCAAGAATGCAGTGCAGTCATTCTAACAAGCTTACCAGAAAAGCTTAAGGATCCCGGAAGCTTTATGATACCATGCACATTAGAGGGTGCTTGTACCAAGACAGCTATATGTGATCTTGGGGCAAGCATCAACCTAATCCCTGCATCCACTATCAGAAAGCTTGAATTGACTGAAGAGGTCAAACTAACCCGGATCTGTCTTCAACTTGCTGATGGCTCCATTAAATACCCATCAGGCATAATTGAGGACATGATTGTCAAGGTTGGGCCATTTGCCTTCCCTACTGACTTTGTAGTGCTGGAAATGGAGGAGCACAAGAGTGCAACTCTCATTCTAGGAAGACCATTCCAAGCAACTGGACGAACCCTCATTGAAGAAGGACTGCTGATGCTGTTGGATTCTGATCTCCCTGCACTCAAAGTGGATTTTCTGGAGCTACAGAACTGAAAATGACACGCTTCCAATTGCGTTGGAAAGTAGACATCCAGGGCTTTCCAGCAATGTATAATAGTCCATACTTTGAACGCGTTTAGACGACGTAAAAGGGCGTTGAACGCCAGTTCTACGCTGTTGTCTGGAGTTAAACGCCAGAAACAAGTCACAAACCAGAGTTGAACGCCAGAAATACGTTACAACCTGGCGTTCAACTTCAGAAAGAGCCTCTACACGTGTAACATTCAAGCTCAGCCCAAGCACACACCAAGTGAGCCCCGGAAGTGGATTTATGCATTAATTACTTACTTCTGTATACCCTAGTAGCTAGTTTATTATAAATAGGACTTTTTACTATGATTGGATGAAGACAGCAGGAAAGCAGAGGTTTAGAGGGACGAAAGCATCTCCATGCATTTATCTGAAATTCTCATCAAGGATTTACATAAGTATTTCTATCCCTATTTTATTATTAATATTCGAAAACTCCATAACCATTCTATATCCGCCTAACTGAGATTTAGAAGATGACCATAGCTTGCTTCATACCAACAATCTCCGTGGGATCGACCCTTACTCGCGTAAGGTTTATTACTTGGACGACCCAGTGCACTTGCTGGTTAGTTGTGCGAAGTTGTGATAAAAAGTTGAGATTACAATTGAGCGTACCATGTTGATGGCGCCATTGATGATCACAATTTCGTGCACCAGCTATGCAGCATCCAGACACATCAGAAGACTACCTGAGTGGTTATATTATTGACTCCCTGGTGAAAGAGGTCAATATGACTGAGAGTCTCGAATCAGAGCTAGAGGACATTTTTAAAGATATTCATCCTGATCTGGAGGAACCAGAGGAAATAAAAGAACCTCTGAAAACTCCTCAGGAAGAGGAGAAACCTCCTAAACCCGAGCTCAAACCACTACCACCATCCCTGAAATATGCATTTCTGGGAGAAGGTGACACTTTTCCTGTAATCATAAGCTCTGCTTTAGAGCCACAGGAAGAGAAAGCACTAATTCAGGTGCTAAGGACACACAAGACAGCTCTTGGGTGGTCCATAAGTGATCTTAAGGGCATTAGCCCAGCCAAATGCATGCACAAGATCCTATTGGAGGATGATGCTAAGCCAGTGGTTCAACCACAGAGGCGGCTAAATCCCGCCCTGAAGGAGGTGGTGCAGAAAGAGGTCACTAAGTTACTAGATGCTGGGATTATTTATCCTATTTCTGATAGCCCCTGGGTGAGCCATGTCCATGTTGTCCCTAAGAAGGGAGGTATGACAGTAGTTCATAATGAAAAAAATGAACTGGTTCCTACAAGAACAGTTACAGGGTGGCTTATATGTATTGACTACAGAAGGCTCAATACAGCCACCAGGAAGGATCACTTCCCTTTACCATTCATAGACCAGATGCTAGAAAGACTAGCAGGTCATGAATACTACTGCTTTTTGGATGGCTATTCAGGTTACAACCAAATTGCAGTAGGTCATCAGGACCAAGAGAAAACAGCATTCACATGTCCATCTGGAGTATTTGCATACAGAAGAATGCCTTTTGGTCTGTGCAATGCACCTGCAACCTTTCAGAGGTGCATGCTCTCTATCTTCTCTGATATGTTAGAGAAATTTCTGGAAGTCTTCATGGATGACTCCTCAGTATTTGGAGACTCATTTAGCTCCTGTCTTAACCATCTAGCACTTGTTCTGAAAAGATGCCAAGAGACTAACCTAATTTTAAATTGGGAAAAATGTCACTTTATGGTGACTGAAGAAATTGTCATTGGGTATAAAATTTTGAACAAGGGAATAAAGGTGGATCAAGCTAAGGTAGAGGTAATTGAAAAATTACCACCACCCACCAATGTTAAGACAATCAAAAGCTTTCTGGGGCATGCAGGATTCTATAGGAGGTTTATAAAGGATTTTTCAAAAATCGCAAAACCTCTGAGCAATCTGCTAGCTGTTGACACGCCATTTGTGTTTGACACAGAGTGTCTGCAGGCGTTTAAAACTCTGAAAGCTAAGCTGGTCACAGCACCAGTTATTTCTACACCAGACTGGACATTACCATTCAAACCAATGTGTGATGGCAGTGACCATGCCATAGGTGCAGTATTGGGACAGAGGCATAACAAGCTTCTGCATGTCATTTATTATGCTAGCCGTGTTTTAAATGATGTACAGAAAAATTACACAACCACATAAAAAGAGCTGCTTGCAGTGGTTTATGCCATTGACAAGTTTAGATCATACTTAGTAGGATCAAAAGTGATTGTGTACACTGACCATGCTGCTCTTAAATATCTACTCACAAAGCAGGATTCAAAGCCCAGGCTCATAAGATGGGTGTTGCTTCTGCAAGAGTTTGATATAGAAATAAGAGATAGAAAAGGGACAGAGAATCAAGTAGCTGATCACCTGTCCCGGATAGAACCAGTAGCAGGAGCATCCCTCCCTCCTACTGAGATCTCTGAAACCTTTTCGGATGAGCAATTATTTGCCACTCAGGAAGCTCCGTGGTTTGCAGACATTACAAACTATAAGACTCAAGGTTCTTCTTCTGTAACCATGGAGAGGAAGCATGAAAAGCTTCTATCAATACAGAGTCAAACAAAACCCCCACATTCAAACTCTAAGTTTGGTGTTGGGAGGCCACAACTAAACTCTAAGTTTGGTGTTGAGAGGCCCCAACTGCTCTGATTATCTGTGAGGCTCCATGAGAGCTCACTGTCAAGCTATTGACATTAAAGAAGTGCTTGTTGGAAGGCAACCCAATGTTATTTAATTATATCTATTTATTTTCCATTGCTATTTTATGTTTTCTTTAGGTTGATGATCATGTGAAGTCACAAAAACAACTGAAAAATCAAAAACAAGAATGAAAAACAGCATTAAAAATAGCTCACCCTTGAGGAAGAGTTTACTGGCGTTTAAACGCCAGTAAGAAGCATCAAACTGGCGTTTAACGCCAGAAAGAAGCATCAAGCTGGCGTTAAACGCCAGAAACAAGCACCAGACTGGCGTTTAACGCCAGAACAGAGCATCAAGTTGGCGTTTAACGCCAAGAAAGGGAGAAAAGCTGGCGTTTAACGCCAGAAACAAGCAGCAGTCGGGTGTTAAACGCCAGGATTGCATACTAAGGGCGTTTTTGCATGCCTCAATGGAGCAGGGATGATAAGTACTTGACCCCTCAGGATCTGTAGACCCTACAAGATCCCCATCTGCCACACCTTTCCATACACACTTCCCCCCTTGGCCGAACCCACCACACACCTCCTTCTCCTCCTTTCCTCCTTCTTTTGCTCGAAGACGAGCTAACATTTTATGTTTGGTGTGGAAAAAGCATTGCTATTTTGTTTTTCCATAACCACTAATGCCTCAAGGGATTCACTTCCTCCACAAAACTATTGGGAGCAGATTAACACCTCCCTAGGGGAATTAAGTTCCAACATGGGACAACTAAGGGTGGAGCACCAAGAGCATTCCATCCTCTTCCATGAAATTAGAGAAGATCAAAGAGCTATGAAGGAGGAGCAACAAAGGCAAGGAAGAGGCATAGAGGAGCTCAAGAGCACTATTGGTTCTTCAAAAGGAATAAAGACGCCACCCTCACTAAGGTGGACCTGTTTCTTAATCTCCTTGTCTATTTATTTTTTGTTTTCGTTCTCTATGCTTTGTTTATGTTTGTGTCTTCATTACATGATCATTAATATCTAGTGTCTATGTCTTAAAGCTATGAATGTCCTATGAATCCATCACCTTTCTTAAATGAAAAATGTTTTAATTACAAAAGAACAAGAAGTACATGATTTCGAATTCATCCTTGAAACTAGTTTAATTATTTTGATGTGGTGACAATACTTTTTGTTTTCTGAATGAATGCTTGAACAGTGCATATGTCTTTTGAATTTGTTGTTTATGAATGTTAAAACTTTTGGCTCTTGAAAGAATGATGGAAAAGGAGAAATGTTATTGATAATCTGAAAAATCATAAAATTGATTCTTGAAGCAAGAAAAAGCAGTGAATGACAAAGCTTGCGGAAAAAAAATAATAAAAAAAAGAGAAAGAAAAAGGAAAAGCAAGCAGAAAAAGCCAATAGCTCTTTAAACTAAAAGGCAAGAGCAAAAAGCCAGTAACCCTTTAAACCAAAAGGCAAGGGTAATAAAAAAGGATCCAAGGCTTTGAGCATTAATGGATAGGAGGGCCCAAAGGAATAAAATCCTGGCCTAAGCGGCTAAACCAAGTTGTCCCTAATCATGTGCTTGTGGCGTGAAGGTGTCAAGGCAAAAGCTTGAGACTAAGCAGTTAAAGTCGTGATCTAAAGCAAAAAGAGTGTGCTTAAGAACCCTAGACACCTCTAATTGGGGACTTTAGCAAAGCTGAGTCACAATCTGAAAAGGTTCACCCAGTTACGTGTCTGTGGCATTTATGTATCCGGTGGTAATACTGGAAAACAAATTGCTTAGGGCCACGGCCAAGATTCATAAAGTAGCTGTGTTCAAAAATCAACATACTGAACTAGGAGAATCAATAACACTATCTAAATTCTGAGTTCCTATAGATGCCAATCATTTTAAACTTCAAAGGATAAAGTGAGATGCCAAAACTGTTCAGAGGCAAAAAGCTACTAGTCCCGCTCATCTAGTTGGAGCTAAGTTTCATTGATACTTTGGAATTTATACTATATTCTCTTCTTTTTATCCTAATTGATTTTCAGTTGCTTGGGGACAAGCAACAATTTACGTTTGGTATTGTGATGAGCGGATAATTTATACGCTTTTTGGCATTGTTTTCTAGTAGTTTTTAGTATAATTTAGTTAGTTTTTACTATGTTTTTATTAGTTTTTATGCAAAAATTACATTTCTAGACTTTACTATGAGTTTGTGTATTTTTCTGTGATTTCAGGTATTTTCTGGCTGAAATTGAGGGACCTGAGCAAAAATCTGATTCAGAGGCTGAAAAAGGACTGCAGATGCTGTTGGATTCTGACCTCCCTGCACTCGAAATGGATTTTCTCGAGCTACAGAAACCCAATTGGTGCGCTCTCAATTGCGTTGGATAGTAGACATCTAGGGCTTTCCAGCAATATATAATAGTCTATACTTTGCCCAAGTTTTGACGATGCAAATTGGCGTTTAACGCCAAGTCTTTACCCTATTCTAGCGTTAAATGCCAGAAACAGGCTGCAAACCAGAGTTAAACGCCAGAAATAGGCTTCAACCTAGTGTTTAACTCCAAGAGAAGTCACTACACGTGTAAAGCTCAATGCTCAGCCCAAGCACACACCAAGTGGGCCCTGGAAGTGGATTTCTGCACTATCTACACTTAGTTACTTATTTTCTGTAACCCTAGCTACTAGTTTAGTATAAAAATAACTTTTAGAGACTTACTATGTACCTGATAATATTTTACACATTTCACATTGTATTTCTGATGGCATGAGTCTCTAAATCCCATGACTGGGGGTGAGGAGCTCTGCTATGTTTCGATGAATTAATGCAATTACTACTGTTTTTTCATTCAATCACGCTTATTTCTATTCTAAGATATTCACTCGCACTTCACCCTGATGAATGTGATGATCCGTGACACTCATCATCATTCTCACCTATGAACGTCTGCCTGACAACCACCTCCGTTCTATCTGCACTAGCTTGAGTGTGTATCTCTTAGCCTCTTGGTTCATGATCTGAGTCTTCGTGGTATAGGCTAGAATTATTGACGGCCATTCCTGAGATCCAGAAAGTCTAAACCTTGTCTGTGGTATTCCAAGTAGGATCTGGGAAGGGATGACTGTGATGTGCTTCAAACTCGTGAGTGTTGAGCGTAGTGACAGATGCAAAAGAATCAATGGATTCTATTCCAACATGAGTGAGAACCGACAGATGATTAGTCGTGCGGTGATAGCGCATTTGGACCATTTTCACTGAGAGGATGGATGGTAGCCATTAACAATGGTGATCCACCAACATACAGCTTGCCAAGGAAGGAAACCTGCGTGCGTGAAGAAGAAGACAGTAGGAAAGCAGAGATTCAGAAGACAGAGCATCTCCAAAACCTCAATCTGTTCTCCATTACTGCATAACAAGTATCATTTATTTTATGCTATTTACTCTTCATAAATATAATCACTCTTATCATTGATTTCCTGACTAAGAATTACAAAATAACCATAGCTTGCTTCAAGCCGACAATCTCCGTGGGATCGACCCTTACTCACGTAAGGTATTACTTGGACGACCCAGTGTACTTACTGGTTAGTTGTGCGGAATTACAAAAGTGTGATTGTAATTTCGTGCACTATGTGCCACGCTATTTCAACTTTCCAGAAGTTAAGAAGAAGAGGAAGATGGCCTGGGCGTGCCACTTGGGCTCGAAGGCGTGACACGCCAGGCTATCCAGGGCGTTAAAAAGGCCTGGGCGTGCCACTTGGGCTCGAAGGCGTGGCACGCCAGGCTAACACAAGTGATCAAAAGACCCTGGGCATGCCACTTGGGCTCGAAAGCATGGCACGCCAGGGATGCTAATGAAGGAGGGCGTGCCACTTGAGAATTGGGCGTGGCACGCCAAGCCAGAATCAGAGTAAGGCGTGGCACGCCACTGAAGTGCTAACCACACGCCAGCTGTGAGATCACGTTTATTGAGTTTCTTTTCCCTCTAAAATGTAATTTTATTTTCACTTTTGTATTTTCTTTATTTTCTAGTGCTAGAAGTAGTATAAATACCCCCTAAAAGTACCGAAAAAGGGGGTTAAGCAGTTGAGCTATTAGTTGAAGCATAGTTAGATTCACTTTTTCCATCTCTTACTTTTCCTTGAGCTATGAGTAGCTAAATTCCCTCTCATTGAGAGAGAGAGCTCTGTTGTACTTGATGGATTAATGATAGTGAATTTCTTCTTCTCTTCATCTTTTCTTTGATTTTCTAGAAGGAATTTCGTTCTTCATGCTACTGTTCAATCACCTTGGAAAAGGGGTTGAATGAAAAATGGGTTTCATGGGAACCTGATAAACCCATATTTTATGATATATTTTGTTCTTAGTTTGAGTGATTTATTCAACCCTTTACCCACTTATTCATATTAATTGTATGGTTTTACTTTCCCTTCCTTATTATGTGATGTATGTGAAAAACATGATTCCTATGCTTTTAAATTAATTATTTTAATTACCTTTATCTCCATTCGATGCTGTGATTAGTGTGTTGAGTAGTTTCAGATCTTCTAAGGCAGGAATGACTTAAAGGATGGAAAAGGAAACATACAAAAATGGAAGGAAAGCGCAAAACGGAGTTTCTGAAGAAACTGGCATCCACGCGATCACATGGGCGACGCGGACGCATGCCAAGCGCGAATCAACAGCGACGCGGCCGCATGACTGATGCGACCGCACGCCTCAAGCAGAACACATATGACGCGGCTGCATGACTGATGCGACCGCGTGAAAAGAAAAGCTCCGAATGACGCGACCGCGTGACCCACGCGGACGCGTGATAGAGGCCACGCACCAGAAATTGCAGAAAACGCTCATAGCGAATTCTGAAGCCCTTTTTGGCCCAGATCCAAGTCCAGAAGGCATAGACCAGGGGTTATGAAGTGAGGGAATGCATCCATTCAGGAGCTCGCCAATTTTTACTTTCCATGAATTAGATTTAGTTTGGAGAGAGGTTTTCTCCTCTATCTTTAGGATTAGGATCTAGAATTAGGATTTTTATTCACTTTCAGGATTATCTCTTTTGATCAGGTTTAATATTCCTTTTATTTACTTTTGCAAGTCACTTTATGAATCCTTTCATGTTACAGATCACTCTTTTATTAATGTTATTTGAGGTATTTCAGTTTAATATTGATTTCTTTTATTTATGCTATTGTTGCTTTTACTCTGAAGACATTTTTATTCCAGTAGATTTACTTTCCCCCTTTTGATTTTGGTTAAGAAATCAGTAACTCAGGAGTTGTCAAACTCAAAAATGATTGATAATTGTTATCTTGTTAATTGAATTGAACTTCAATAATCCCAATCTTTTCTTAGGAAATAAATAGGATCCGAAGATCAAACCAATTAATCCATTGACTTTCCTTTATATTAGTAAAGGCTAACGAAGTGGAATTACGATTCAATTATTATCATCATTGATAAGGATAGCCAGGATAGGACCTCTAATTTCTCATACCTTGCCAAAAGTTTGCTTTACAGTTATTTATTTATTTTAATTGCCATTTAATTTACTTGTCATTAAATTACTCATTCCCCATTCTTGAAACCCCAAATTTACAATCTCCATAACCAATAATAAGAACATACTTCCCTGCAGTTCCTTGAGAAGACGACCCGAGGTTAAATACTCGGTTATCAATTTTAAGGGGTTTGTTACTTGTGACAACCAAAACGTTTGTAAGAAAGGTTGATTGCTTGGTTTAGTAACTATACTTGCAACGAGTATTTACCATAACCTCTAAACCATCAATCTTCCGTTCATCAAAATGGCGCCGTTTCCAGGGAGCTGCTAACGTGTGCCTTATTATTGGTTATTGTAAATATTTTTCTTTTACTTGTTTATTTATTTCTGTTTTTCCTTTTTAATTTTATTTGCTACTATGGACTCTCACCCCTCTTGCTTTGAGTTTGGCTCTAACTTTGTTGAAGGAAACAGAAGTTATAGCAGGAATATGCATCAAGGTCAAACCAATCAAGGATGGATAGAGCCAAGAGGATCTAATCAATCCTTTAGGCAACAACACCCTCCAAGATATAATGGACAACGACCATTCTACAATGCATACCCAGCTGATAGATATGGTGGACAACCTTGTAACTACCAACAAGTCCCACCTCGTGCCTATAGACCATCCTCTCAACATAACCTCGAACCACCACACTCAGAAGCTTCTCTTCACCATTCGCCACCACGTGATCCCTATTTACCCCAATTCCAATCCAATCACTCCCAAGCACCACCACTTTCCTATGTTTTATGTCCAAATCCATCACCCCGAGAATCAGAGGTTCGCCTCAAGGCAACAGTAAATAAACTTCAAATAACCATTCGACAACTGGAGCAAGCAGTAATTCAATTAGCTTCTAGACGCGCGAACATTCAAGGACCAACCACAGCCCCATGTGGACAATCTAACAAAATGCGTAGCATGAAGGAGACACTAGAAACTCTAGTGGACAAGACAGAGCATGAATTCGTACTAGAACAAGTAGAAGAAGCTGTCATTGTACAAGAAGAAGAGTTGGTTGAAGATCTAGGAGACGCTGAACCTCCATGGGAATCCAGAGTTGAGGAGAACTCCGTCAAGGACGTTACAGTTGATGCTAAGGAGGATATTTCACAATCCCCAAGGCAAGTCGTTTATGAAGAACTAGACGGAATAACCCAGGACACAAATTCCCTTGATGATGATAGTCACAAGTCTAGCTCTCTTAGTAATGAACTTGCATCTGCAAGTAAATTCTCTGAGATCGAAGAATCTTCCCCAAATGAATACGAAGATGATGCAGAGGTAGATTTCTCTCAACCTCCAATCTATGACTCAAGTGATGAGGAAGACATAGAAGACTTTGACCAGGATACAGATGCATTTGAAGAATCTTGCGAAGAAGTGGAGGAATTCACAGAAGAGCACAAGGGAGTAGAACTTACCGAACCACCAGAAACACCTACCCCAAGGCCATTACCGCCCAATACAAGCTTCAAGTGGGTACAATCCTTAACCTTTAACTTTACTTTTTCACTTGAATATGGTTTGCTTGAAACAGATGGCCAGCTTAGAGCTTTCTGTGGCTTTAAGAATAAGAGGGAAATGGCTCGTGCTCAGAGATGGTGTACAAGGTTCAATAAGGTTCCACGCTTCAACTTGAAGTGCACGGATTGGTATCATGTTCAATCGAATGGATCTCGGAAAACGTTTGGTCACTATGGTGAGAATCTACTTTCTAAACCGCCCGGATGAAAAAATATAGATCAAGACAGAGGCGAATTTAAAAACAAGGCTTGGGATCATGGATTCTATTATGACATTCGTCACCCCGGGAGCCTGAGACTCTGTTTGAAGCTGCTCAGAAGCTTTACATGCCTAGTTTGGGACCCAAGAGGCTATTGGCATTCCAAGGATTGGTGGAGATTTCTGGATGAATTTAAGCATAAGCCGCCATAGCAGGAAGCTCTTCCAATGTCCAACTTAAGGACTTTAACTAAAAGTGCTAGGTGGGAGACAACCCACCATGGTATGATCGTTCCTTTTGTAATTTTAATTTTATTTAGTTTTGTTTGTTTTTGAATTTTATTTTAGTTTATTGAACCTGGAATCATGCGTAGCATTCACATTAAGCACTGCATTCTGCATATTACATTCCGCATTCTGCATAAAAAAAAAGAAGGTGCGTGATGCGACCGCATCATCCATGCGATCACGTCAATGGCGAAATACACTTCCCACGCGACCGCGTCCTCCACGCGGCCGCGTGACCTGGAAATCGGCGTAAGGATCCAACATCCAGAAAGTCGGCCTGGAATTGTGCGGCCATTGTGCGGCCATTGTGCGTCTAGCACAAAATGGCCCATGCGATCGCATGCCCCATGCGATCGCGTCACTTGCACACAATCAATCCCATGTGACCGCGTGAGCAACGCGATTGCGTCACAAGGATTGCACTAATCACAAAAGGAGACAGAGAGTTGGGCTGGAACGACGCTGGATTCGTGCGTTTAGCACAAATTCCAGTGACGCAATCGCATGCTCCAAGCGATCGCGTCCTACCCCTTTTATCCCTTCCATGCGACCGCGCGACCCACGCGATCGCGTCACCTCCCCCCCATTTCGTACCAGCCACGCGACCGCGTGCCCCACGCGACCACGTGGATTCCAATTTATAACCCCCCAAGTCACGCGAAACCCTATTATCGCGCCCCCCTGAACCCCCTCCCCTCCCTTCTCTCTTCTCCAATCCAACCACCACCGCCACCCCCAGACGCCGCCACCATCTTCCCCCCTTCCTTCCTCCCCTTCTTTCTCCTTCTTTCTTCCTCTTTCCCCCCTCTCCGCCACTGCTCCTCCGCGCACCACCAACCACCGGCGCCGCCCGTCCCAGCCGCGTTGGAAAAGGAAACATGAAATCATGCTAGAAATCCCTTCTCACACTTGAGTAGGATCTTGGTTTTGATGTTTGGATATGGTGACATAAAATCCTCCCTCTACTTGGACCTATGATGATGTGTGGTATAATTAGGGACCAAGCATATCTTTCTTCATGAGCAATTAGACCAAGGAATTGGCTATTGATCAAGATCTGAGAGATTGAGTCACCAAGGGATTGGGGCTCAATCAATCATGATTGCCAAGAGGTCAATGAGTTGCATGATTGAAGAGGATATGAGCTGGATTTAATCCAAAGAGACAACATCTCCTGATCTCAATGAATTCCCCTATTCTTGTCTTCCACTTTCTTTATAGCTTTCTTTACATTCTGCAATTCCCCATTCCCATTTACAATTAAGTCATTTAAGTTTCTACTCTTTACCTTCTTACCATTTCCAATTCTGCCATTTACTGCTTTTCTTTACTTTTAAGTCATTTATATTTCTGCACATTTACAATTCAGCAATTACAATCTATTCTGCTTAGCTTGGCTAATTCACCAATTGATTAAAATTGCTCAAATTTACCAATCTCTGTGGATACGATCCCAGTCCACTATGGGTTATTATTTGACGATAATTTTGGTGCGCTTGCCAAAAGAACGGATTCACCATTTTTATATGGGGAGTGAATTCGGCTCATCAGGTGTTATTGTGAAAGGATCTGCTTGGATGAGTAAGTTCTTAAGAGTGCTTTATCACTTGATAACTTGGGTTAATTAACCCAGGATTATCAACTAAAAGTCCACTTTCAAGAGCCACCTTGTCACAAATCATTTAGCAACCTAAAGAGGTGTTGGACACCAAGGTCTAAGAAATGAATAACAAACCATGTGCCTGTGGTGTGTATGTGCTGAGGAGAGACTTGGGTGATTAAGTCCTTAGGGGTGTTTCAACACCTAGCATCTTGAACCAACTGGTTCGGGAGTGTTGGCTGAAAGCCTATCCTAAAGAGTTGCCTTAACACAGAACACTTAGCTACAGAAAGTAACAAGCTCTAAAGAAGCAAAGAAAACAAAAACAGAGCTAAGTTAAGGATCAAGAATAAGAGTCTCATAGAAGGCCATTGACGTTAGGATTTTTGCCAGTAAAAAATTTCATAAAAACAGTCGTGTTGTAGATATAGTCTCTAAACCGACAGAAATCCCTTCGTACAAACGTTTTGGTTGTCACAAGTAACAAACCCCTTTTTAAAATTGATAACCGAGTATTTAAACCTCGGGTCGTCTTCTCAAGGAATTGCAGGGAGGTGTTCTTATTATTGATTATCAAAAAGTGTGTTTTTGGGGAATGTTGAGTTTGGGCAATGGCCACAGATATATTTAAATGACAAGTAAAATAAATAAATAACTGTAAACTAAACTCTTGGTAAGTTAAGAGAAATTGGAAGTCCAGACCAAGTTATCCTTATCAATGATAATGAAAATTGAATCTTAATTCCACTTAGTCAACCTTTACTAAAGTAAAGGAAAGTCAAGGGATTAATTAGTTTGATCTTCGAATCCTATTTATTTCCTAAGAAAAGATTGGGATTATTGAAGTTCAATTCAATTGGCAAGATAATAACTAACAATTATGCTGTTGAATTGGATAACTCCTGAGTTACTGATTTCTTAACCAAAACCAAAAGGGGAAAAGTAAATCTACTGGAATAAAAATGTCTTCAGATGGGAAGCAGTAATCATGTAAATAAAAGAAAGCAATCATGAATTGAAATACCTCAAATAACATTAATTAAGAAAATTATATGTAACATGGAAGAGTTCATAAATTAAATAAAAATAAAGAACCTGGATTGAGAGTCACTCCTAAAACTAAGAGAAGTCCTAATTCCTAATCCTAAGAGAGAGGAGAGAACCTCTCTCTCTAAAAACTACATCTAAAACATGAAAAGTGAATTGTAAGAGCTTGTTTATGAATGGATGTATTCCCCCACTTTATAGCCTCTAATCTGTGTTTTCTGGGCCGCAAACTGGGTCAGAAACAGCCCAGAAATCGCTGGAGAAGAATTCAAAAATGCTGATTTCGGTCACTGCAACGCGGCCGCATGGATCACGCAGTCGCGTCACTTATCGTTAGGGCAACTATGGCATATTATATATCAAATTGAAGCCCTGGACGTTAGCTTTCCAACGCAACTGAAACCGCATCGATTGGATATCTGTAGCTAAAGTTATAGCCGTTTGAGTGCGAAGAGGTCAGGCTGAACAGCTTAGCAATTTCTCCAACTTCTTGTATTCCTTCCACTTTTGCATGCTTCCTTTCCATCCTCTGAGCCATTCCTGCCCTGTAATCTCTGAAATCACTTAACACACATATCAAGGCATCTAATGGTGATAAGAAAGGATTAATATTAGCAAAGATAAGTCCAAAGAAACATGTTTTCAATTAAAGCACATAATTAAGAAGGCAAATTTAAAACCATGGAAATAGTATGAATAAGTGGGTAAAGAGTAGATAAAAACCACTCAATTGAGCACAAGATAAACCATAAAATAGTGGTTTATCAACCTCCCCACACTTAAACACTAGCATATCCTCATGCTAAGCTCAAGAGAAGCTATAAAGGTGAAGAGGAGTAGTAGAATGTATGAAATGCAACCTATCTATATGAATGCAACTACATGCAAAATGTTTCTACCTACTTGGTTAAGAGTAAATAAGTTCTCCAAGACAAACATAAACTAGATTTCACTAATTCAAATATACAATAAAAAGCAAATAAACTTGTAAGAAGATAGCTCATGAAAGCAGGGAACATAGAATTAAGCACTGAACCCTTACTGGTAGTGTATATCACTCTAGTCTCTCAAGTGTATAGGGTAATTCACTCTAGTCTTCTCTAATCATGCTTTCTAAAACTTTATTCTTCATCTAACTAATCAACAAAATTTAGTATACCAATGCAAACATCATGAGGTCTTTTCAAGGTTGTAATGGGGCTAAGGTAAGGGTAAGGATATATATAGATATAAGGCTAAGTGAGCTAACAAATTGAATCCTTGACTAGTCTAAGATCTCACCTAACATATACATACTTTATACAATTTTAAAATACTTTACCTAACTACCCAAATTTTTCCCACTTTTCTTCTTTTTTTTTGTATCCCCTTATTTAATTACTTAATATATTTTTCTTCAATGCACATGGTAATTTAATTATTTTGATTTCGCATGAGCATGCTTCCCAAATTTTCAAATAACTTATTCAATTTAATTCCCTACTTTTTCATATCATCCCATGTTCCCATAAAATTTCCCACACTTAAATTTTACATAATATCTATCTTAAGCTAACCAAGGATTCAACTTGGGATTCTTATTTTGTTTTTCTGCTTAAGGCTCGTAATGTGGTTATAAAACACAAGGGATTTAAAAGCTCAAGGGGGCTAACAAGGGTGATGTAAAAGGTAGGCTAATTTTGGGATAAGTGAGCTAAAATCAAACAATGGCCTCAATCATATGCAAGCATGTAAATACACTAAATATTGGGCATATAGAATGGAACAAAAAATAGATTACAATCATAGAGAAGGAAACACATAGGAATAAAATATTTATGGTTAAATAATGTAACCATATAAATAAGCTCAAATCTCACAGGTTGTGTGTTCTTTGGCTCAAAAACCATTTTCCAAATACAACTTCAAACAAGTTTTAACAAAAAATTTTCAAATTAAATTAGTGAAATTTCTCTCTAAAAAATAGGGTCTCAAAAGAAATTTATTACTTTAACCAAGTAGTAACTAAATGCATAAAATAAAATAAACATGCAAATGCAACAACTAATTTAACAAAGAAAATTTAAACATTGGTGTTGAAACAGAAAGGTACTAACCCATGGAGATCGGTATCGACCTCCCCACACTTAAAGATTGCACCGTCCTCGGTGCATGCTGAGATTTGCAGGTGGACGGGTTGTTTCAACTGTTGCTTTTCTCTAAGGATTGTGCAGATGGACTTGTCTGTCTCCCCATGTACGTCTTCCGCTTCCCTTCTGGGTGGCCATCCTGAAAGAAAAAGGGAAGAAGAGTAACCCAGAAATAGAGATAAGAAAATAAAAGAAGTATCGGTGGGTTAATGCCAAATGATAAGGATCTCATTTACATGGAAGCTTCAACATGTAAGTGAGAAAACAATAGAAGCCATGGCATGCTAGTGGTATAAAATTTGTATAGGGGATGAGTGTGGGTAATGGAAGTATCAATACAAGCTCATGTCAATGCAAATGGAGTGCAAGTATCATAAAAGATTGGCATTGGAAGATAATTAATATCATCCCACAGTGTAAAACAAGTTACCAAAATAAATTCAAAAAAAGATGCAACAGTTGAATAAAAATTTTTTTAACACCAATAGAAAAATAAAAAAAATTCAGAAAAGAAAAAAAAATATGCACAAAATTAAAATGCAATGAATGAATATATGTAAATAAATTAAGTAAAATAAAATAGAGGTGAGAGAAAATAAGAAAGGAAGAAAAAGGAAGTAAGAAAAGATAAGAATAAGGATTCAGAGAAGAAAAGATAATAAAATTGGCACTAATCTGGATAGGTTGTGCGACGCTGGCGTCGCGGTCGCGTGTGTGACGCGGTCGCGTAGTGCGCAATAAGGTTAGGTGACGCGGACGCGTGGGGCACGCGATTGCGTGACTCGATTTGTGCTAGTGGTGCGAGTGCAGCCTCACGGTCGCACAACTCTCTGTTCGAAACTTGGTATTGCCAAAATCCAGGGTGACGCGGTCGCGTGGCGACGCGATCGCGCGGGTGGCCTTATTTCCAATATGACGCGGATGGGTGGGTGATGCGTCCGCGTGGCAGGGCTTGGGCTTCCAGCACGAGTCCAGCCCAACTCCAGCACAACTTTCGGCCATGCACCCCTTTTACGTCGATTTTCAAGTCACGCGGCTGCGTGGGTGACGCGGTCGCGTGGGAGGCCATTATTCCCATATGACGCGGTCGCGTCAGCAACGCGGTCACGTGGGGTGATTTGTGCCATTGGCACGCCCTCAGCGCTGCTCCTGTGAAACTCTCTGTTCATATTAATATTGTCTCCCATCTCCTTACGACGCGGACGCGTCGCTGATACGGTCGCGTCGCGTGCTCGCTTTTTTTTTTATATCTGAAAAGATGCAGAATGCAGTGTTAATATGAATGTGATGCAAAACTCCAGGTTCAATAAAATAAAATAAAACTTGAAAACAAATAAAACTAAATAAAAATGAAAAATGAACGATCATACCATGGTGGGTTGTCTCCCACCTTGCACTTTTAGTTAGAGTCCTTAAGTTGGACATTTGATGAGCTTCCTGTTATGGTGGCTTATGCTTGTATTCATCCAGGAATCTCCACCAATGTTTGTATCTCCAGTAACCTCCGGGGTCCCAAACTAGGCGCAGAAAGCCTTCAAGTAAGTTAAAGCAAGTGACTAAATGAAATTGCAAGCTCCACTCCCTTGTGCTCTTCTCTGATAATTACTACCTCTTTGCAAGCTTCTTCAATTTCAACCTCTTCCTCTTGGTAGCTTTCTTCCAATTCAATATACTCTTCATTGCTTTCCAAGGGCATGGGAGGTCATGCTTCTTCTTCTTGAATCTCCATCTCTTGATCAACCTCTTCCAAGTCTTCAACTGTGATATGCCTTGGAGGTTGTACACCCTCCTCAACATCAATTGCAACCGTCTTGGAAGGAGACTCTATGTTTTGACTTTCCCATGGAGGTTCAGCATCTCCTAAGTCTTCAACCGATTCTTCTTCTTCAATAATTCTGGCTTCCTCTACTTGTTCCAGTATAAAGTCATGCTCCGTACTGTTCACTGGAGTTTCTAGTATCTCCTTCATACTACGTTCTTCATTAGATTGTCCACATGAAGCCATGGGGGTTCCTTGAGTGTCCGAACATCGGGAAGCTAGTTGACTCATTATTACTTGCCCCAATTGATGAATGGTTGCCTGACATCGATCCACTATTTCCTTGAGACGATCCTTTGCCTCTTGATGCACTCGGCTTTCATAAATAGGATCATAGTGCTCTTGGATTGATGGATATGGAGATGGTGAATATTGAAGTGGTGGTTCTTGTGAGTAATTGGGTTTGAATTGGGGTGGTTCTATATATGGTTCATATGGCTCATAAGGTGGTTGGTATGGTGGTTGAGGGTTAGGGTTATATGGAGGTGAATGGCGGAAAGGGACTTGTGAGTTTGGTGGTCTAAAGTTATGTTGAGGAGAGGATTCATAGGCATATGGTGGTGGTTGTTGATAATCAAAAGAGTGCTCACCATAGCCATTGCCTTGATATGCATCACAGAATGGTTGTTGATAGTCCATTGGAGGTGGTTGTTGCCATGAGGGTTGATTAAATCCTTGTGGCTCCTCCCATCTTTGATTGTTCCAACCTTGATGCCTGTTCTCATTGTAATTTCTTCTTCCTGCAACATTATTGTAACCAGACTCATAGCCAAAGGGGTGAGAGTTCATAGTAGCAAATAAAAAAATAAAAAATTTTTAAATTAAAAGGTTATTTAAATTTTGAAAATTAAATTTTGAAATTTTGAATTTTAAATTTTTTGAATTTTGAATTTTTGAAATTTGAAATTTGAAAATTTTTAAATTTGAATTTTGAAATTTGATTTTTGAAATAAGATAAGATAAAATAAACATTTTAAAATAAAAACCAATAACCTCTTAACTTAAGAAAAAGCAAAAATAAAAACAAATAAACAAGCAAAAATAAAATATTTACAATAACCAATAATAAGGCACACGTTTGCAATTCTCCGGCAACGGCGCCATTTTGACGTTGGGATTTTTGCCAGTAAAGAATTTCATAAAAACAGTCGTGTTATAGATATAGTCTCTAAACCGACAGAAATCCCTTCGTACAAATGTTTTGGTTGTCACAAGTAACAAACCCCTTTTTAAAATTGATAACCGAGTATTTAAACCTCGGGTCATCTTCTAAAGGAATTGCAGGGAGGTGTTCTTATTATTGATTATGAAAAAGTGTGTTTTTGGGGAATGTTGAGTTTGGGCAATGGGCACAGATATATTTAAATGACAAGTAAAATAAATAAATAACTGTAAACTAAACTCTTGGCAAAGTAAGAGAAATTGGAAGTCCAGACCAAGTTATCCTTATCAATGATAATGAAAATTGAATCTTAATTCCACTTAGTCAACCTTTACTAAAGTAAAGGAAAGTCAAGGGATTAATTAGTTTGATCTTCGAATGCTATTTATTTCCTAAGAAAAGATTGGGATTATTGAAGTTCAATTCAATTGGCAAGATAACAATTAACAATTATGCTGTTGAATTGGATAACTCCTGAGTTACTGATTTCTTAACCAAAACCAAAAGGGAAAAAGTAAATCTACTGGAATAAAAATGTCTTCAGATGGGAAGCAGTAATCATCTAAATAAAAGAAAGCAATCATGAATTGAAATACCTCAAATAACATTAATTAAAAAAATTATATGTAACATGGAAGAGTTCATAAATTAAATAAAAATAAAGAACCTGGGATTGAGAGTCACTCCTAAAACTAAGAGAAGTCCTAAATCCTAATCCTAAGAGAGGGGAGAGAACCTCTCTCTCTAAAAACTACATCTAAAACATGAAAAGTGAATTGTGAGAGCTTGTTTATGAATGGATGTATTCCCCCACTTTATAGCCTCTAATCTGTGTTTTCTGGGCCGCAAACTGGGTCAGAAACAGCCCAGAAATCGCTGGAGAAGAATTCAAACACGCTGATTTCCGTCACTGCGATGCGGCCGCATGGATCACACAGTCGCCTCATCTAGCGTCAGGGCAACTATGGCATATTAAATATCAAATCGAAGCCCCGGACGTTAGCTTTCCAACGCAACTGGAACCGTGTCGTTTGGACCTCTGTAGCTAAAGTTATAGCCGTTTGAGTGTGAAGAGGTCAGGATGGACAGCTTAGCAATTTCTCCAACTTCTTGTATTCCTTCCACTTTTGCATGCTTTCTTTACATCATCCTCTGAGCCATTCCTGCCCTATAATCTTTGAAATTACTTAACACACATATCAAGGCATCTAATGGTGATAAGAGAGGATTAATATTAGCAAAGATAAGTCCAAAGAAACATGTTTTCAATTAAAGCACATAATTAGGAAGGCAAATGTAAAACCATGCAAATAGTATGAATAAGTGGGTAAAGAGTAGATAAAAACCACTCAATTGAGTACAAGATAAACCATAAAATAGTGGTTTATCAGCCATAGAGTGAGAATTCAAGAGCATATGATAGCCTAGAAACCAACAAGAACATGAACCTCAGTTGCCATGCATGAAACTCTATGAACCAAGGATTTGAATTCTCTGAATAAGGACTTGTATCTCTTGTATTTTCATTTCATTCTTCTTATGTTCTATCACTTGCTTGAGGACAAGCAAGATTTAAGTTTAGTATTGTGATGCCAGGGCATCTTGGCTAGTTTTACAAGCCATTTTTAGTTTATTTTAGGGTAGTTTCTTGCATTTTTCTAGGAAATAAGCAAGTATTTGGTTGAATATGAATTCATACCTTGATTCAGGCAAACATTGTAAATTCTAGACAATCTCATGTGAATAATGCAAGGATTGAATGATAAAATGGATGATGCATCATCTCATGATTTAGAGCAAGACTTTGATGCAATTTTTTTGGTTGATGATAGGTGTGGAGAAGCAGAGGAAGGGTGAGAAAGAAGCAGAGAAGACAATATTGGTGGCCAAAGTTGGCTCACCAACATTTCCACCAACGTTCCAAGGCTTGATATGCAACGTTGGTGGCCAAAGTTGGCACACCAACGTTAGTGGCAACATTATGAAAAAGAGGTGCTAACATTGGTGGGAACGTTGGTGAACCAACGTTACCTCCAACGTCTTCGATAAAAACTCACTTTGGAGATTGGAAAATTTTGATATGAGGCATACACGTCAATGAGGCGTACGCGTGAAAGTGGAAAAATAGCAAGTCTTGCGTATGCATGGGCGAATGGAAAAAATACAGCTTTGATGCGTACGTGTGGGCGACGCATACGGGTGACCATGAAAGCGTTGGTGTGCAAACGTTGCCACAAATGTTGCCACCAACGTTTTTGATAGATTTTGAAAAAGTTGCAGGGAAAACTGGTCATCGACGCGCACGCGTGGGCTATGCGCACGCGTGAAGTGGCAAAAAAACAGCTTTGACGCGTACACGTAGGCCATGCGCACGCGTGACTAGGCCAACTTTGGTAATAACGTTGGTGCACAAACGTTGCCTCAAACGTTCTTGACTAGTTTAAAAAGAATGTTGGCCAATGTTAGTAGCCACAAACGTTAGTGACTAATGTCCATGTTGAGCTCATTTCCAGTGGCACCCATGCAAGCTTGTGAACGTTGGTTAGCTCAAGCCCACGTCAACTTCACTCAAAACCACTCTTAGCTTGCTTCAACAAAGGCCAAAGCCCACATCCAAGACTTGAAGATTGATTTTGGGAAAGTGTATAAATAGGATAGAATTTTAAGTTAGACAGAAACGGGAAAAGGGGGATCCAGGATTGAAAACTCTCTGTATTTTTACTTTTCTACAATATAGTTTTACTTCAGAATACAATTTATATTTCAATTCTCCGTTTCCAGAGCTATGAATAGCTAAACCCCATTTCATTGGGTTAGGGAGCTCTGTGGTAATTCAATGGATCATTAATGGTTCTTATTCTTCTTCTTCTTTCCTTTCTCTTTGATTTACTTGAAAGCTTTCGATCTTCATCCAATTGAGTAATTGTCTCAGAAGAGAAGTTGCTCATACCTGGATTTCCTTTGAACCTTGGAAGAGGAATGAGGAAATAATGCTAGAAATGCTTTCTCAAGTTGGACCGGATTGGGGGTTGGATGGATATAGTGACATATAATCCTACCAATACTTTGATTTGGAAAAACATGTGATATAATAAGTGATCATACTTCATCTCTTTCCATGAGCAATTAGATCAAGAAATTGGAAAATTGTTCAAGCTTAGAGAGATTAAATTTCCAAGGAATTGGGATTCAATCACCTAAGATTGCCAAGAGATCAATGAGTTGCATGGATTGAGGAAGAGATGAGAATGAACTTCATCCGGAGAATACATTATCTCCTGAGCCCAATGAACTTCCCATTTTTGATCTCCCCATTCACTATATTCTGCTGTTTTACATTTATGATCATCATCCCCATTCCCATTTAAGTTTTTGTAATTTACTTTCTGTTATTTATATTCTGGCATTTACTTTCAATTATTTACATTCCTTGCTATTTACGTTTCCTGTAACGACCCAATTTCTGGTACGTCAAACATGTATAATGAGGCCTTAGCATTGCTAAATTCATCAGAGAGTGCTGGTGCTAAGCTGCACCAGTAAACCGTAAACCCGGTTAAACCGATTTTCTGTTTTTAACAAAAACAGACCAGGTAACCTTATAATATCATTCAAGCATTTTCTAATACTAATATAATACTAATATTATACTATTATCTCTCTTCTATCATGAATCGAGTCCGATTCATCAAACTGAGACTATTTACGAAAATCATAATCAAAACTGCCAACCGATACGGTTCAAAAACTAGGTTCTTCGTGATTGCATTATCGAGCTTGCCTCAAAGGAGGTTCTAGCTTAAGGATGACATAATGATAATGAGGATTGAGATTCTTGATGATACAGAAGAGGTATTCCCTTTACTGATCTCTCGAAGAAATCCGTGTATTCAGAAACGATCTCGCGTACTCGAAAATCAGGGTTGTTACATTCTACCCTCCTAAAAGAAAATTTTGCCCTCAAAATTTCAGCCACGTGCAGAATCCATCTTCAAGCGGTCTATTTCCTTCAAGCCATGCTAACGAAGAAATAGGTCCGTTCCTTACAACTTCCAAATCTCAGACAGCCATAGCCATGAAGATCATAACAACTATGAAGATAACTATGGCTCACATAGATTGATCGTTCGGAGCTCGATTAAACCATGCCTATTCATAGTCATTAAGGTCTTATCCGCACCAAACAATCAACATTAAGGTGATTAGTCTTAATATCTCAAGTTAAGTACGAACATTCCCAAAATGAGCACTCATAGACATTCATGCCAAATGTATCTTGAAGATACCCTAACAGCATGAGACACACAAGCAGAGTATGCAATGAAGCATAGTCAGTCCATTCCCCAGGCTCTACCGGGAACGAACTGCTCTGATACCAAATTGTAACGACCCAATTTCTGGTACGTCATGATCATACTAGAAACTGAGCGCTACCAACTTGGCTTCCTAATTATTATCTATTATTTATCATATGAGCCTGATTCGTTGTTAAAAACGTAGTTAATTTGCGAGGTACTTTTTTTTTATGTTTGGAAACATTTGGATTAATAGACAGAATCATTTATAATCAATTCACAAGTAATAACAGATAAAACAGTTATAAACAACCACACAAAAATATGTCACAAGTAGTTGATATCATTCCGTGATCCAGCCTTTATTAGAGTAAAGATCTTTAGTTAGGACACCCCTAGATATAGCTAAATAATATCTATATACATATATATACATACAACATCCCAGGCCCTGACCTGTTCAAGAAGTCCATAAGCTGGCACCCAGGCTAGCCTAGACTCTATACTCACCTAGTCCCTCTAAACTACTAAAGCGAGGGAAAGTACGTTCTAGGTCTTCAAAACTCAAGTCAGGTGGATTAAAATAATATTAAAATATCTCTGGTGTACAACTACTAAAACTAGGTGTACTGGAACACTCGTAAAAACATCTCTAAAAATTATTTTCTGAGCTACTAGCATAAATGACACTAGTAACATATTTATTATGAGAATATAACATGTATAATGAGGCCTTAGCATTGCTAAATTCATCAGAGAGTGCTGGTGCTAAGCTGCACCAGTAAACCGTAAACCCGGTTAAACCGATTTTCTGTTTTTAACAAAAATAGACCAGGTAACCTTATAATATCATTCAAGCATTTTCTAATACTAATATAATACTAATATTATACTATTATCTCTCTTCTATCATGAATCGAGTC
>NC_029787.2:59314576-59339089 GCF_000816755.2 Arachis ipaensis | reverse complement strand
GGCCTTAGCATTGCTAAAGTCACCAGAGAGTGCTGGTGCTAAGCTGCACCAGTAAACCGTAAACCCGGTTAAACCGATTTTCTGTTTTTAACAAAAATAGACCAGGTAACCTTATAATATCATTCAAGCATTTTCTAATACTAATATAATACTAATATTATACTATTATCTCTCTTCTATCATGAATCGAGTCTGGTTCATCAAACTGAGACTATTTACGAAAATCATAATCAAAACTGCCAACCGATACGGTTCAAAAACTAGGTTCTTCGCGATTGCATTATCGAGCTTGCCTCAAAGGAGGTTCTAGCTTAAGGATGACATAATGATAATGAGGATTGAGATGCTTGATGATACAGAAGAGGTATTCCCTTTACTGATCTTTCGGAGAAATCCGTGTATTCAGAAACGATCTCGCGTACTCGAAAATCAGGGTTGTTACATTTCCCGCCATCTTAATTTTTTTTTGCAATTCTCAATTCAATTCTGTTTAGTTCAACTAGAACATTCCTCCAATTAATGTTGCTCAACCAATCAATCCCTGTGGGATTCGACCTCACTCTACTATGAGTTTTTACTTGATGACAATTCGGTATACTTGCCGAAGGAAATTTGTAGAGATACAGATTTTTGTGCATTACTATGAAGGTATATTTTGGGGATTTTGGGTTTAGTAGAAAAGAAAGTAAAAAATAAGAAAGTAAAGGAAACTCAAATGGTTAAAAGGTCTTGGCAAGGGTTGATGGTTAAGGATCTTGTTACTAACCACAACATGATAATTACAAGGATCACTCCCACTTTGTCATCTGCAAAATTAGTGAAAAGTCAAGTGAGCTTAATTGATCCTAATCCATAAGTCCTAGCCACTCACTAATTAATTTATTGAGAGACTAGAGTCAATGGACACAAATTATCAATCACTTGGACATTAGTAACTCAAGGTTACCCAAGTTTCCAACCCAAGCCAAGAACACAAAAATCTACTCTAAAATCCAACCAAGCATTTTATCAAACACTTGGTAGGCATAAAAGGAAAGTATAGTAAATTACCAAGAAATATAAAATCTAACAACTACCAATATCAAGAAAATAACAATAACAACTCAATTAAACAATAAGAAACATGGGAACGTAAATTGCATTAAATGAACATAAAGGTAACAAATAAAAGGAAATAACAAGTAGAACTAAAGGAACAAAGATGCAACAACAATAAATTGTAAGAAAAAGTAAATGAAAACAAGAATTAAACCTAAATCTAAGGAAAATCTAACCTAATTCTACCCTAATTCTAGAGAGAAGAGAGAGCTTCTCTTTCTAGAATATGACCTAAAGCATGTTTCTATCTACTCCTCATTGCTCTCCCCTTGATCCATCTTGAATTCAACCTCTAATAGCTTCAGAAATGAGTTGGATTTGGGCCTGGATGGCTCAGAAATCGCCCCCCAGCGTATTACCTTTAAGTTGGTCACGTGTCGCTTGTCACGCTTACGCGTCGCCTGGCAGATGTCCTTATCACGCGTACGCGTGACCCACACGTACGCGTTCCCATGAATTCAGTGAATCCTCATTTCTTCATGAATTATTCACTTTGTATGCTTTTCTCTTCACTTCTTCCATCCAATCCTTGCCTTATAAGCCTGAAATCACTCAACAAGCATATCAAGGCATCGAATGGAATTAAAGTGAATTAAATTTAGCTATTTTAAGGCCTAAAAAGCATGTTTTCAATCATTAAGCATAAATTAGGGAGAATTACAAAACCATGCTATTTAAGTGGATAAATGAGAGAAAAGTTGACAAAATCCACCAAATACAATACAAAATAAACCATGAAATTATGGTTTATCACTGTTTAACAGCGATGGCAGTAGGGGTGGCAAAAAACAACCCACCGCCACCTTGGTTTTCCTTCTTTACAAGCTCTTCGGCGGTGATGACAAGTCATCTTATGCTAGTTTTACTAGCATTTTTACTTACTTTTATTAGGTTTTATGCACTTTCTTGCACAATAAGTAAGTGGTTGGAGTGAAATTTCATGATATTTTTGATTCAATCAAATATCATTTATTTTATGCAAAATCATGAGATTTATGCAAGAATTAAGTGATTATTATGAATGATGCAAATTCTTATGATTTTGGTGATACTTTGATTGCTGTTTTGGTTGAATACAGGTGAGGAAATGAAAAGAAAGAGGGTCAGTACAGAGCAACGTTGCGTTCAAACAAAGATCGCCACGCTCAGTAAGCGACGCGAACGCGCATGGGACGCCTACGCGTCAGGGGCAATTTTCGAAGATCCACGAGTACGCGTGCGTGACGCGTACGCGTGGAAGTGGTTGCCGCTTGTTTTCAAAAGAGAGCGCTACATTTACTAAGCCAGTGTTTTCGGGCATGTTCGAATTTGGAGGCAAAGTTTTGCAAACGACGCGCACGCGTGCTTGACATGCACGCGTCGATTGAGCACCTAGGACAAAGCACGCTCACGTGTGGCCAGCGCTAAAGGCTGAATTGGATATTTTGCTACCCACGCGCACGCGCAGAGGACGCGCACACGTGGGAAGCGCTCACTAAACCAACGTAGCGCTCACTAAGTTAACACTACTGAGAGCGCGTACGCGTGATCATGGCGCGCGAGCATGTTGGGGGCTGAAGACTGATAGTGACGCGTACGCGTACATGACGCGCAGTGACGGATCCAGAAAATTTTGGTAGTGGGGGCAAAATTTATATAACATGATAATAATTTTTATAATTAAAATAATATGTGTATATAAAAAATTAAATATTAAATTATTTACTAATATACAAATTAAAACACTAAAATAGTAATTTAAATAATAATAATAATATATAATTTAAAATTCTATTCTTTTAGGTTTTATATTTTTTAAAAATTAAGTAATTTTTCTCTTAACACTACCATCAAAATTTCTCTCGTTACATATATATTACTAAACAATTATTTAAAAATTTACTTCCCAATACAATTAGAAGCCGACTCTTATTGATATTCATAATTAACAAAGTTCTTTCAATTAATATAGTTGCTATGCAAAAATTAAAGCTAATTTGAAAAGAAGATAAATAATATTCTTTTGAGTTAATTTTTAAAAAAGAATACTAATTTCGTTTAAATCTTAGAATTGATCATCCTAACGAATATCTAATATAAAATTTTTAAATTGACGTTTAAGTACCAAAAGTTGAGTAAAAAATTATTGTGGGGTCAAATTTAATAATCTAATAGGGGCAAATAAATATTATTATCATATACTACTCAAAAAAATTTTAAATTGTAGTGGGGGGGCTTGCCCCCACACTAATCTACTTAGATCCGTCCCTGAGCAGAAAGCGCAAAAGGACGCGCACGCGTCAGAGACGCGCACGCGTGGATGAATGAACGCTGCGCTCACTTTGAGAATGCAACGTTCCCCTGGAAGCTGTAACATATTGCAATTCTGATCCACTTCATACAAGACCAAAAAGCCCACTCCAAGGACGGAAAGTCAGAATTTGAAAGTGTATAAATAGATAGGAATTTGTTTTCTAATGACAGGGCATCATAGGCTAGTTTTTAATAGGTTTTATGCACTTTCTTGAGTTATAATTAAGTACATTGGGTAGAAATTCATGTGTGCCTAGATTCATCCAATTAGGATTAATTTGATGCAATTTCATGAGAATTCTACTATAATTACTTGTATGCTAAGAATGATGAGAATTCTCATGAATTTAGCAAGGCTTTGATGCATGTGTTGGTTGATGATTGGTGAAAGAAAGCATGAGGGAAGGTTGAAGAAGGAGCCTGGAGAAGATGAAGAAGAAGCAACGTTGGTGGCCAAGTTGGACCACCAACGTTGGCTCAAACGTTGGAAGAGAGGCAGAGCGATTCTCTTCAAAAGTTGCTGATGGTCACGTTGGAGGGAGCGTTGGACCTCCAACGTTACCCCCAACGTGGTGATGAAAAAATTCAATTCTGGAGCTAAATGTTTTTTTAGTGACGCGTACGTGTGAAAAAGAAAAATTTCAGTATCCACGCGCAAGCTGAGTCATGCGCACGCGTGAAATGGCAAAATTGACCATCCACGCATACGCGTTGGTCACGCGTATGCATCACAAAGCGAACATTGGAGGTCCAACGTTGCCTCAAACGCTGCCTCCAACGTCCGTGATGCCAATCCCAGAATTTGGAGTTGAGAATTTTGAATCGACGCGTACGCGTCAGTGACGCGTGCACGTGGATAAGAAAAAGGGCAACTTATGCGTAAGCATGATGTACGCGCACGCGTGAAGAAGCAAAATTTCAGCCTTCACACGTGAGCATGGTGCACGCGTACGCGTGAAGAAATAAAATCACAGATTTCACGCTTAAGCGTGAAGCACGCATACGCGTGGGTGAGCAGAACGTTGGCCCTCCAACGTTGAGTCAAACGCTAATGACAACAGCACTATCTGGTTTTTTTGGTTTTTAAAGAAGGTCGTTTGAGTCAACATTGGCCATCAAACGTTGACTCCAACGTGAAGCAACAGAACCCACAATTCAAACAGATCTCTTCTCAACAGCAACAAAAACCAATTGGTGCCATTTTCAACCCAATTCCATCAAGGCCAAAAGCCCAATTCAGAAATTGAAGATCATTGGAAGAAAGTGTATAAATAGCTTAGAATTTAAGTTAGAGAGAATTCTTTTTTTTTCATTTTTCATTTTTCTTACTTACATCTGCACTTTTCAATTTTATGTTTGAATTTCCAGAATGTATCTTGTAATTCCAATTTCCATTTTGAGAGCTATGAACAACTAAACCCCTTTCATTGGGTTAGGGAGCTCTGTGTAATTCAATGGATCAATATTAGTTTTCATTCATCTTCTTCTATCTTTTCTCTTGATTTTACTAGAAAGCTTTCGTTCTTCATCTAATTGGATAGTTGTCTTGGGAAAAAAGCTATTCATAATTGGATCTCCTCGGAACCTTGGGAGAGGAATAAGGAGATCATGCTAGAAATACTTTCTCACATTGGATTAGATTGGGGTTTGGATGAATATAGTGACATGTAATCCTACCAACACTTTGATCTATGAATTTGTGTGGTATAATCAGTGACCAAACTTCATCTCTTCCCATGAGCACTTAAATCAAGGAATTGGACAATTGTTCATGCTTAGAGAGATTGGTGAGCCAAAGAATTGGGATCCAATTACTTAAGATTGCCAAGGAGATCAATGAATGCATTGATTGTGGAAGAGATGAAAATGAATTTGATTCGGAGAATTATACATCTCCTGAACCCAATGAATTCCCCATCTCTGATCTACCCATTCTTTTACATTCTGTCTCTTTAATTTCCTGCTAATTCCCCATTCCCATTTTATTTCTTGAAATTTAAGCTTCTGATCTTTATATTCTACAATTTAATTTCTGTATCTTTAATTTCTTGCAATTTAAGTTTCCCACCAATTTACATTCTGCAATTCTTAACCAAATCTGATTTCGCTCAACTAGCACAATTCTCCAATTAACATTAATCAATCTACCAATCCCTGTGGGATTCGACCTCACTCTACAGTGAGTTTTTACTTGACGACAAACCGGTGCCCTTGTCGGTAGGAAAATTGTTGAGAGGCAAATTTCCGAGTGAATCAAGCTTATGGCGCCGTTGCCGGGGATTGGTTTTGTATTGACAATTATTAAATTAGAGGATAACTAGATTGAGTATTTTTATTTTCTTTTGATTAATTAAGTTTTAATTTCAGCTGTTAATTTTAATTTGTCTGCAATTTTAGTTGTTTTTCTTTAATTCTACCTTACTTCTTTACTTTCCAGCAAGCTAACCCACTAACCATTTGATAAATTGCTCTAACCAAGCTAACTATACTCTATTTTAGTAGACTCTGCATTTACTGTTTCTTGTACTTGTTCAATATATGACAGGTAGAAGAGAGGCCTCAACCTCATTTGATAGTGAACCGAAAAGAACCTTCCTGAGATTAAGGAGGGAAGCAAGAGGAAAGAGGGCTGTTGGTGAAGAAGAAGAGGAGGAAGATTTGGATATAACCATGGAGGATGATATGGAAAACCATCATGAAGGAGAGGTGAACAACCATGCTAGAAGAGGTGGAGAGTAACGACCCAATTTCTGGTACGTCATGATCCTACTAGAAACTAAGCGCTACCAACTTGTCTTCCTAATTATTATCTATTATTTATTATATGAGCCAGAGTCATTGTTACAAGCGTAATTAGTTTGCGAGGTACTTTTTTTTTTAAATGTTTGGATTAATAAATAGAATCATTCATAAGCAATTCACAAGTAATAATAGATAAAACGGTTATAAACAACCACACATAAATACATCTCAAGCCGTTGATAACATTCTGTGATCCAGCTTTATTAGAGTATAGCCTTTTAGTTAGAACACCCCTAGATATAGCTAAATAATATTAAGCTGGCACCCAGGCAAGCCTAGACTCTATACTCACCTAGTCCCTCTAAACTACTAAAGCGAGGGAAAGTATGTTCTAAGTCTTCAAAACTCAAGTCAGGTGGAACGTCATCAAAAGGTGAATCATCATCTTCTACTCCTCTGCACGATCAGACATTGCCATATGACATCACTCCAGTACCTCATCAAGTAGCCACATAACAAGAGTCTCGTACATAGAATTTAGGTTAAAGTTCGCGTACAAATGGGATGCAGATGTTGGCTGGTCTCACCGCATATACATATGAACAGAGAACGGGATTCACCCTAGACTCAGAAGACTACCTAGAGCGAAATCCTCTTTGTGAACGGTCATCAGCGAACTACAGAAGTGTACCCAAGCTTCCATCTGAAGGGGAAGGGAGAGAGAAGGGGTAAGAACTTGGGAGTTCTTAGTAGGGTCGGGGTTATTAGTTAAGTTCATTAATTCCGTGTTGTTTAGTAGACAAATAACAGAATACAAGAAGCAGTAAATAGAAGATACATATAAATAGAGGAAATAGAGAAAATAGAAAACAAAACACAAACAAAAAAATACAAGAAA
Organism: Arachis ipaensis; assembly: GCF_000816755.2. NCBI lineage: Eukaryota > Viridiplantae > Streptophyta > Magnoliopsida > Fabales > Fabaceae > Arachis > Arachis ipaensis. The sequence continues at coordinate 59,332,059 of NC_029787.2, read as the reverse complement.
ATAGAACACAGTCACAGAGAATAGAATACAAACAAGGAAAGCATACATTCATACAACAATCATAACAGAGGAAAATGCACAGCCAAGTATGATGCATGTCTAGCCCTAGCGCAGGTAATGAGCTTATCTGTCGGTTACATACCCGCTCCCAACGTTACCCAGCAACCTCTGTCTGGATAAGGCTTTCCTGTTGGCAATATCCACTGCAAGCAACCTTTGTCTTGCAGGGTATCCACTGCAAGCAACCTTTGTCTTGCAGGGCGGCACTTATTAGCCGATATACGCCCAACAGACTTACTGTAAGCAACCTCTGTCTTACAGGAGCAACAACACACTCACTGTAAGCAACCTCTGTCTTACAAGAGCAACAACACACTCACTGTAAGCAACCTCTGTCTTACAGGAGCACACTCCTCTCGATACCTCAGTAAGCAACCTCTGTCTTACAGCAAAGCATTATAGCAAGGTATCCCAGGAAAGAGTTCTCAGTGGTCGTACCACCATCTATCTGACTGCCTCTCTGCAGCAGATTCTTACATAATCATTCTCATTATCATCATTCATTAACATACTCATTATTCATCATCACTTTCACATTCTTATGCAGTACCTGTTTCTTTCTCTGTTTAATCATGCTATACAAACTCTACAGCTTTTACTTTTACAACATCTAAACTCAAACCATTTCTCTTTATCACATTACTCTTTTCTCTTTTTTTTTTTTACTTTTCTCTAATTACTCTTTTCTCTGTATCCCTTTATTCTTCTCGGGTTACTTTGTTCTCTGTGTTTCTTTACTCTGCTTTAATTTCTCTGTTTAACGCATGTATTTAAAGCTTATGTAAATTTCGGTATGAATAGTTAGTCTGTCCCAAGTATAGGTTCATTAAGTCTATATTGAAACAGTTTAACTTTTCATATAATAACTAACCCTAGTCGCAACTCAAGTACTAACTAAGTTGCCCTAGTCCGTTCACTAGTCTCTGTCTGTCTTTCTGTCATTAAAACTTTACAGACTTTTTCTTTGATTTTTATCTTTTCTTTAACTTTTTATCTTTCTTTTATCTTTGCCTCACTAATATGTTCTTACCACTCCCTAAGTGTTTTATGAAGGTAATTATGAGATTCTGCGCTTAAAGTTGTCTTTCTAAAGTTTTTACAGAAAACTGCCTTTTCCGCATTATTTTATTATTTTTATTAAAATATTATTTTTAATTAAATATTATTATTTAATATTTTATTATTATTTATTATTTCATCATTAAATTTTCAAAAATTACCCCACTTTAACTTTTAACCTTTAAAATTCACTTTTTACCACCCGTAACTTTTAATATTTCTACTTTAACCACCCTAACTTTCAGAAATTATAAAATAACCCCCCAAACACCAAATTAATTACTTCCTTGCCCTTTTATGAATCAAAAAGGTGTTCTTCATTGTTCTTCACCATACTCAAAGTGTTCTTCGTGTACTTCGTAAATTCTTCAGATTCTTTCTCTGTTTTTACCCGTTTTTCAGTCTTTTCAGCAACCGATTTTTACCATAATTCAAATTAAATTAGCAGCCACTAAAACCCCATCTTTTCTACATGATTTTAACACAAATTGATCCCCAATTTAGGGCCTAGGGTTTCGTTTTCCAGCTGCTCCAAGAACATGAACTCAAAGCTTGAATTTCATCAAATTTCATCAAAATTTCACCAAATTTTCACCAAGAATCAATCATATATGCTACCAATTTTTATTACAGACAAATCATACAACATTCACACAACTCAAACACAAATAATCAAGATTAATTTCGTGACACCCTACCTGGTTTTGCTGCTCCTAATTCAATTAAACTTTCAGGTGGTCCTTAAGCACTTTTTCCTCCTAAATCACATCAAGAAAACACATATTTAACCATGTTTCCTTGAAACCGAATCAAAAGAGAGATGGTGCAGCCAACTCACCTTGATTCCAGCCTTGATAAGTCATATGATCATGTAGAGAAAGAAGAGAGGATCATTTTGGTCGGATTGGAATTTTGATTTGAGTTTTAGTTCAGCAGAAATCAAGCTTTGAAGATTTGGAACTAAGAACTTTTCTCTCTTTTTCTCTCTACCTATTTTCGGCCACAAAGTGAAAATGAGCCAGCCTTGAGGGTTTTGGGGGTGTAGGGTGAGTTGTGATTGGTTGGCTTGGAGGTGGATTAAAATAATATTAAAATATCTCAGGTGTATAACTACTAAAACTAGATGTATCGGAACACTTGCAAAAACATGTCTAAAAATTATTTTCTAAGCTACTAGCATAAATGACACTAGTAACATATTTATTATGAGAATAAAACATGAATAATGAGGCCTTAGCATTACTAAAGTCATCAGAGAGTGCTGGTGCTAAGCTGCACCAGTAAATTGTGAACCCGGTTAAACCAATTTCCTGTTTTTAACTAAAACAGACTAGGTAACCTTATAATATCATTCAAGCATCTTCTAATACTAATATAATACTAATATTATACTATTATCTCTCTTCTCTCATGAATCGAGTCCGGTTCGTCAAACAGAGACTACTTACGAAAATCAGAATTAAAACTCCTAACCGGTACGGTTCAAAAACTGGGTTTTTCGTGACTACGTTATCGAGCGTGCCTCAGAAAAGGTTCTAGCTTAAGGATGACATAATGACAATGAGGATCGAGATACTTGTTGATATAGAAGAGGTGTTCCCTTTACTGATCTTTCGGAGGAATCCATGCCTTTAGAAAAGATCTCGCGTACTCGAAAATCAGGGTTGTTACATTCTACCCTCCTAAAAGAAAATTTTGCCCTCAAAATTTCAGCCGCGTGCTAGAATCCTTCTTCAAGCGGTCTATTTCCTTCAAGCCATCCTAACGAAGAGATCGGTTCATTCCTTACAACATCCAAATCTCACACAGCCATATCCATGAAGATCATAACAGCTATGAAGATAGATGTGGCTCACATCGATTCATCGTTCGGAGCTCGATTAAACTATGGCTATTCACAGTCATTGAGGTCTTATCCGCACCAAACAATCAACATTAAGGTGATCAGTCTTAATATCTCAAGCTAGGCACGAACATTCCCAAAATGAGCACTCATAGACATTCATGCCAAATGTATCTTGAAGATACCCTAACAGCATGAGACACACAACAGAGTATGCAATGAAGCATAGTCAGTCCACTCCCCAGGCTCTACTGGGAACGAACTGCTCTGATACCAAATTGTAACGACCCAATTTCTGGTACGTCATGATCCTACTAGAAACTGAGCGCTACCAACTTGTCTTCCTAATTATTATCTATTATTTATTATATGAGCCTGAGTCATTGTTAAAACCGTAATTAGTTTGCGAGGTACTTTTTTTTTTTAAATGTTTGGATTAATAAATAGAATCATTCAGACTCTATACTCACCTAGTCCCTCTAAACTACTAAAGCGAGGGAAAGTATGTTCTAAGTCTTCAAAACTCAAGTCAGGTGGAACGTCATCAAAAGGTGAATCATCATCTTCTACTCCTCTGCACGATCAGACATTGCCATATGACATCACTCCAGTACCTCATCAAGTAGCCACATAACAAGAGTCTCGTACATAGGATTTAGGTTAAAGTTCGCGTACAAACAGGATGCAGATGTTGGCTGGTCTCACCGCATATACATATGAACAGAGAACGGGATTCACCCTAGACTCAGAAGACTACCTAGAGCGAAATCCTCTTTGTGAACGGTCATCAGCGAACTACGGAAGTGTACCCAAGCTTCCATCTGAAGGGGGAAAGGAGAGAGAAGGGGTAAGAACTTGGGAGTTCTTAGTAGCGTCGGGGTTATTAGTTAAGTTCATTAATTTCGTGTTGTTTAGCAGACAAATAACAGAATACAAGAAGCAGTAAATAGAAAATACATATAAATAGAGGAAATAGAGAAGATAGAAAACAGAACACAAACAGAAAAATACAAGAAAATACAACACAGTCACAGAGAATAGAATACAAACAAGGAAAGCATACATTCATACAACAATCATAACAGAGGAAAATGCACAGCCAAGTATGATGCATGTCTAGCCCTAGCGCAGGTAATGAACTCATCTGTCGGTTACATACCCGCTCCCAACGTTACCTAGCAACCTCTGCCTGGATAAGGCTTTCCTGTTGGCAATATCCACTGCAAGCAACCTTTGTCTTGCAGGGTATCCACTGCAAGCAACCTTTGTCTTGCGGGGCGGCACTTATTAGCCGATATATGCCCAACAGACTCACTGTAAGTAACCTCTGTCTTACAGGAGCAACAACATACTCACTGTAAGCGACCTCTGTCTTACAGGAGCAACAACACACTTACTGTAAGCAACCTCTGTCTTACAGGAGCAACAACACACTCACTGTAAGCAACCTCTATCTTACAGGAGCACACTCATCTCGATACCTCTGTAAGCAACCTCTGTCTTACAGCAAAGCATTATAGCAAGGTATCCTAGGAAAGCGTTCTCAGTGGTCGTACCACCATCTATCTGACTGCCTCTCTGCAGCAGATTCTTACATAATCATTCTCATTATCATCATTCATTAACATTCTCATTGTTCATCATCACTTTCACATTCTTATGTAGTACCTCTTTCTTTCTCTATTTAATCATGCTATACAAACTCTACAGCTTTTACTTTTACAACATCTTAACTCAAACCATTTCTCTTTATCACATTACTCTTTTCTCTTTGTTTTTTTACTTTTCTCTAATTACACTTTTCTCTGTATCCCTTTATTCTTCTCTGGTTACTTTGTTCTCTGTGTTTCTTTACTCTGCTTTAATTTCTTTGTTTAACGCAAGTATTTAAAGCTTATGTAAATTTTCGTATGAATAGTTAGTCTGTCCCAAGTATAGGTTCATTAAGTCTATATTGAAACAGTTTAACTTTTCATATAATAACTAACCCTAGTTGCAACTCAAAGTACTAACTAAGTTGCCCTAGTTCGTTCAATAGTCTCTGTCTGTCTTTCTGTCATTAAAACTTTACAGACTTTTTATTTCATTTTTATCTTTTCTTTATCTTTTTATCTTTCTTTTATCTTTGCCTCACTAATATGTTCTTACCACTCTCTAAGTGTTTTATGAAGGTAATTATGATATTCTGCGCTTAAAGTTGTCTTTCTAAAGCTTTTACAGAAAACTGCCTTTTCCGTATTATTTTATTATTTTTATTAAAATATTATTTTTAATTAAATATTATTATTTAATATTTTATTATTATTTATTATTTTATCATTAAATTTTCTAAAATTACCCGACTTTAACTTTTAACCTTTAAAATTCACTTTTTACCACCCGTAACTTTTAATATTTCTACTTTAACCACCCCAACTTTCAGAAATTACAAAATAACCCCCCAAACACCAAATTAATTACTTCCTTGCCCTTTTATGAATCAAAAAGGTGTTCTTCATTTTTCTTCACCACACTCAAAGTGTTCTTCGTATTCTTCGTAAATTCTTCAGATTCTTTCTCTGTTTTTACCCATTTTTCAGTCTTTTCAACAACCGATTTTTACCATAATTCAAATTAAATTAGCAGCCACTAAAACCCCATCTTTTCTACTTGATTTTAACACAAATTGATCCCCAATTTAGGGCCTAGAGTTTCTTTTTCCAGCTGCTCCAAGAATATGATCTCAAAGCTTGAATTTCATCAAATTTTATCAAAATTTCACCAAATTTTCACCAAGAATCAATCATATATGCTACCAATTTTTATCACAGCTAAATCATACAACATTCACACAACTCAAACACAAATAATCAAGATTAATTTCGTGACACCCTACCTGTTTTTGCTGCTCCTAATTCAATTAAACTTTCAGGTGGTCCTTAAGTACTTTTTCCTCTTAAATCACATCAAGAAAACACATATTTAACCATGTTTCCTTGAAACTGAATCAAAAGAGAGATGGTGCAGCCAACTCACCTTGATTCCAGCCTTGATAAGTCATATGATCATGTAGAGAAAGAAGAGAGGATCATTTTTGTCGGATTGAAATTTTGATTTGAGTTTTAGTTCAGCAGAAATCAAGCTTTGAAGATTTGGAACTAAGAATTTTTCTCTCTTTTTCTCCCTACCTATTTTCGGCCACAAAGTGAAAATGAGCCAGCCTTGAGGGTTTTGGGGGTGTAGGGTGAGTTTTGATTGGTTGGCTTGAAGGTATATTAAAATAATATTAAAATATCTCAGGTGTATAACTACTAAAACTAGATGTATCGGAACACTTGCAAAAACATCTCTAAAAATTATTTTCTGAGCTACTAGCATAAATGACACTAGTAACATATTTATTATGAGAATAAAACATGAATAATGAGGCCTTAGCATTGCTAAAGTCATCAGAGAGTGCTAGTGCTAAGCTGCACCAGTAAATTGTGAACCCGGTTAAACCGATTTCCTGTTTTTAACTAAAACAGACCAAGTAACCTTATAATATCATTCAAGCATCTTCTAATACTAATATAATACTAATATTATACTATTATCTCTCTTCTCTCATGAATCGAGTCCAGTTCGTCAAACTGAGACTACTTACGAAAATCAGAATTAAAACTCCTAACCGATACGGTTCAAAAGCTGGGTTTTTCGTGACTACGTTATCAAGCGTGCCTCAGAAAAGGTTCTAGCTTAAGGATGACATAATGATAATGAGGATCGAGAAACTTGTTGATATAGAAGAGGTGTTCCCTTTATTGATCTTTCGGAGGAATCCATACCTTTAGAAAAGATCTTGCGTACTCGAAAATCAGGGTTGTTACATGGAGCTAACCCTGCTGGACAAGAGAGGAGAGTTTTAGGCTCATACATCAATCCAAACCCAGGAAATTATGGTAGCAGCATTCAAAGGCCAACTATCCATGCTAATAATTTCAAATTGAAGCCTCAGCTCATAACTCTTGTCCAGATCAACTGTTCTTTTGGGGGTAGTGCACAAGAGGATCCTAATGAGCATCTCACTAAATTCCAAAGGATATGTGACACAGTTAAATCTAATGGTGTTCATCGTGACGCCTATAGATTGCTACTGTTTCCATTTTCTTTGAGAGACAAAGCATCAAAATGGCTGGAGTCATTTCCCAAGGAAAGCTTGACTACCTGGGAAGATGTAATGAACAGATTCCTAACAAGGTTCTACCCTCCCCAAAGTGTAAACAGTCTAAGAACTAAAGTGCAGACATTCAGACAGCAGGATGGTGAAATTCTTTATGAAGCCTTGGAGAGATTCAAAGATTTGACAAAGAAATGCCCCCCTGATATGTTTAATGAGTGGGTGACAATTCACATCTTCTATGAGGACTGAATTGTGAATCCAGGAAAGCTGTGGACCACTCATCTGGAGGCTCCCTAAATAAGAAGAAAACCATTGAAGAAGCCATTGCTGTTATAGAGACAGTGGCTGACAATGAGTATTTTTATGCCTCAGAAAGAAGCAACAACAGGGGAGTCTTGGAATTAAACCAAATGGATGCACTCCTAGCCAAGAACAAGATGATCACCAAGCAACTGGCTGAATTGACCAAGAAAATAGAGAAGAATCAGGCTACAGCTATCCACACTCAACCATCACCTTAAGGAGAGTTGGAAATAGAAGAAGGAGTTAACTGGGAGGAAGCTAATTACCTTGGAAATTCATCTAGGCAAACTAATGATCGATACTCTAAAACCTATAATCCTGGTTGGAAGAACCACCCAAACTCTGGGTGGGAGAACCAACAAAACCAAGGCCAAGACCACAGACCACACAATCCAATCCAATATAACAACTCCACTCACCAAAACTCCAACCAAAGACCATACTAGACCACACAAAATACTCATTCATAGCCACCATACCGAAGCCACAACAACCACTCTCAACACCCTAATTTTAACCAACTATCACCCCATGAGGATGACAGAATGGCCAGGATGGAAGCTATGCTTGCAAACCTTTGCAAAGAAGTTAAAGACATAAAAAAATTCAAGGAGGAAATAATATCTAATCGGCAAAATCAAGATGCTGCAACTCAGAAGCTTGAAGCACAAGTTGGATATTTGTCCAAACAAGCCCCTAGCTACAGTTCTAGTAGTGCCACCAAGACAACTTCAAGTGAGGAATGCAAAGCTATTACCCTCAGAAGTGGAAGAGAATTAGAAGAGAAGTCAAGGGAGACTAAAGAGGAGAAAGCGGAGGATAGTTAAATTGACAAGGAAGAAGCACAAACACCTACTCCCAGTTCATCAGAAGAAAAGGAAGTTCTAAAGCCATATATCCCAAAGGCTCCTTACCCTCAACGCTTAATGAAGAATACAAAGGACAGCCAATTCTCCAAATTCTTGGAGATCTTCAAGAAACTTCAGATCAACATCCCCTTTGCTGAAGCATTTGAGCAAATGCCACTCTATGCTAAGTTTCTGAAGGAATTGATGACCAAGAAAAGAAGCTAGAGGAATGATGAAATTGTGATACTAACTGAGGAATGTAGTACTATCATCCAACACAAGCTACCTCAAAAATTGAAGGACCCAGGAAGCTTCTAAATTCCTTGCATCATAGGGGAAATAACAGTTGAAAAAGCCCTATGTGACTTGGGAGCTAGTATAAATCTGATGTCCTTAACTATGATGAAAAGAATGAAGATTGAGGAAGCCAAACCAACAAGAATGGCCCTCCAATTGGCAGATCGGTCATTCAAATTCCCTCATGGAATAGTAGAAGATTTGTTAGTGAAAGTAGGAGACTTCATCTTCCCTGCTGATTTTGTGGTGTTGGACATGGAGGAAGAAGCTAAGGCCTCAATAATCTTGGGAATGCCATTTTTAGCTACTGCTGGGGCCAGCATTGATGTCCAAAAGGGTGAACATACCCTTAGGCTACATGATGAGAGAATGGTGTTCAATGTATTCAAGGCTATGAGCTATCCACTGGAGTCACTAAGAGAATGTATGAGGCTAGATGTAGTGGAAACTGTGGTGCAAGAGACCTTTGAAGAAGCACTTGGAGAATTGACAGAGGGTGACTCCATGTTAAATGTTGAGGTTGCTGATGTCAACTCAGCTGAAGTGCCTATTCTGAGCACATTGGAGGAGAGAAAAAAGGAGAAAGAAGCACCCAAATTGGAGCTGAAAGCACTGCCTCCTAATCTCAAGTATGCATACTTGGGAAGTTATGGAAGTTATCCAGTGATTATCAATTCTGCCCTAAGTCAAGAGCAGGAGGAGGAATTAATCAAGGTGCTGCAAAAGCACCAAGATGCCATTGGATGGACCCTTGCTGACTTAAAAGGGATAAGCTTATCCATATGCATGCATAAGATCTTGCTGGAAGATGATTCCAAACCCTCCATTCATGCCCAAAGAAGATTGAATCCTGTCATGAAAGAAGTGGTCCAAAAAGAAGTGATGAAGTTATGGCAAGCAGGAGTCATTTATCCCATTTTCGATAGCCCATGGGTAAGTCCGGTCCATGTGGTTCTAAAGAAAGGAGGGATCACAGTTGTACCTAATGAGAAGAACAAACACATTTCCACAAGAACAGTAACAGGATGGAGGATGTGCATTGACTATAGAAAACTCAATGAGGCAACCAGAAAAGATAATTTTCCACTTCCTTTTATAGACCAGATGCTAGAGAGATTGGCAGGACATGCATATTATTATTTTCTTGATGGGTATTCGGGTTATAATCAAATAGTGGTTGATCCAAGAGATCAAGAAAAAACATCATTCACCTGTCCATATGGAGTTTTTGCTTACAGGCGCATGCCTTTTGGATTGTGCAATGCCCCTGCAACTTTCCAAAGATGCATGTTGTCTATCTTCTCATACATGATTGAAAAATTCATTGAAGTCTTCATGGACGATTTTTCAGTTTTTGGAGATTCCTTTTCAAATTGCCTTAATCATCTTGCCTTAGTGTTAAAAAGGTGCCAAGAGACAAACCTAGTTCTAAACTGGGAGAAATAACATTTTATGGTAACTGAGGGGATTGTCCTTGGCCATAAAATTTCAGAAAAAGGCATAGAAGTAGACAAAGCAAAGGTGGAATTAATTGAGAAATTACCTCCACCTAGTAATGTCAAGGCAATTAGGAGCTTTTTAGGACATGCTGGTTTCTACAGAACGTTTATCAGAGATTTTTCCAAAATTGCAAAGCCTTTGAGCAACCTATTAGTCTCTGAATACACCTTTTGTATTTGACCAAAAATGCACACTAGCATTTGAAACACTGAAAAGAGAGCTTTTCTCAGCACCTATCATTGCCTCACCTGATTAGAATTTGCCTTTTGAACTGATGTGTGATGCATCAGACCTCGCTGTTGGGGCAGTGCTTGGACAGAGGAAAGGTAATTTAGTGCATGTCATATATTATGCCAGCAAGGTATTGAATAAAACTCAAAGGAATTATACCACTACTAAGAAATAACTACTGGCAATAGTGTTTGCATTTGACAAGTTTAGATCATATCTTATTGGATCTAAAGTTATTATTTTCACTGATCATGCAGCACTAAATTATTTACTTGCAAAACAAGAGTCAAAACCAAGACTAATAAGGTGGATTTTGCTATTGCAGGAATTCAACATTGAAATTAAAGACAAGAAGGGAGTGGAGAACAAAGTGGCAGATCATTTGTCCTGAATTCCTTGTGAAGAAGATAGCATCCACAAATTAAGTGTCAATGAATTCTTCCCTGATGAGAAATTAATGCTGGTTCATAAGGCACCCTGGTTCACAGACATTGCTAATTTTAAGGCTATTGGGGAATTTCCTTCAATGATCAACAAGCATCAGAAGAGGAAACTCATTAATGATTCAAAGTACTTTCATTTGGGATGAGCCATACTTATTCAAAAAATGCTCAGATGGATTGCTCAGAAGATGTATTTCAGAGGAGGAAAGAAGGGAAGTTTTATGGAATTGTCATGGGTCTTGCTATGGAGGCCATTTTGAAGGAGAAAGAACCGCAACAAAAGTCTTGCAGTGCGAATTCTTTTGGCCCACCATCTTTAAAGATGCAAGAGAGCTAGTGAAGAAATGTAATGAGTGTCAGCGGGCTGGAAATATGCCCAAGAAAAATGAGATGCCACAGCAATTCATCTTGGAACTTGATCTGTTTGACGTATGAGGGATTGATTTCATGGGACCATTCCCAATCTCATACTCAAACAGCTACATTTTGGTGGCAGTGGACTATGTGTCCAAATGGGTGGAGGCCATTGCAACCCCTACAAATGACAACAAGGTGGTCTTGAACTTCCTCAGGAAGAATATCTTTAGCAGGTTTGGAGTTCCAGGAGCACTCATCAGTGATGGAGGAAGCCACTTTTGCAATAGACCATTAGAGACACTCCTCTTGAGATATAGGGTGAAGCACAAGGTTGCCACACCCTATCACCCCCAAACAAGTGGCCAGACAAAAGTATCTAACCGAGAGCTAAAAAGGATCCAGGAAAAGACGGTGGGAGCTTCAAGAAAAGACTGGTCGAAGAAGCTGGATGATGCTCTTTGGGTATACAGGACAGCCTTTAAAAAACCAATTGGGATGTCTCCTTCTAAGTATAAAGTGGCCTACTGTCTATGAATCTTAATCAAATAAAAGTCCTTGGTTAGACAAAAAAAAAGGGGAGAAAAAGAAATAGCCAAAGAGTGGCAGAACAAAAGAAAAACAAAAAGAAACAAAGCTGGACACCAATAGCTTGAAACTTAGAATATATGCCTGTGGTGTCTTTGTATTAGGATCTGCTTGGATTATTAAGCTCTTTGGAGTGCATCAACACTTGATAACTTGGGTTAACTAACCCGGGATCATCAGCTGAAAGTCCACTATCAAGAGCAACCTAACTACAAGGCATTTAGTAGCCCAAAGAGGTGCTGGGCATCAATGTTCTAAGAAGGAATGTGAGCCAAGTGTCTATAGTGAATAATGTGTCAAGTATAAAGAAAAGGAAATGAACTTGCTACACATGACACTCAAATAAAGCTTATGAACAAAATAATAGCCAAGGATAAAGAAATAATGAGAGGTCATAGCAGTATGTTACTTGAAGCTTGAAGGAGACTTTCTAGGCTTAAGAGTCAATAAGAGGTGAGTGTTTACATATCCACATAAAACCCCATGAACTACCAATAACACTCTACTAGCATGAACATCGTCTTCCATTTTATTCTTTCTTCTCAATAAATCATTTCTTGCTTGGGGACAAGCAAGCTTTAAGTTTGGTGTTGTGATGACAAGTCATCTTAGCCTAGTTTCACTAGCCTTTTTCTATTGTTTTCAACTGAATTATGCACTTTCTTGAGCCATAAACAAGCCAATTGGGTAGATTTTTATGTTTCCTTTGATTTAATCAACCATGTATGAATTAATGCAATTTCATGAGGTTTTATGCTATAATTGTCACATATTATGAAAGAATGAATATCTCATGATTTTGAGCATAGCTTTGATGTGTTTGGTTGATTAATGATAGGTAAAGAAAGCTTGGAGAAAGGATGAAGCAAGAAGGAATGGCTAGGAGGAAGAGAGGACAAAAAGTTTGAGCAAAAGTTTGCCTCAAACTTTAGCTCAAACTTTTGGATTAATTGAAAATGAACCAGGGAGCAAAAAGCTGGACCAAAAGTTTGCCTCACACTTTTGCGCAAACTTTTGGGCAAACTTTTGGGCAAAAAGCTGGAGCAAAAGTTTGCCTCAAACTTTTTGGCAAACTTTTGGCATCACAAATCAACACCCTGGAGAGCAAAAGTTTGCGCCAACGTTTGCCCCTAACTTTTTGGCAAACGTTGGCGCATGAACAACACACCCTGGAGAGAAAAAGTTTGCGCCAACGTTTGCCACTAACTTTTTGGCAAACGTTGGCGCCATGAGTGTGCAAGGGGAGGCCAACGTTGGAGCAAAAGTTTGACCCCAAACTTTTTCCCCAACGTTGGTATCAGCAAAAGAGGGTGGCTGATGTGAAAAGTTGGAGTAAAAGTTTGCCTCAAACTTTTACTCAAACTTTTACTCAAGCTTTCATGATTCCAAATCCGGTTCAATTCGGTTCTTCTCCAAACTCCAAGAGCAATCAACCAAGGCCTCTATCAACCCAATTCCATCAAGAGCAAAGGCCCAATTGAAGGCTTGAAGACCATTTGAAGAAAGTGTATAAATAGCATAGGATTTAAGTTTTTTCGGAGAGCTTCCTTTTTAGAATTTTCAATACTTACAGTAGAGAGCTTTCCTTTTCGGTTTTGATTAATGCACTTAGTAGAGAGCTCACTTTACATTTCTTGGATTGTTGTTTTAATTCAAGAGAATTTGGGAGGAGAATTGATCTCTCTTCTTCCTTGTTCTTGCCCAGCACTCTTTACTTTCCTTGTCTTGGATCTTGGGTGGAGAATTGAAGAACTTCTGTTTCAATCTCACCTTGGGATCTTGTTTAATTCTCTGCTTAATTGAATTTCAGTTTCGGTTAATTGCTTCTTCATCTACTTTCTTTGCAATTTACATTTCCTTTGCAGTTGTTCTTGTTGGATCTAGGAAGGCATTGAGATCTAGACTTGGTTATCTAGTCTCTTGGGTCCTGAGATCTGAATTCCAACTTTACATCCTCTGTTTAATGCTTTTCAATCTCATTTACATTTCTATTTTTAGATCCGATTCAATCAAAGTTATCTTCTACTTCTCTGTCCGTTGCAATTTACTTTTCCTTGTTTAATTTCTGCAAATCCAATTCCCAATTCCCTTTACAATTCAAGCCATTTACATTTCTTGCACTTTAAGATTCTGCAATTTACATTTCTTGCATTCTAAGTTTCTGCCATTTAATTTCTTGTTCTTTAAGATTCAGCACTTTAATTCCTGTTCTCTTTAATTTCATGCCAATTACCCATTCCCTTTACTTTCCATGCGATTTAAATTCTGCAAATCACAAATCTCTCAACCAAATCTTGATTCGCTTGACTAAATCAACCACTAAACTAAAATTGCTCAATCCTTCAATCCCTGTGGGATCGACCTCACTCCCATGAGTTATTATTACTTGATGCGACCCGATGCACTTGCCGGTTAGATTTGTGTGTTTGGAATTCGTTTTCCAAAAATACACATCAAGTTTTTGGCGCCGTTGCCGGGGATTGAATAGATTGACAATGATTAAGTGAGGTGGTAGTTTAGATCAAGCACTTTTTCTTTATTTTTCTCTAATTTTGACTAACCCACTAACTATTTGAATTTTTGCTTAAGCTAACTAAAACTTCATTCTAGCAGTAGATTGAAGTGTCACTGGTTTGAGTGTTTCTTATGTTCTGCTTGCATGTCAGGTACAAGAAGAACCACACCCACCTTTCATGAACAAGACGAAAGAACTCTCAGGAGGTTAAGAAGAGCTGAAAGAGGGAAAAATATTGTTGGAGAAGAGGAATCAGAAGAAGAATTCCAAGATATGGAGGAATATTCAACCAATCCACCTGGTGGAGCAGACAATAACAACAACAACCCACCCCAGAGGAGAGTTTTGACCTCCTATACCTTTGCAAATGCTAGACATTATGGAAGCAGCATTCTCACCCCTAATGTCAATGCAAATAACTTTGAATTGAAGCCACAACTCATTACATTGGTCCAGAACAACTGCTCGTTTGGGGGAGGACCATTGGAGGATCCAAATCAACATCTATCTACCTTCTTAAGGATTTGTGACACTGTCAAGTCCAATGGCGTGAATCCTGAGACCTACAAGCTTCTGCTATTCCCGGTCTCATTAAGGGACAAGGCCGCACAATGGCTTGAAACTTTTCCTCAAGGAAGCATCACTAGCTGGGATGACTTGATAACTAAATTTCTAGCCAAATTCTGTCCACTTCAAAGAGTTATCAGGCTGAAAACTGAGGTGCAAACATTCACACAATTGGATGCTGAAAATCTGTATGAAGCATGGGAGAGATACAAAGCTCTGCTGAGGAAATGTCCACCAGAAATGTTCACTGAGTGGGACAAGCTATAGAACTTCTATGAAGGACTCACTCTAAAGGCTCAAAAATCCCTTGACCACTCAGCTGGAGGATCATTGCAACTGATGAAAACAGCAGAAGAAGCTCAAAATCTTATTGACATGGTGGCCAACAATCAATATTTCTTTGCTCACCAAAGAAATCGCCAACCATCACAAAGAAGAGGAGTAATGGAGCTAGAAGGAGTGGACTCAATCTTGGCTCAAAACAAGATGATGCAGCAGCAAATTCAACAACAATTTGAGCAAATGGCCAAGAGGATTGATAATCTCCAAGTTGCAGCAGTTAACACAAGCCAACCATCATCCACATGGGGGCAAAATGAAGAAACTCAAGAAGAACAACAACAAGAGCAAGTACAGTATATCCACAACCAAGGACCAAATGAAGTGTATGGTGATACATACAATCCATCCTGGAAGAACCACCCAAACCTCAGATGGGGAGATAATCACACCCAAAACCAACAACCATGACAGAGGAACTCAAACCAAAACAACCCAAGAAGCAACCAAAACCACAACCAGCAGCAAACTAACCAGAACCCCTACAGAAAACCTCAAAATAACTACCCCAACCCCAACCAGTACCAATCCAATAACCAACTCACCAACCAAAATGCCTACCATCCACCACCCACATCTCATCACCCACCTCAAGTATCACCTGAATCTCAAAGACTCACTAACTTAGAGACCTTGATGGATAAAATGTTGAAACACCAGGAAATGACAACCAAGAACCATGAAGCCTCCATAAAGAGCCTAGAGAGGCAGATGGGGCAAATCTCCAAGCAGATCTCTATTGAGAGACCTTCAAGCTCTCTGCCGAGTGACACAATTCCAAATCCTAAGGAAGAATGCAAGGCAATACAATTAAGGAGTGGGAGAACATTGATGAGCAATAATGACACTACAAAGAAGCAAGCAGAGAGCAGCAAAAGGCCAATAGAAGATTAGGAGCAAACAAAGGCAGATGAAACCAAGGATCAAGTTGTGATGCCAAACAAGAGCATTGAGAAACTCAAAGAGAAGGACAACCAACCACACGGTTCAAAAGAAGTAACTCAGGGACAGCAGCAAATAGGAAAAAGCATCACACCTCCACTGCCATATCCCCATAGGTTCAACAAAGAAACTAAGGACCAACATTTTCATAAGTTCCTTGAGACTTTCAAAAAGCTGGAAATCAATATTCCCTTGGCTGAAGCACTTGAGCAAATGCCTCTGTATGCCAAGTTTTTGAAGGAGCTTATCAATAAGAAGAGAAGTTGGGATGAGAAAGAAACCATACTGCTTACTGAGGAATGCAGAGCCTTGATTCAAAAAGGGCTTCCTCCTAAGCTTGAGGACCCAGGGAGCTTTTTGCTACCTTGCACTATTGGGGAATTAACCATCACTAAAGCAATGTGCGATCTAGGATCAAGTATCAAGTTAATACCATCTTCCTCGGTAAAAAAGTTGCATATAGAGGAAGTTAAACCAGTACAGATATCTCTAGAGCTAGTAGATAAGTCAACGGTATACCCCAGGGGTATGATTGAAAACCTTCTGGTTAAGGTGGACAATTTCATATACCCTGCAGATTTTGTGGTTCTGGATTCAGATGGGGATGATGGTGATTCTATTATACTGGGAAGGCCATTCTTGGCCACTGCTAGAGCTATCATAGACATAGAGCAAGGAGAACTAACTCTCAGGATGCATGATAAGAGTGTCACTCTGAAGGTATTACCAGAAGCCCAGTTTAGTAATAAGAAGAGGGACTATATGGAAATTGACAAGGTGATTCACAACAATATCCCAAGGCAGAAGATTGTGCAGAAGGATGAAAAAGTCCAAGAGGATATCGGAGTATTAGCCACTGAAGAGAGAAATCCCCAAGGTAAGTCTACAGCCATAAAAGAAAGATCAACAAAAAAAGGGATGAAACGCAGAAACAAAACAAAAAGGGGTTGGAAGAACAGGAAGATTCCAACAAAGGGGCTTTCCAAAGGTGACAAAGTGCAATTGATATATCAACAACTGGGAGCAAGCCGACAGACTGATGACTATTACAATGTCAGCAACATACTCTCGTTGGAACATGCTGAAATTGAACATCAGAGAACAAAGAGGAGGATCACAGTCAGGGGAGACAAGTTGAGGCACTACAATCCTCAACCACCATAAAAGAAAGCTCCAATGTCAAGCTAGTGACAATAAAAGAGCGCTCCATGGGAGGCAACCCATGACTTAAGATTTATGTCATTTTAAATTCAATAAGCTCTGATCATCTGAGCATGAAAATTTTTTTTCATGGACATACTCAATGAATGCATGCAAATTTTTTTTACATATGCTAAGACTTCTAAAGTTTGGTGTGCCTTCAAGCACACCAAACCAGTGTCACAAACATTTTCACATATTATGCCTAGCATATGACCAAACACTAAGTTTGGTGTTTCTCTTCTCATGAAAA
>NC_029787.2:59304499-59310674 GCF_000816755.2 Arachis ipaensis | reverse complement strand
AGGAAAGCATAGCATGAGGACAAAATCTCATCCATGCCTCAAAAAGAGAATCTGCCACTCCTTGAAATGATCACGGCAAAGACAATTGAAGAAGCAAGCTTTGTCTTCATTCATCCTTACATGCACACCTTTGATTCACATAGTATCTAACTGCATCCCAGCCCTTCATTGTTCATTTAAATAACATACCACCTCCAAGCCATGCATGTGACCGAACCCTTGCACTCCAACCATTTAAACTTCCCTTCATCATTTCTCATCATAACAAGATCGGCCTCAAATTTCATCTTTCTCCAAACACACATCAAAATCTCTAACATTCTTCACACTCCCTTTAACCTCAAGAGTCTCAAACAACCAAGTGATCATGGCCTCTTCCTCAAGAACCAAACGAAGAAAAGGGAAAGACCCCATGGTGGAGGAGAGCACCCTTGAATATGACCGATGGAGATTCAAATCTTGGTACCATCAGATGCAAATTGAATGGATGAATGAGAAGAAGATATATCCAGAAATTCCACTCTTGCTGCCGGATGATGAATGCCAAGAAATGAAGGACAAAATTCGAAAGAGGAGGTGGGAGGAACTCATATCACCAATCACTCGAATCAATGCTAATATCATAAGAGAGTTCTATGCCAATGTCTCAAGACTTGACATGAGTGAGGCTCCAACATACAAGAGCTATGTGCGGGGAGTGGAAGTAGACTTTAGCTCGGATGCAATCAAGAAAGTCTTGGGACTAAAATATGACTCAAATGCAGGAAGCAATTGGAAGATTATCACAACAGTACAGAAGAATTCAAGAAAGGCAAGAGGAATATCATTTACTATACATGAAAAACCAACAAGCACAGGAAGAACGGGAGTTAAGAATGATGAACAAACAAAGTGAATTTGAGTCAAAATTCCTTGTGATGCAAGAAGAGCATGCTTTTTAATCTCATGAATCATTTGGAAAGTTGGAACAAATGCAAGCTGAAAATTTGAGGGCTCTCAAAGAGTTCACAACACTCCAAGATGCAAGATATGAAGTCCAAGCCGACTACAACATAAATAGTCAAATCAAGCTGAACTATATTGGAGAGCATCTGCACAACATGGATCCAGCTTTTCCAACTTTTGATGAATTCTTCAAAAGGAGAAGTGAGATAGAAGTAAGCAATGCAATGAAGCTTGAAGATAGAGTAGAGGAAGCGATGAATAGAGCTGGTTTCTGGCGGGATCAACAGACAACAGACATGGACACAGGGAACACCAGCAACCAGGTGTATGAAAGAAGAAAGAAAAAGCATGACAAATAAAAGGTGGACTTGCTCCTTGTTCATCACTACAAAGAAAAAAGCATGCATTGTGTCTGTTTTAAGTAGTCCTTGCATCTTTAAGTAGTTATTATAATTAATAGTTTTTACATCATGTTTGTTTCTCTTAAAATAAGTAAGCTAGTCTATGTGTGTGCTTGTGTGTTTACTTTCACTGAACAAAAAGAATACTTTGTCCCCTGCATTTTCAATTCAATAAAAGAAATGTTTGAATGTGAAGTGAGATAGTTCTCTGTTAGATAGAAGTACAATAAAAGTAAGTGGTGGTGTGTGTGTGTGATTGTATAATAGCTCACTTTAGTGAATAAAAGAACTAAGATGTCTCCTTCTAAGTATAAAGTGGCCTACTGTCTATGAATCTCAATCAAATAAAAGTCCTTGGTTAGACAGAGAAAGGTTGAAGCAAGAAGGAATGGTTAGGAGGAAGAGAGGACAAAAAGTTTGAGCAAAAGTTTGAGCAAAAGTTTGCCTCAAACTTTAGCTCAAACTTTTGGATTAATTGAAAATGAACCAGGGAGCAAAAAGCTAAACCAAAAGTTTGTCTCAAACTTTTGTGCAAACTTTTGGGCAAAAAGCTGGACCAAAAGTTTGCCTCAAACTTTTGTGCAAACTTTTGGGCAAACTTTTGGACAAAAAGCTAGAGCAAAAGTTTGCCTCAAACTTTTTGGCAAACTTTTGGCATCACAAATCAACACCCTGGAGAGAAAAAGTTTGCGCCAACGTTTGCCCCTAACTTTTTGGCAAACGTTGGCGCATGAACAACACACCCTGGAGAGCAAAATTTTGCGCCAACGTTTGCCTCTAACTTTTTGGCAAACGTTGGCGCCATGAGTGTGCAAGGGGAGGCCAACGTTGGAGCAAAAGTTTGACCCCAAACTTTTGCCCCAACGTTGGTATCAGCAAAAGAGGGTGGCTGATGTGAAAAGTTGGAGTAAAAGTTTGCCTCAAACTTTTACTCAAGCTTTCATGATTCCAAACCCGGTTCAATTCGGTTCTTCTCCAAACTACAAGAGCAATCAACCAAGGCCTCTATCAACCCAATTCCATCAAGAGCAAAGGCCCAATTGAATGCTTGAAGACCATTTGAAGAAAGTGTATAAATAGCATAGGATTTAAGTTTTTCGGAGAGCTTCCTTTTTAGAATTTTCAATACTTATAGCAGAGAGCTTTCCTTTTCGGTTTTGATTAGTGCACTTAGTAGAGAGCTCACTTTACATTTCTTGGATTGTTGTTTTAATTCAAGATAATTTGGGAGGAGAATTGATCTCTCTTCTTCCTTGTTCTTGCCCAGCACTCTTTACTTTCCTTGTCTTGGATCTTGGGTGGAGAATTGAAGAACTTTTGTTTCAATCTCACCTTGGGATCTTGTTTAATTCTCTGCTTAATTGAATTTCAGTTTCGGTTAAATTGCTTCTTCATCTACTTTCTTTGCAATTTACATTTCCTTTGCAGTTGTTCTTGTTGGATCTAGGAAGGCATTGAGATCTAGACTTGGTTATCTAGTCTCTTGGGTCCTGAGATCTGAATTCCAACAAATTGCTCAATCCTTCAATCCCTGTGGGATCGACCTCACTCCCGTGAGTTATTATTACTTGATGCGACCCGGTGCACTTGCCGGTTAGATTTGTGTGTTTGGAATTTGTTTTCCAAAAATACACATCACATGCTAACAAATTCTCAAGTACTTGGGGAACAAGCAACTTCCAATAACTTTACAGGAATTCAATCAATCTCTTGGAAAGAATGCATACCATCAGCTATGAAGAAAAAGAAGGACACAAAAGGCAAAGATGGTAATGACAGAGAGGAAGCAACTGGCCTTCAAGAGGTTGTATTGTAACTTAACCATTTCCACTTTGGAATGTGTACTTTGGAAGTCTGAATGTGCCCATGTTAATCATCAATTGTAGTTTAAGCTATTTTACATTCTGTTATGTTTACATTATGCAATAAGTGTGCTAGCCTAGGTGTGTGTGCTTTCACTTTCACTTCTCTGAATGCTTGTCTTGTCCCATGAGCCTTTTCAATTTCAATAAAAGAAATGCTTGAACAAGAAGTGGAATAGTTCCTTTTTAGCAAGAAGTGAAATAACAGTAATTGGTGGTATGTATGTTTGATTGTGTAGTAACACACTTAGAATGAATAAAGGATAGAGTATTCTCTTTTTTAAGTAAAAACTAGCATGTTGTCTATGAATCTTAGCAAATAAAAGTTCTTGGATGGAAGAGAAACAAACAAAAAGAAAGAAAAAGAAAAGCCAAAAGTGGCAGCAAAAATAAAAGAAAGTAAAGAATAAGGCTAGACACCAATAGCTTGAACCTTAGGACATATGCCTGTGGTGTCTTTGTACTAGGATCTGCTTGGATGATTAGGTTCTATGGAGTGCTTTAACACTTGGTACTTGGGTTAACTAACCCGGGATTATCAACCGAAAGTCCATTATCAAGAGCAACCTAGTTACAAGACATTTAGTAACCCAAAGAGGTGCTGGGCAACAATGTCTTAAGAAGAATTGTGAGCCAAGTGTCTGTAGTGGAAAATGTGTTAAGTACAAATAAGCTAAGAAACTGCTACAACACATGATACTGAGCTAAAGTTTACAGGAAAAGAAAATGAAGAAAAGAAACTACCAAGGATGAATGAATAATAAGAAGTCATAGCAGTATGATAATTGATGCTTGAAGGAGACATTCTAGGCCTAAAAATCAATAAGAAGTGAGCTGTTGCATTTTCTGCATAAAAACCCATTAACTAATAACAAGGACTTGCTGATATGAACATCACCTTCTGTTTCATTCTTTCTTCTTAATAATTCAATACTTGCTCAAGGACAAGCACGATTTAAGTTTGGTGTTGTGATGCCAGGGCATCTTAGGCTAGTTTCACTAGCCTTTTTCTTTGTTTTTAATAGTTTTTATGCACTTTCTTGAGTTATAAGTAAGCAAATTGGGTAGAAATTCATGTATGCCTAGATTCATCCAATTATGATTAATTTGATGCAATTTTATGAGAATTATGCTATAATTACTTGTATGCCAAGAATAATGAGAATTCTCATGAATTTAGCAAGGCTTTGATGCATGTGTTGGTTGATGATAGGTGAAAGAAAGCATGAGGGAAGGTTGAAGAAGGAGCCTAGAGAAGATGAAGAAGAAGTAACGTTGGTGACCAAGTTGGACCACCAATGTTGGCTCAAACGTTGGAAGAGACGCAGAGCAATTCTCTGCATAAGTTGCTGATTTTCACGTTGGAGGGCGCGTTGGACCTCCAACGTTACCTGGTGCACGAATTGTGAATCACACTTTTCACAACGCGTACCACTAACCAGCAAGTGCACTGGGTCGTCCAAGTAATACCTCACATGAGTAAGGGTTGAATCCCACGGAGATTGTTGGTTTGAAGCAATCTATGATTATCTTGTAAATCTTAGTCAGGAAGTCAATTACGTTTATCAGTTGAATTGTGAATAACCAAGAGAGCATAAATTAAAGGTTACTTGTTGTGCAGTAATGGAGAATATGTTGGAGTTTTGGAGATGCTTAGTCTTCTGAATCTCTGCTTTCCTCTGTCTTCTGATTCACGCACGCACGTCCTCCTATGGCAAGCTGTGTGTTGGTGGATCACCGTTGTCAATGGCTACCTTCCCTCCTTCCAGTGAAAACTACGCTCACGCGCTCTGTCACAGCACGGCTAATCACCGGTTGGTTCTCGATCCGGTTGGAATAGGATTTACTATCCTTTTGCGCCTGTCACTAACACCCAGCCTTCAGGAGTTTGAAGCTCGTCACAGTCATTCAATCCTTGAATCCTACTCGGAATACCACAGACAAGGTTTAGACTTTCCGGATTCTCATGAATGCCGCCATCAGTTCTAGCTTATACCACGGAGATTCTGATTAAAGAATCTAAGAGATACTCATTCAATCGAACAATTAGAGGTGTCCAGAGTTCTTAAGCACACTCTTCTTTTTGCTTTGGACCTTGACTTTAACCGCTCAGTCTCAAGTTTTCACTTGACACCTGCACGCCACAAGCACATGGTTAGGGACAGCTTGGTTCAGCTGCTTAGACCAGGATTTTAGTCCTTTAGGCCCTCCTATCCACTGATGCTCAAAGCCTTGGGATCCTTTTTATTTGCCCTTGCCTTTTGGTTTTAAGGGTTATTGGCTTTTTGCAAAAGATAACTCTGAATTTTGAAAAAGATAATATGGATATTTGAAAAAGATATGGATTAGTTGAAAAGATTTTTGAGTGAAAAAGATAGATTTGTTTTCAGAAAAGATTTTGAAAAGAGTTGGATTGAATTTGGAAAGATGGATTTTTAGAACTCAGGGTTCTTGATATGTTCATGTAAAAATCATGCATTGAAGCATAAAATTTGAAATTAGAATGGAAATACGTGTGGGGTAATTGGATTTGGCTCCTCCCTGTCTTCCTGGCGTTTGAACGCCCAAACACTGCTTGTTTTGGGCGTTCAACGCCCAAATGCTGATCTCCTGGGCGTTCAGCGCCCAGTTGCTGCCATTACTGGCGTTCAACGCCCAGTGGGTGGCCATTTCTGGCGTTGAACTCCCAGATTGCTACCATTACTGGCGTTCAGCGCCCAGTGGATGCCCATTTTGGGCGCTGAACGCCCAAAATGCCCCTTTACTGGCGTTTTCTTGCCATTGAGCTCTTTTACTCTGTTTTGTATGCCGATTCCTTCTATAACCCTGTAAACTTATACAAATGATTCTATACCTTAGTGTCAGTGAACTTTATATAAAAATAGGGCAAAAATGCTTAGAGGATTGATGCCCCATGGCTGGGTTGCCTCCCAGCAAGCGCTTCTTTATTGTCTTTAGCTTGACCTT
>NC_029787.2:59288116-59304428 GCF_000816755.2 Arachis ipaensis | reverse complement strand
AGTTTATTTTTTTCATTATGAATCACTGTCATGCGTCCCTTTTTTGGGACGACTTGAACATGGCTCACCCAGGGGCTATCAGAAATAGGATAAATAATCCCAGCCTCTAGTAACTTGGTGACCTCTTTCTGCACCACTTCCTTCATGGCTGGATTTAGCCGCCTCTGTGGTTGAACCACTTGTTTGGCATTGTCCTCCAATAGGATTTTGTGCATGCCTCTAGCTGGGCTTATGCCCTTAAGGTCTCCTATGGACCACCCAAGAGCTGTCTTGTGTGTCCTTAGCACTTGAATAAGTGCTTCCTCTTCCTGTGAATTTAAAGCAGAGCTTATGATCACTGGAAAAGTGTCACCTTCTCCCAGAAATGCATATTTCAAGGATGGTGGTAGTGGCTTGAGCTCGGGTTTAGGAGGTTTTTCCTCTTTCAGAAGAAAGTTCAGAGGCTCTTTCATGTCCTCCGAATCATCCAAATCAGGCTGAACATCTTTAAAGATGTCTTCCAACTCTGATTCGAGACTCTCAGCCATGTTGATCTCTTCTACCAAAGAGTCAATGAGATCAACTTTCATGCAGTCTGTTGATGTGTCTGGATGCTGCATGGCTTTGACAGCGTTCAACTTAAACTCATCATCATTGAATCTCAGGGTTATTTCCCCCTGTTGGACATCAATGAGAGATCGTCCAGTTGCTAGGAAGGGTCTTCCTAAAATGAGAGTAGCACTCTTGTGCTCCTCCATTTCCAGCACAATAAAGTCAGTGGGAAAGGCGAATAGCCCAACTCTGACAATCATGTCCTCAATCACGCCTGATAGGTATTTAGTGACCAGTAGCCTAGGGTTATAAAATATGAGTGGACTATGATGGATGATGCAGAGATCCACTTTTGGGGCCCACTTGGTGTGTGCTGGGGTGAGACTTAAGTAATTCACGTGTAGAGGCCATTTGTGGAGTTGAACGCTAGTTTTTGTGCCAGTTTGGGCGTTCAACTCCAGTTTTTTATCCTTTTCTGGCGCTGGACGCCAGAATTGGGCAGAGGACTGGCGTTGAACGCCAGTTTACGTCGTCTATCCTTGTGCAAAGTATGGACTATTATATATTTCTGGAAAGCCATGGATGTCTACTTTCCAATGCAATTGGAAGCACGCCATTTCGAGTTCTGTAGCTCCAGAAAATCCACTTTGAGTGCAGGGAGGTCAGAATCCAACAGCATCAGCAGTCCTTTTTCAGCCTGAATCAGATTTTTGCTCAGCTCCTTCAATTTCAGCCAGAAAAATACTTGAAATTACAGAAAAACACACAACTCATAGTAAAGTCCAGAAATATAAATTTTTCCTAAAAACTAATGGAAATAAACTAAAAACTAACTAAAACATACTCTAAACTATATAAAATTATCCCCAAAAAGCGTATAAAATATCCGCTCATCATTACCCCCAACGTGGTGATGAAAAATTCAATTCTGGACCTAAATGTTTTTTAAGTGACGCGTACACATCTATGACGCGTACGCGTAAAAAAGAAAAATTTCAGTATCCACGCGCAAGCGTGAGTCACGCGCACGCGTGGAATAACAAAATTGATCATCCACGCGTACGCGTGGGTCACGCATACGCGTCACAAAGCGAACGTTTGAGGTCCAACGTTGCCACAAACGCTTCCTCCAATGTCCGAGATGCCAAGCCCAGAATTTGGAGTTGAGAATTTTGAATCGACACGTACACGTCAGTGACGCGTGCGCGTGGATAAGAAAAATGGAAACTCACACGTAAGCATGATGTACGCGCACGCGTCAAGAATCAAAATTTCAGCCTTCACGCGTGAGCGTGGTGCACGCGTATGCGTGAAGAAACAAAAATCACAGATTTCACGCTTAAGCGTGAAGCACGCGTACGCGTGGGTGAGCAGAACGTTGGCCCTCCAACGTTGAGTCAAACGCCAATGACAGCAGCACTGTCTAGTTTTTCTGGTTTTTAAAGAAGGGCGTTTGAGTCAACGTTGGCCATCAAACGTTGACTCCAACATGAAGCATCAGAACCCAAAATTCAAATAGATCTCTTCTCAATAGCAACGAAAACCAATTGGAGCTATTTTCAACCCAATTCCATCAAGGCCAAAAGCCCAATTCAGAGATTGAAGATCAATGGAAGAAAGTGTATAAATAGCTTAGAATTTAAGTTAGAGAGAATTCTTTTTTTTCCATTTTTCATTTTTCTTACTTACATCTGCACTTTTCAATTTTCTGTTTGAATTTCCAAAATGTATCTTGTAATTCCAATTTCCATTTTGAGAGCTATGAACAACTAAATCCCTTTCATTGGGTTAGGGAGCTCTGTGTAATTCAATGGATCAATGTTAGTTTTTATTCATCTTCTTCTTTCTTTTCTCTTGATTTTACTAGAAAGCTTTCATTCCTCATCCAATTGGATAGTTGTCTTGGGAAAGAAGCTATTCATAATTGGATCTCCTCAGAACCTTGGGAGAGGAATGAGGAGATCATGCTAGAAATGCTTTCTCACATTAGATTAGATTGGTGGTTTGGATGGATATAATGACATGTAATCCTACCAACACTTTGATCTATGAATTTGTGTGGTATAATCAGTGACCAAACTTCATCTCTTCCCATGAGCACTTAAATCAAGGAATTGGGCAATTGTTCATGCTTAGAGAGATTGGTGAGCCAAGGAATTGGGATCCAATCACATAAGATTGCCAAGGAGATCAATGAATGCATTGATTGCGGAAGAGATGAAAATGAATTTGATCCGGAGAATTATACATCTCCTGAACCCAATGAATTCCCCATCTCTGATCTACCCATTCTTTTACATTCTATCTCTTTAATTTCCTGCTAATTCCCCATTCCCATTTTATTTCTTGCAATTTAAGCTTCTGATCTTTATATTCTGCAATTTAATTTCTGTTTCTTTAATTTTTTGCAATTTAAGTTTCCCGCCAATTTACATTCTGCAATTCTTAACCAAATCTGATTTCGCTCAACTAGCACAATTCTCCAATTAACATTGATTAATCTACCAATCTCTGTGAGATTCGACCTCACTCTACAGTAAGTTTTTACTTGACGACAAACCGGTGCACTTGCCGGTAGGAAAATTGTTGAGAGGTAAATTTCCGAGTGAATCAATTTCTTGGGGCTCTCTCTTTTAATTTTCCTTTTAGAAATTTAGAATTGTAGATCGGATCTAAATTTTGCTTTCTGTTTAATTTTCTCTCTTCTGCTGCAACTTTTAATTTCTGTTTTGGGGTTTTGCAACTCTTATTGGAGAATTCTGCTGAATTTCTTCACCTTGGAGTTTTCTTTCTTTTTTCCTGTTTCTAGTTTTACAAATTGGAGATCTGATCTTAGTTTTCTTTCGAGTTTTCTTTTTTTGAATTTCTACTTTGCTGTTTTGTTAAGAGACCACTTGAGATCTAAATTTCTTTTGTTCTTCGTTATTCTTCTGTAATTGTCAATTTCTCTTTTAGGATTTCATAATTGATCTGAGTTTCTTTTCTGTTTATCTTCTTCTGTAATTTTCCATTTCTGTTTTGGTACTAAAATCCTGATTGATCTATTTTCTGAATTTCTTCATCTAAGAGTTCTCTAATTCACTGCAATTTATATTTTCCAGTTCTGTTTTGATTCCCAATACCCAAATCCCTTTATTCTTCATGCAATTTAAGTTTCTTAGCAATCTAGATTCTGCAATTTAAATTTCTTGCACTTTAAGTTTCAGTTATTTACCTTTCTTGCACTTCAAGTTTCTACTTATTTAATTTCTTGCACTTTCAGTTTCTGCGATTTACTTCTTTAAGATTCTGTCCATTTTTATTCTGCAATTTAGCTTCTGTTAATCAAATTTCAATCAAATCATCAAATATTCGCTTAACTAAATTTATCACCATACTAAAGTTGCTCAATCCATCAATCCCTGTGGGATCGACCTCACTCTTGTGAGTTATTACTTGATGCGACCCGGTACACTTGCCGGTGAGTTTGTGTGGAATCGTTTCTTCCCACATCAAGTTTTTGGCGCCGTTGTTGGGTATTGATTTAGATTGACAATGATTAAGTAGGTGATAATCTAGATTAAGCACCTTTTCTTTGTTTTTGTTAAGTATTTTAACTGTTTGAGATTTTTTTCAACTAACCTTAACCACACTCTAGCAGTAGAGTATTTTATTTTAGTTTTCTGGTTTTGTTTGTGTTGTATGCCAGGAGGAAGAAAGGGTGCATCCACCTCTTTTGATTCTGAGCCAGAGAGGACATTTCTGAGATTGAGAAGAGAATCAAGAGGGAAGGGAGTTATTGGAGAAGAAGAATCAGAAGAAGAGGATTAAAAGATGGAAGGTAATGTCCAAATCCACCTGAGGATGTGGTTAACAATAATGGTCAACCTCAGAGAAGAGTTTTAGCCTCTTACACTATCCCTAACCCAAGGAATTGTGGGAGCAGCATCTTAACCCCCAATGTCCATGCTAATAACTTTGAACTCAAGCCTCAATTGATCACCCTGGTTCAGAATAATTGTCAATATGGAGGAAGTGCTGCTGAAGATCCAAACCAACACCTCTCTGTGTTTTTGAGAATTTGTGACACTGTCAAAACCAATGGAGTCCACCCTGACATCTATAAACTCTTGTTATTCCCATTTTCACTGAGAGACAAAGCCACACATTGGTTAGAAACCTTCCCTAAAGAAAGCATCACCAATTGGGATGACTTGGTTAGCAAATTTCTAGCCAAATTCTATCCACCCCAAAGAGTCATTAAGCTAAAAAATGATGTGCAAACCTTCAAACAGCTAGAAGGAGAATCATTGTATGAAGCCTGGGAGTGGTATAAAGCTTTTATCAGAAGGTGTCCAGAAGGAATGTTCAGTGAATAGGTGGAGTTGTAGAATTTCTATGAAGGCTTGTCCTTGCCTTTAAGGAAAGCTTTCGATTATTCATCAGGAGGATCTTTGCAAATGATGAAAGCTGCTCAAGAGGCACATGATCTTATAGACATGGTAGCCAACAATGAATATTTTTACTCCTCTGAAAGACAAACATCTCCAAAGAAAGGTGTATTTGAACTTAAAGGAGTTGATACAATATTAGCTCAGAACAAACTCATGCACCAGCAACTTCAATAGCAAATTGAAATGATGACAAAGAGGATTGATTTATTACAACTTGCATCCGTGAGCATAACTAACCAACCAACAGTGGTGTGGGGACATGTGGAGGAAAGCTATGAAGAGCAGCAACCTGAACAAGTACAGTACATGCACAATCAAGGTTCCGGACAAAATAATTTCCATGGAGATACCTACAACTCATCTTGGAGAAACCATCCCAATCTGAAATGGGGAGAGAACCAGAACCAGAACCAGCAACCTTGGGAAAGGAACTCCAACCAAAACAACTCCCGCAACATAAACAACCACAATCATTCATCTAACAACTCTAACCAATACAAAAGTCCACAAAACACATATCATCCACCCTACAACAACTCACAAAACACCCATCTCAATACCCCAAACAAGTTTCACCAACAGCCATCACATCCTATGCAACCACATCCAGACTCTCAGAGGATCTCTAGCTTAGAAATGTTGATGGAGAAACTCATCAAAACTCAAGAAATGGCAATACCTCAGCTCCTTCAATTTCAGCCAGAAAAATACCTGAAATTACAGAAAAACACACAACTCATAGTAAAGTCCAGAAATATGAATTTTTCCTAAAAACTACTGGAAATAAACTAAAAACTAACTAAAACATACTCAAAACTATATGAAATTATCCCCAAAAAGCGTATAAAATATCCGCTCATCACCTAATTTCTCTTTTCAAACCAAAAATTCTCAAAAAGCTACTCTAACATCCAACCAAGCATTTTATCAAATACTTGGAAGGCATAAAAGAAAAGCATCATAAATTGCAAGAATAATAAATCTACAACTACCCAATATAATGAATCAACAATAAACAAAGCAATTAACCATAAGAACATAAAAGAAACATAAAACATCAAATTGCATTAAAGGAAAATCAAAGTAACAAGAGTTCATCAATATAAAAGAAACATAAAAAGGAAATTAACAAGAGAACTAAGAGAACAAAGATATAGGAACAAGAAATTGTAAAGAAAACAAGATGAAAACAAGAATTAAACCTAAATCTAAAGGAGATCTAACATAATTCTAACCTAATTCTAGAGAGAAGAGGGAGCTTCTTTCTCTAGAAGCTAACTAAAGCAATCACTTTGAGAAGCGGAAAAAAGGTAGAGAAAGAAGCCAACACCCAAGAAGAGCACAACAAAGAAGGCTCAAGAGAGGAAGTGAAGGAGAAAAAGCAGGAGCAAGAAACTTCTACACAGAATAATAAGTCAACCAGGATGGATACAGTGAAAGCATACCAACCAATGTTACCATATCCTCAAAGGTTCAAGGGAGAAAACAAAGAGAAGCAATACTCCAAATTCTTGGAGATATTCAAGACACTGCACATCAACATCCCTTTCATAGAAGCACATGAACAGATGCCACTATATGATAAGTTCATGAAGGAATTGTTGACAAAGAAAAGATCTTTGAAAGAAGAACAAATGGTTGTGATGACCAGGGAGTGTAGTGCCATTGATGGTGGCAGAAATTGGCGAGTTAAGAATGATGACAAAGAGGATTGATTTATTACAACTTGCATCCGTGAGCATAACTAACCAACCAACAGTGGTGTGGGGACATGTGGAGGAAAGCTATGAAGAGCAGCAACCTGAACAAGTGTAGTACATGCACAATCAAGGTTTCGGACAAAATGATTTCCATGGAGATACCACTCATCTTGGAGAAACTACCCCAATCTGAAATGGGGAGAGAACCAGAACCAGAACCAGCAACCTTGGGAAAGGAACTCCAACCAAAACAACTCCCGCAACATAAACAACCACAATCATTCATCTAACAACTCTAACCAATACAAAAGTCCACAAAACACATATCATCCACCCTACAACAACTCACAAAACACCCATCTCAATACCCCAAACAAGTTTCACCAACAGCCATCACATCCTATGCAACCACATCCAGACTCTCAGAGGATCTCTAGCTTAGAAATGTTGATGGAGAAACTCATCAAAACTCAAGAAATGGAAAGCAAGATCAAGCCCTGACTCTCAATAACCAAGAGGCTTCAATGAGAAATCTTGAGAGACAGATATGACAAATGGCTAAACAAATTACAGAGATAGGTGAAAAGCGAGCAAATGCATTCCCTAGTACCACTGAAAACAACCCAAGAGACACAGGAAAAGCTATCAAATGGGAAGAATGCAAAGCAATCACTTTGAGAAATAGAAAGAAGGTGGAGAAAGAAGCCATTACTCAAGAAAAGCATAACAAAGAAGGCTCAAAAGAAGAAGTGAAAGAGAAAAAGCAGGAGCAAGAAACTCCCACACAGAATGATAAGTCAACCAAGAAGGAGGCAGTGAAAGCATACCAACCAATGTTACCATATCCTCAAAGGTTCAAGGGAGAAAACAAAGAGAAGCAATACTCCAAATTCTTGGAGATATTCAAGACACTGCACATCAACATCCCTTTCATAGAAGCACATGAACAGATGCCACTATATGATAAGTTCATGAAGGAATTGTTGACAAAGAAAAGATCTTTGAAAGAAGAACAAATGGTTGTGATGACCAGGGAGTGTAGTGCCATTGATGGTGGCAGAAATTGGCGAGTTAAGAATGATGACAAAGAGGATTGATTTATTACAACTTGCATCCGTGAGCATAACTAACCAACCAACAGTGGTGTGGGGACATGTGGAGGAAAGCTATGAAGAGCAGCAACCTGAACAAGTACAGTACATGCACAATCAAGGTTCCGGACAAAATAATTTCCATGGAGATACCTACAACTCATCTTGGAGAAACCATCCCAATCTGAAATGGGGAGAGAACCAGAACCAGAACCAGCAACCTTGGGAAAGGAACTCCAACCAAAACAACTCCCGCAACATAAACAACCACAATCATTCATCTAACAACTCTAACCAATACAAAAGTCCACAAAACACATATCATCCACCCTACAACAACTCACAAAACACCCATCTCAATACCCCAAACAAGTTTCACCAACAGCCATCACATCCTATGCAACCACATCCAGACTCTCAGAGGATCTCTAGCTTAGAAATGTTGATGGAGAAACTCATCAAAACTCAAGAAATGGCAATACAAGATCAAGCCCTGACTCTCAAAAACCAAGAGGCCTCAATGAGAAATCTTGAGAGACAGATGGGACAAATGGCTAAACAAATTACAGAGATAGGTGAAAAGCGAGCAAATGCATTCCCTAGTACCACTGAAAACAACCCAAGAGACACAGGAAAAGCTATCAAATGGGAAGAATGCAAAGCAATCACTTTGAGAAATAGAAAGAAGGTGGAGAAAGAAGCCATTACTCAAGAAAAGCATAACAAAGAAGGCTCAAAAGAAGAAGTGAAGGAGCAAGAACTTCCCACACAGAATGACAACTCAACCAAGAAGAAGGCAGTAGAAGCATACCAACCAATGCTACCATATCCTCAAAGGTTCAAGAGAGAGAACAAAGAGAAGCAATACTCCAAATTCTTGGAGATATTCAAGACACTGCACATCAACATCCCCTTCATAGAAGCACATAAACAGATGCCACTATATGATAAGTTCATGAAGGAATTGTTGACAAAGAAAAGATCTTTGAAAGAAGAACAAATGGTTGTGATGACCAGGGAGTGTAGTGCCATTGATGGTGGCAGAAATTGGCGAGTTAAGAATGATGACAAAGAGGATTGATTTATTACAACTTGCAAGTATAGTTCTCAACCAACCAGAAATCCGCTTATCAATTTAGAAGGGTGTCACAGAAATTAAAATTAAAATACTGGGAGTATGAATCCCAGGTCGTCTCCCAACGAGTTGCAGAAAAGTGTGCTATTTTATTAATCAGATGTTTTCAAAAAGGTTTGAGTTGAATGACAGAAAATTAAATTAGAGAATTTATATAAATTTAAATAAAAGCCTTGATTGGGAGTTGATTAGCTGGAAGCCCTATTCTTGTTGGAGTACTCTCAAGATTAATTGACAATTGAGGGTTATTATGTTTAGTTGTCCCTAATTAAGTAAGGGAAAGTTAAACAAGTTGGAATGCTGTTTCTATCCACAAGTTTCAATCCGCTCTTGGGAGGATTGGTGTTAGTGACTAGAGAGCAATCCAACAATAAACCCAATTACAATCTTTCTCTTGAGCATCCCGACTCAAGGGTTCCTTTCAATCAACTCCCCATCAAGTTAGGGAACTACTCACTCATTGTAAATGTAAAATTCATAACATAAGAAAGGAAATTAAAGAAAGACATGATAAATAATGATCAAAAGATTAATTAAAAATAAAAGTAATTCTTGTATTAATAAATGCTAAAATAATCCAATAGTAAAATTAAGTAAATTAAGGAACATGGAAGAGTAAGAGATAAGTAAAGAGAATGAACTAGAATGTCGAAGTCTTAATGAGGCAATAACTCTTCTCAATATCCCAATGCAAAAACAATCAAATAACAAATCCTAAAAACTATGAATATGTAGAGAGAAAACCTAGAGGAGAGGAAAACTAGATCTAAAAACTTAAAACTATGCGGAATGAATGTTGTTGTTGGTTTATGCATGTTATCTGGCTCTAGTCTGTTTTTCTGGGCTGAAAATTGGGTCAAAATAAGGCCCGAAATTGCCCCCAGCGATTCTGCAGATTATGCAGATCGCGCATGTCACGCGGACGCGTCATTCAGGCGGACGCGTCATTCGGCGTTTCGCTTTGCCACGCGGACGCGTCGTCCACGCCTCCGCGTCACTTGTGCAGTTTCCAATTCGCACGGCCGCGTCATCCATGCGGCAGCGTCATTGCGATTTCCTCTCTTTCGTGCGGTCGCGTCATCCATGCGGCCGTGTCGCTTCTCATTGGTCATCTCCTCAATTTCTTGTGTTCCTTCCATTTTTTGCAAGCTTCCTTTCCAATCTCTAACTCATTCATGCCCTATAAAGCCTGAAACACTTAACACACAAATCACGGCATCAAATGGAATAAAGGAGAAATAAAATACATAATTAAAAGTCTCTAGGAAGCAAGTTTTTAATCATGCAATAACTTTAGGAAGGAATTATAAATGCATGTTTATTTAATGAATAAGTGGGTAAAGATCATGATAAAACCACATAATTAAACACAATACAAACCATAAAATAGTGGTTTATCAACCTCCCCACACTTAAACATTAGCATGTCCTCATGCTTAGTTGAAGGAGATAAAATGAATGAGTAAGAACATGTAGAACCCATGCAATGCAATGCATCCTATATATGCGAATGCAACTATATGATTCTTGTTCACTTGATCTAAAGTAAATAAGCTCTTCAAAACAATTACAAATCAAATTCCACTAACCCAATTCTTATAAAGCAAGAGCAGATAAAAATGCAAGAAGATAGCTCATGAAAGCAGGGAACATAATATTTCAAGCATTGAACCCTCACTGACGTGTATGTAGACTCTAGTCTCTCTAGTGTATAGGGTAATTACTCTATCCTTCTCTAATCATGCTTTCTAGTTTTTGTTCTTCTCCTAACCAATCAACAACATTTAATACACCAATGCAAACATCATGAGGTCTTTTCAAGGTTGTAATGGGGCCAAGGTGAGGGTAAGGATATATATATGGCTAAGTAAGCTTATAAATTGAATCTTTAATTAACCCAAGCTTTAACATAACCTATATATATTCTATATGACTTTTAAAATTCATACCTAGCTACCCAGAAATTTCCTTTCACATTCCATACTCATGTTTCAACCTTTTATTTTAATTTTATCATACATGCATTGATCCTTGAATTCTTAGTTTAACATTGGGGTAATTTTGTCCCCTTATTTATTTTTTTGAATATTTTTTTATTATTTTATTTTATTTTATTTTATTTTTTTT
Organism: Arachis ipaensis; assembly: GCF_000816755.2. NCBI lineage: Eukaryota > Viridiplantae > Streptophyta > Magnoliopsida > Fabales > Fabaceae > Arachis > Arachis ipaensis. The sequence goes on along the minus strand of NC_029787.2, from coordinate 59,293,411 downwards.
AACATAAACATAAACATAAACATAGCTTATCAATGCACATAGATTTTTAATTCTTACAGTTTCTCATGAGTAGGTATCCAAATTTCCAGTATATTATCATGACACATTCCCTTATTATCTTTTGCTTCCGCAATTTCCCATACTTAAATAACACACACAATTCTATCTTAAGCTAACCAAAGATTCAATTTGGAGTATATAATTATTTTTTCGCTTAAGACTAGTAATGTGGTAAAATATAGAACAAATGGGATTTAAAGGCTCAAAGTGGCTAACAAAGGTAATTGAAAGGGTAGGCTTAATTTGGATAAATAAGCTAAACAAATAATGGCCTCAATCATATGCAAACATATAAATATAATAAACATTGGACATATAGGATGAAACAAAATATAGATTATAATCCTAGAGAAGTAAACACACAAGAATAAAATAATTATGGTTAAATAATGTAACCATTCATAAAGGCTCAAATCTCATAGGTTGTGTGTTCTTTAGCTCAAAAATCATGTTCCACTACAAGAAAAATACCCATTCAGCTACATTTTTTTTAAGCTACATTTGAAAAGCGTAGCCTATTTATAGAATAGGCTACGCTTTTCTCAGTGTTGCCTTTTTTTAGAGAAAAGGAAACACAATTCTGACATCATTTAAAAAGTGTAGCCTTAGGTATTATAGAAATCACTTATAAAGTGTAGCCCTATGTTAATATTTATGGGTCCACTTTTTATATCAAAGGAAACGCTTTTTGAAGATAGCCTATTTATTAAATTTTGGGTACGCTTTTAAAATGATGCCTAATAAGCGCTTTACCCTCTTTTTTTTCGATCCAAATTAAAGCAAACTCACAACACTTAGTGAAATTTTTGTTCTCTCCAAAGCTCATTATCCCCTTTATCCCCTTTCTGGAACCACATGAATCACAGCGCCTTTGTTCCCTCCAAAGCTCACCACTCATCATCGCGAAGAACCCTCGCTCATCACCCAGTCACCACTCACCGCCAGTCACCACCCACCACTCACCACATCGCTGCGCCGCTCACCAGCTCACCACTCACCAGCTCACACTCTCATCCTCACTCAACACACACACAAAAGAGGAAAAAAAATCAGAAAAGTAGAGAACGGGAAGAAGAAGAGAAGAAGAGAGGAGAGGGAAAGGAAGGAGAGGATGATGCCGGCTAGGGCTCCGCCGCGTGGACCATCGTCGTTGCGTGCACTGACCGTCGCCTCAGCATCGCCATCTCGTGCACTCACCGTCACCGCTCAGCATCATCATCGCGTGTGCTCACTGTCGCTGCTCAGCATCGTCGTCGTCGCTCAGCATCGTCATTGCCACTCACCTGAGAAGGTATGTATCAATTTTCAGTTTGTTCTGTGAAATTTGGGAGGTTTTGGGTTCCAATTTTAGGGTTTTTAATTAGGGATTTTACTGCATGAATGGTTTTAGCTTCCTGGTAGCCGAGAAGCAATCGCAGACCACCTACAATAATTCTTAATCTCATTCTCTTTGTCGCTCATCATCTCACTTTTTATCTCATTCGCTCTCTCTTTGTCTCACCCTCTATCTCACTTGTTCTCTGTGTATGGATTTTTCTTCTGTGAATTTTTGAAGGCTTTGGGGGTTCTATTTTTTGGGCTTTCTAATTTTATGAGTTTCTGCTTCTTGCTTCGTTAGGGGTTTTCTTTTTTGTTTGAGAAGATTATTGGCCTCAAGTGTGCGAATTGTCGCCTCTTCAAACAGAGTTTATTATTTCTAACACCATTTGTGGTTTGTGTGTGCTATGAATTTGCAGAGCTAATGCAGATAGAAGCCAGAAGATTGGGAATTACTGATCAATGGTTCTTTAAGCTCTTCCTTCTCATCACTGATATTGGATCCGTGCAGCCTGTGTCAGGCGCTGAATCTGTTCCAAGAACGCAAAGTCAGTGGAAAGGATACAAAGACTAACGAGACTAAGGTTCGTTCACATCTAGTGGTTCAAAGAATAATCCAGGATTATTGGTTACATACTTGTATTCATTGATTTGGTAGGTTAAGATGCCACTTCCTGATATGATGGTAAGCTGAAAATTGGCGTGAATAAGTTTTTTGATCATTCAGGATAGAAGATTTTATAATGAAAATATCATTCTTATGCATGTTGCTTCTAGTAAATATTAGTGTTTTTTATTTACATAGAAGATGCTTATTGAAATTTGATTGACTTGTATATGTGCCTAAGGCCACCGATAATAGCTCTTGCCAGCAAATCTGAAATATCCACCTCGAACAATGTGGTTAAGTATTATCTAACATGTTAAAATGGATATTCTCAGGTTGTTGTGCTGGCTATGGATGAATCAGTATTAGATGTAGATCAGGTGGAAAATCTCATTAAGTTTTGTCCTACCAAAAAAGAGATGGAACTTTTGAAGGTAAAGATTAACAAACTTATCATACTTAATTCTTACATCTTGTTTTGTCAGCTAAGGTTTCTCATTTGGCGTCTGTTGTTACGGAAACATATCTTTTACTCTGGTTTGTTTGCTTTTCTAATTTTGATTCCCCTTGTTTATGAAGAGATACACTGGTGACAAAGAGAATTTGGGAAAATGCGAACAGGTGTGTACTAATTTGTTATAGCCATATCATTATTTATGATAGCTAATTTAGTGTAAATCTAAGTACTCAGATTTATATAGGATACTGTTTGTAGGCTCCATAACTAGGATCCGTCTACCAGCATTTGATTTTTTAGACCCTTTACTTACTTTAAAATCTGATAGGGAGTTGGGAGGAATGGTTGAGAAATGAAGTAGAGAAGAGAGGAAACTTATTTTAAGGGAAAAAAAAAGAAAAAACAATTGTTGGCATGGAAACTGGAAATTGCAAAATTCTGGGTGTAAATAATTAGCTGCAAAGGTTAAAGAACTGAATGCGGCAAGGCTTTGATTTTGGAAGTGAATCTAACATATGATAATGATCAATAAAATTGTGCAAGAAGTCTGTTTCCTTGGAAGGCAGCTCATATGAATTCAAGGTCTATATCACGTATAGTTACAGATTTGTTGTTGCCTGCTTGCTTCTAGAAAGAAAGAAGCAATTTATTACATGTCCCCGCTTTTCCTTTAGATGTTGGTTATAAAACAATTCTTTTGGCCTTTCCTAATGCAATATCATACTATGTATCTATAATCATATCCTTGTATATATTTGGTCATGTTTCAGTATTTTTTATAGCTGATGAAGGTGCCACGAGTAGAGTCAAAGTTAAGAGTATTCTCTTTCAAGATTCAATTTCTGTCTCAGGTATGGTGGTGCTTGCTATATTTTTCTTTATGTTTGATTCAGTTATGCTTTTTTCTTTTTGCAGGTTACAGAATTTAAGAAGAGTTTAAAAAATGTGAACTCTGCTTGTGAAGAGGTACATTGTGCATGAAACTAACAAACTGTGTTATTGGTATTTCTTTGACGTCATGCATTTTCTCTTGGGAATAGGTCCGAAAGTCTGTCAAGCTGAAGATCATGAAGAAAATTCTTTTTTTTGGGTAATACATTAAATCAAGGAACAGCTAGGGGTATGTACTTTTTTCCTTTAAACGTTAATGTCCTTATCATTCTCTAGGACATCGTTCTAGCTCTCTCAATTTTCTATGTTTGGATAATCACAGGCCCTTCTTAATTTTTCAGCAGTTAAAATTTAATTTGATTCTGTTAGATCTTGTCTAACATAAACTTACAGTTTATGGATTACTATTTATTTATTTAATTTATGCAAGATCTGCAATTGGATTCAAGTAGGATAGTCTTTTAAAGCTTACTGACACTCGTGCTTCTAACAAAATGACACTGATGCACTATCTTTGCAAGGTATAATAACAATTGCACTAAAGGAATATATCATTTGAACTTACCTTCTTTCCATTTTGCTATTTTGGCTCTAGGTTCTAGCTGATAGGTCGCCTGGACTGCTTGACTTCCACTTAGACCTTGTAAGCCTGGAAGCTGCGACTAAGGTGATGATTTATGCTTGGTTGGAAAAAGAAAATTATTCAACTACTAATTGCTAGTTTGGTTGGTTTATTGGTTCTGTTTCACTTTGTTCCCCTGTAAAACTGAGCACATATCTCCTCCTCTGACTTCTTGCAATGATATGTGTGTCACTTCCATTTGTTTGTGGCTGAAAATTGTTTGTGCGATTCTGGTTGTTGTATTTCTGATTTTGTGGACTTCCGTTTGCTATGGCTAAAAGTTATATTGCTATTTTTGGTTCTTTTCTTTTTACCATGAACTAGAAACATAGGATGACTTAGTATATATGAATTTTTTCCTATTTTTTTATTCATCTGCCGATAAAAAGCAAATAATACTAGCTAGCTATGGTTATAGACTTATAGTATTAGTATTTTCAAATTAAAGTTATTAGTTTTAATTAAAAAAAATGTTACAACAGCAGATATAGTATGTATAACAATAATATATTAAAATTTTAGTTTTTAGGTGCTAGTCCTAATCATCTTCTATATGTTGCTGCTGCATGTAGTAGTAGTAGTTAGAGGAGTAATAATTCAAGATTGGCTTGTGTAGGAGAGTTTAACTTTTGAAATGTGAAGAGAATAGGGAAACTTTGTGGCAACAGTTCTGATTTTGGCATTGTGGTGGGAGGCAGGAGATTTTTGTCTAGCTGCTAGGGTGATGATTTTTTAAATTATAGCTCTTTATCTTATGGTTTATAGCTTATACTTTTTTTATCTTTGAATTCTAATTTTGGATTTGTGAAACACTACTATGCATTGGTGAAACTTGTACACGGTACAGAAAGGATTAATGATATCAGTCATTGATAGTTTTGAGTCTGGTTTTTTAATTTTTATAATCGCAAATGTCATTATAAATATTTTTCTAATTACTTTTCTATATAATTATGCAGGATAATATTGAGGATGATGATAATGAAGATTAAGTTGATTATTATTGTGGTTTATTGGCTAAGATAGAGTAGTGTTGGGAATGGATACATGTATAGTTGACTAATAACTTTTATTAGAAGATACTTATGTAGGATATAATGTTTTAATTTTTTATAGAGTATTAGTAGTAAATTCTAAGTGATATCATAGTTATTTTGATATGGCTATGTTTATTTTAATATGAGATGTATGAATCTTTAAAATTAACATTATTCTAGTACTTTTGGATCATTATTATAAATATATTTTGGTTACAGATAATTTTTATTATTTAAAAAAATTATTTAGTATAATTATGTATTTATTTTTATTTTATAATATTTAACTCATTTAATTAAAAAT
>NC_029787.2:59254843-59286847 GCF_000816755.2 Arachis ipaensis | reverse complement strand
TGGAGTGTGGAATATTTCCAAAGTTTGTCAATGCAAGGTATAGGTTTAGGGAAGTACTCTGAATTTGAAATTGTTGTGGGATATAAATGTAGGAAAAATGTACTTATGAAATTGTTAGCAGATATATATAGATTGGAAAATGAAGGATTTTTGTTAGAAAATTCTATCATGACTCATGCGGGCCATTCTTAGGAAAGCAAGCCAGCAGGATGTAAAGGTAATGTGAACACACTTACCCTTTCAATTTAGCTAATCTCATTTAATGGGATAAGGCTTGTAAATTGCTGGCATTCAAAGTATAACTACTCCTTTTTAGTCCTTTCATTGTTTTGTGAATACTTGACTATCTTTTTTATTTTACATTCACCTTATTGACTTGGACTTGGGCAATTGTGTTTCTAGGTATCGGAGCATGCTCATACTGTTTTGTTGAGTAAGATTCTGCAGTCTAACTATGAGGGACCTAAGGCTACACTTATATACAGTAGCTATAGTATACAAAAAAAAACGAGGGACCTAAGGCTACACTTATAAAAAGTAGTCATGGAATATAATGTGGCTACGCTTGACAGGTGATGCAATAGTGTTGAAAAGCGTAGCCTATTCTAGTAAAAATGGAAGCTGAAAAGCGTAGTCTTTGGTCCTACACAGCATCACTTGAAAAGTGTAGCCTATTTCCAAACGCCAAAAGTGTAGCCCTTAGTGCTGAAAAGCGTAGCCTTTGAGAATAGGCAACGGCCGAATAGGAATCACCCCAAAAAGCGTAGCCGTAGCCCAAAAAGCGTAGCCGTAGCCTAAGGCATCATTTTTTTCACTTTTGGCTACACTTTTCAAGTGTACCTGAATGGATGTTTTTCTTGTAGTGTTCCAAATACAACTTCAAGCAAATTTAACATAAAAGCTTTAATTAAAATTAGTGAAATTTTGTTCTAAAGATAGGGTCTTAGAAGAAACTTATTGTCTTTTCAATCAAGCAGAACATGCATGCAACTAATCTATTACTATGCAATTTATCCTATTCTACAAAAGAAAAATCTAACTAAATATCCTAATTTATTGGTGCTATGGAAGAGGAATTACCTCCGGAAGTCAGATACAGACCGACCTCCCCACACTTAAGGCTTTGCACCATCCTCGGTGCCATCTGTCAGGAACAAAGGTGGGTTGGTAGCAGTATCTCCATCGTCGGGGCCATCGTGGCTCCCTGTGCTGGTAAAAGAAGTGGAGTCCTGGGTATCTGAGTCCTTGAATTTTCCCATGATCAGCTCCTTGAGGTATGTGAATCGGCGCTTGTTATGGCGCTCTCTCATCTTAGCTTTCTGTTCATGCCGATCCAACTTTTCAAGTATCTGATGGAGCAGTTGGGCTGTTGTAGGTGCCTGTGGTGTTGAAGAAGGAATATCTTCAACTGGTTCAGTAGGCTGGCTAAAAATGGCTGCTGGAAGTCTAAGGTACTTCCCGTTGGAAACATACTGATCATCCCATGGAAGCATGGCTTTGGTGTCCCCAGCTCTGTAGGAGACTCCAGCTGTTGAGACAAGATCTGAGACCAGGGCGGGAAAAGGTAAGTTGCCCGCAATTTATACGTGTCCCATGGCATTCCGGATATGTCTTCGTAGATTCAAAGGTTGGTCTGTAAGGATGCACCATAGTAGAGCGGCCATGTCCGCAGTGAAGGAGGACTCGTGAGTGCTCGGATAGACGTAATGGGACATAATCTGTGCCCATATGCGAGCCTCCAAGGTAAGTGCTAAAGCCGAAATTCCCTTAGGGCGGGTACGATGGTATCCGTAGATCCAGCTGCTGCCAGGTAGTGTGATAACTCTGAGAACGGCGTCCCAGTCAAATTGGTACATCTGGCGCTTGAGTGCGGCTTTTTGAAAGGCGTCCAATCCTTCTGGAACAGGGGGAAAACCTAGAGGCTTTTGAATGGCTTCTTCAATAATGGGGACTTGCTTCTGACGGACATAGACAGACTGCAGGGTTGGCAGGTAGAAGTTGGAGTAGAACTCGACTACCCAAGAAAGATTGACCTGCCTTGGCTGTCTCTGTAGGAAACCCCATTGTCTTCAAGCAATTTGCGGCTCAACAAAGGTAGCAATATTGGGCAGAAGGAGAAGAAGGTATTCGTTGTTGTAACTCCTTTCAGCCAGGATGGGGAACATCTGCTCACAGTAGCGATTGGGGAATCGCGCAGTGTCCTTTGCTGGGAAAGCTTTTTCTTTATCATCAACCTTTATGATCCTCTTAATCTTCTTTGTTGAGGGCTTTACGGCAGTTGAAGAGGGTTCTGCCACTAATGCTCTTGTTGTACCTCTTCTTGCTGGTTGTTTGGGGGTAGCTTTCTCCTTGCCTTTCTTGGTGGCCATCCTGAAAAAGGAAAGAGAAAGTAAATTAAATTTACAGGGGTAGAGCAAGGAAGAGGGTGGTGTAAGTGATAATCAATGCACAATAAAGAAGAATGACGTTAACTCATGGTTATGACCACATGGAAAAAGTCATCAATGGAAATATAGCAAGTGCACATGGGGACAAATAAATGCAAGGGGTTTATTGGCATGCAGGCAAAGGCATGAGTAGCATAGGTCAAGCATTCAGTGCACAATTAAAATATGTTATCACTCGTAACTAACCATCACGTTTGTATTGAAAATTAAATTCAATGAATAAAATAGTAAAGGGAATTTGTGAAAAGAAAGCATTGAATATTAGAGTAGAAAAATGTAAAGAAGTTCAGAATGCCATAGGACTTTTTCACAAACACATAGCATGCATGTAGAAAAAGCTCTTGAAAATAAGAATTTGAACATGCAAGTAATTCCTTAAAAAGCAATATATAATTGCCAAACAAATTTACAACAATCCACAAGCATATAATGAAAAACAATGACTCAAATAAATTTATAACACCAAGTAAAAAGGAAAAAGAAAGGAAGAAAAAGAAGATATGAGTAATGAAAGTAAAAAGAAAAGAAAATAAGATAACATATAAAAATAAGAAGAACAATAGAAAAGTAAGGAGGGAAGGAGAAGAAAAAAAGAAAAACCTTGTTAATGGGGTGAAAGAGAGGAAAAAGTAAGAAAGAAGGAAGAAGGAAGGAAGGGAGGGAGAAGAAATAAAGAGGGAAAAGAGAAAATAGGATTTGGGGAGAAAAAGATATGATAATTGGCAAATTAGGAAAACTGTGCGGCGCAAGCGACGCGGTCGCATGGGGCACGCGATCACGCGACTTGCGCTTCAACTGAATGACGCGGTTGCGTCGGTCACGCAGTCGCGTGACCCGTTTTATGCCATTGGCGCGAAAGCAGCCGCGTACTCGCACAACTCTCTGTTCAAAGTCATTAAATGCCAAATTTTGGGTGACGCGATCGCATGGGGCATGCGATCGCGTGAGTGGTCAATTATTGGGGTACGACGCGGACGCGTGGGGCACGCGATCGCGTGAGAGGGACTGCGCGTCGCCAGTCCAGCACCACTCTAGCACAACTTTCGGGTGTGCACCACTTTGACGTCGAAATCCTGGTCACGCGGCCGCGTGGGAGGCCATTATTCCCATATGACGCGGTCGCGTCGGCGACGCGGTCACGTGGGACAATTTGTGCCATTGGCACGCCTCCAGCCACGCTCTCGCGTGACTCTCTGTTCAATTTATTATTCTCTCCAACACCTACGACGCGGACGCGTCAATGAGGCAGTTGCGTCACGTGAATTCTTTTTTTTAATTAAAATAAAAGTATGGAAATGTAGATGCACGAAATGTACTAATGAAGAGATGAGTTATTGAATAAGAAAACTAAAAATAAAGAAAAGAACGATCATACCATGGTGGGTTGTCTCCCACCTAGCACTTTGTTTTAACGTTCGTAAGTTGGACGCTCCACTAGCTCAGTCTTCGGCTATGTGGGGATCTTCCAAGAGAAAGATCTCAAGCTCCTTGTTTTTCTTCAGCTTCTCGCCATGGTACAACTTTAAACGATGTCCATTAACTTTGATAAGTTCAAAGCTTGAAGGATGGCTTAGGTGATAAACTCCGTACGGTTCGGCCTTCTCTACTCTGTATGGACCTCCCCATCTTGATCTCAACTTGCCTGGCATGAGCCTCAGTCGAGATTTATAAAAGAGGACTAAGTTCCCAGGTTGGAACTCTTTCCTCCTGATGTGCTGATCATGTACAGCCTTCATCTTCTCTTTGTATAGTCTTGAGTTCTCATAAGCTTCTAGGTGAAGGCTCTCCAGTTCCTGCAGTTGCAACTTCCTTTCAGATCCAGCTTTTTCAATTCCCATGTTGCATTCCTTTATTGCCCAGAAGGCTTTGTGCTCTACTTCAACAGGGAGATGACAAGCTTTTCCATAAACTAAGCGGAAAAGACTCATCCCAATGGGTGTTTTGTATGCTGTTCTATATGCCCAGAGTGCATCTTGTAGCCTGGTGCTCCAGTCTCTTCTATGACGTTTGACTATCTTCTGCAAGATATGCTTTATCTCTCTATTTGATACCTCGGCTTGCCCATTAATCTGAGGATGGTAGGCTGTTGCAACTTTATGAATTATCCCATGCTTCTTCATTAGTCCTGTTAGTCTTCTGTTACAAAAATGGGTGCCTTGATCGCTCACGATTGCTCGTGGTGATCCAAAGCGACAAATAATATGGTTTCTCACAAAGGAAACAACAGTGTTAGCATCATCAGTGCGGGTAGGAATTGCTTCCACCCATTTGGAAACGTAATCCACAGCTAACAATATATAGAAATAACCATTATAAATTGGAAATGGACCCATGAAGTCAATGCCCCAAACATCAAAAATTTCACAGAAAAGCATAATCTGTTGAGGCATCTCATCCCTCCTGGATATATTACCAAATTTCTGGCATGGAAAATAAGATCTACAAAATTTAGCAGCGTCTCTAAAAAGAGTAGGCCACCAGAATCCACAATCTAAGATTTTTCTAGCAGTTCTTTGAGGGCCAAAATGTCCTCCACTCTCAGATGAGTGACAGGCCTCTAAGATGGACTGGAATTCTGATTGAGGCACACACCGTCTAATTACCTGGTCAGTGCCACATCTCCACAAATATGGGTCATCCCATATATAATATTTAGACTCGCTTTTCAGCTTGTCTTTTTGATGCTTAGAAAAGTTCGGAGGAAAAGTGCGCCTAACTAGATAATTAGCTACAGGTGCATACCAAGGGACTATCTCAGATACTGCTTGCAGGTTATCAAATGGGAAATTATCAGCTATAGGAGTAGAGTCATCTGTAATATGTTCAAGGCGACTCAAGTGGTTTGCCACTAAATTCTGGTTACCACTCCTGTCCTTAATTTCCAAATCAAATTCTTGTAATAGCAGTATCCAACGTATAAGCCTTGGTTTGGACTCCTTTTTAGCTAATAAATACTTTAGAGCTGCGTGGTCTGAATACACTACTACTTTAGTACCAAGTAAATAGGCTCGAAATTTATCCAGGGCAAAAACAATAGCAAGAAGCTCTTTCTCGGTAGTAGTGTAATTCGACTGAGCGGCATCTAAAGTTTTATACGCGTAAGCAATAACAAAAGGATCCTTACCTTCATGCTGAGCCAGTGCTGCTCCTACGGCATGGTTGGAAGCATCACACATTATTTCAAATGGTTGGCTCCAGTCTGGTCCTCTCACAATTGGAGCTTGAGTCAGGGCGGTTTTCAGCTTATCAAACGCTTGTTTGCAATTTTCACTGAACTCAAACTCAATATCTTTCTGCAGTAGCCTGGATAAGGGAAGTGCTACCTTACTAAAGTCCTTAATGAACCTCCTGTAAAAACCTGCATGGCCAAGGAAAGAACGGACCTCCCTCACAGAAGAGGGGTAAGGTAAACTAGAAATAACTTCCACCTTTGCTGGATCTACAGAAATGCTAGTGTTAGACATAACATGTCCTAGTACAATCCCTTGTTTAACCATAAAGTGACATTTTTCAAAATTTAATACCAGGTTTGTACTGACACATCTATTTAATACTCTAGATAATCCATCTAAGCAAAGGATAAATGAATCGCCATAAACACTAAAATCATCCATAAAAACCTCTATACAGTCCTCAATAAAATCAGAGAAAAGACTCATCATGCACCTCTGGAAAGTAGCTGGTACATTGCACAAGCCAAAGGGCATTCTCTTGTAAGCATAAGTCCCAAAAGGACATGTAAAAGTGGTCTTTTCCTGATCCTCGGGAGCTATATGAATCTGGAAATAACCTGTGTAACCATCTAGAAAACAATAATGTGATTTACCTGACAGGCGATCCAGCATTTGATCAATGAATGGAAGAGGATAGTGATCCTTACGGGTTGCTTGGTTGAGGTGTCTGTAGTCAATGCAGACCCTCCAGGCGTTCTGAACTCTGGTTGCTATGAGCTCTCCATGCTCATTCTTCACTGTAGTGACTCCAGACTTCTTTGGAACCACTTGTACTGGGCTTATCCATTCACTGTCTGAGATGGGATAGATGATATCTGCCTCTAGTAGTCTGGTCACTTCCTTTTTGACAACCTCTAGGATAGTGGGGTTCAGTCTTCTCTGGGGTTGACGGACAGGTCTTGCTCCCTCTTCTAAAAATATTCTATGCTCACAGACTTGAGGGTTTATGCCTACTATGTCTTCCAAACTCCAACCCAATTGCCTTCTTGTGCCTCCTCAGCACACTAAGTAACTACTCTTCTTGTTGAGAAGTAAGTTCCCTTGAAATGATAACCGGGAACTTCTGCCCGTCTTCAAGGTAAGCATATTTGAGGTGTGGAGGAAGGGGTTTTAATTCTAACTTCTAATCATGTTCAGGCTCTGGGTTGCCTGGAGCTGGTAACACTGGTAAGGCACTGTCATTGTCCTTTGAGAATATCCCCACACTTGGGCCTTGTCCTGTGTGCTTCTCTTCAAATTCCTCCTGGTGAACTTCAGCCACGGTTTCATCTATAATGTCACACTTGAGGATAGAGTGATCCTCCGGAGGATGCTTCATAACTCCATTCAGATTGAAGATCAATACTCGGCCATCTATTTCAAAGAGTATGTTCTTGAAAAAGCATCTAATTTAAACTTTGAGGTCTTCAGGAATGGTCTTCCGAGTAGGATTGATGATGGCTTGTCTGAGTCATTTTGGGGCATTTCTAGGATATAAAAATCAGTGGGGAACGTGAGGCCTTTAATGCCTACTAGTACATCTTCAGCAACTCCAACCACTGTAATAATGCTTTTATCTGCTAACACAAAATGAGCTGCCGACCTTTTTAAGGGAGGGAGCCTCAAAACATCATATATAGACAAAGGCATTATACTCACACATGCTCCTAAATCACATATGCAGTCAAAAATTATCACACCACCAATAGTACAATTAACTATACAAGGACCTGGGTCACTACACTTTTCAGGTAAACCACCCATTAAAGCAGATATGGAACTCCCTAAAGGAATAGTTTCTAATTCGTTAATTTTGTCTTTATGTATACATAAATCTTTTAGAAACTTTGCATACTTAGGTACCTATTGAATAACATCAAATAGAGGAACAGTTACCTCAACCTTTTTGAATATCTCTACCATTTTTGGATCAGGTTCCAACTGCTTCCTGGGCTTCCTTGCAAGTTGTGGAAATGGAATAGAAGTGGTGTCTTCTGCAGTGTCTACGCCTTTTAGTGCTTCCTCTTGTGGTTGCACTTCTTCTTCTTCAGCCATGTCCCGTATGTCCTCTTCCTCTTCAACATCTTCTAATTCCACTACCTCTTCAGCTGAGGCGTGTTCTGGTGGGCTTGTCTCCTCCTGATTCCTCTCCTGCAGTGTGGTTCCAGACCTCAAGGTGATGACATTAATACCACCCTTGGGATTGGGTAATGGTTGAGAGGGAATTCTACTGGAGCTCAAAGGTTGGTTATTGGAGTTGTTCATTGATCCAATCTGGGAGACAAGAGCCTGCAAAGTAGCATTCAGACCATTTAGAGTGGCATTAATGTTATTCTCCATGGTCTGCTGTCTCCGATCAATTGATTGTAGTAAGTCATCATTAGCAGAAGAAGAAGGATAGGTAATTTGAGAGGTCTGCTGTAGGGTATTCTGTGGTCCGTAGGATTGCCTTAGGTGAGGTGCCCTGTAAAGCTGATTCTAATTCTGCTGCCTGTTGTTGTTGTTATTCCACCTCTGATTTCCCTGATTATCTCTGCCTTCTCTGTTGTTATTGTTGTCCCTCCAATTCTGGTTAGAATTGTCTTGCCATCCGTGGTTGTAATTGCCACCTTGATTGTACCCTTGGTTGGGGCGGTCATAGAAGTTATGTGTGGCTACCACGGTGTTGTCTTCCTGCTGGAGCTGCGGACATTCATCAGTATAGTGGCTATAATCAGCACAGATTCCGCAAACTCTCTGTGGGACTAACTGTTAATTTTACTGTGGTGGTGAAGGTTGAGCTTGCTGAACTTGTTGTTGGTTCAATTGCATCTACTTCAGCAAGTTGGTCATTTCACAGATACTCTGAGTTAAAGCAGCAGTCTCTCTGCTAGAGGATACTTCTGCAACGGCTTTTACATGGCCTTGTTTCTGCCTGTGATTCCTAGTAGATTCAGCTAAGTCACTGATCAATTGCCATGCCTCATCAATGGTCTTGTACTTTTTCATAGACCCATTGCTAGCACTTTCTAATGTGGTCTTATCTTGGGGCCTCATGCCCTGTGTGACATAACCGAGTAACACTATCTTGTCAATCATATGGTGGGGGCAAGCTTCCAAAAGATTATTGAAGCGCTCCCAGTACTCATAGAGAGTTTCAGAATCATCCTGAACAATCATAGAAATATCTTTCCTCAGTTTATCAGTAACTACAGTTGGAAAGAACTTTTCCAAGAATTCACTTCTCAGTGTATTCCAGCAACTTCAATAGCAAATTGAAATGATGACAAAGAGGATTGATGGATTACAACTTGCAGCAGTGAGCACAACTAACCAACCAACAGTGGTGTAGGGACAGCAGGAGCAAAGCTATGAAGAGCAGCAACCTGAACAAGTGTAGTACATGCACAATCAAGGTTTCGGACAAAATGATTTCCATGGAGATACCACTCATCTTGGAGAAACTACCCCAATCTGAAATGGGGAGAGAACCAGAACCAGAACCAGCAACCTTGGGAAAGGAACTCCAACTAAAAATAACTCCCGCAACACAAACAACCACAATCATTCATCCAACAACTCTAACCAATACAAAAGCCCACAAAACACATATCATCCACCCCCAACAACTCACAAAACACCCATCTCAATGCCCCAAACAACTTTCACCAACAGCCATCACAACCCATGCAACCACATCCAGACTCTCAGAGGATCTCTAGCTTAGAAATGTTGATGGAGAAACTCATCAAAACTCAAGAAATGGAAAGCAAGATCAAGCCCTGACTCTCAATAACCAAGAGGCTTCAATGAGAAATCTTGAGAGACAGATATGACAAATGGCTAAACAAATTACAGAGATAGGTGAAAAGCGAGCAAATGCATTCCCTAGTACCACTGAAAACAAACCAAGAGACACAGGAAAAGCTATCAAAAGGGAAGAGTGCAAAGCAATCACTTTGAGAAATAGAAAGAAGGTGGAGAAAGAAGCTATTACTCAAGAAGATCACAACAAAGAAGGCTCAAAAGAAGAAGTGAAAGAGCAAAAGAAGGAGCAAGAAACTCCCACACAGAATGATAAGTCAACCAAGAAGGAGGCAGTGAAAGCATACCAACCAATGTTACCATATCCTCAAAGGATCAAGGGAGAAAACAAAGATAATTAATACTCCAAATTCTTGGAGATATTCAAGACACTGCACATCAACATCCCTTTCATAGAAGCACATGAACAGATGCCACTATATGGTAAGTTCATGAAGGAATTGTTGACAAACAAAAGATCTTTGAAAGAAGAACAAATGGTTGTGATGATCAGGGAGTGTAGTGCCATTGATGGTGGCGGAAATTGGCGAGTTAAGAATGATTATAAAATATGCGTTGCAAGTAGAGTTCTCAACCAACCAGAAATCCGCTTATCAATTTAGAAGGGTGTCACAGAAATTAAAATTAAAATATTGGGAGTATGAATCCCAGGTCGTCTCCCAACGAGTTGTAAAAAAGTGTGCTATTTTATTAATCAAATGTTTTCAAAAAGGTTTGAGTTGAATGATAGAAAATTAAATTAGAGAATTTATATAAATTTAAATAAAAGCCTTGACTGGGAGTTGATTAGCTGGAAGCCCTATTCTTGTTGGAGTACTCTCAAGATTAATTGACAATTGAGGGTTATTATGTTTAGTTTCCCCTCACTAAGTCAGGGAAAGTTAAACAAGTTGGAATGCTGTTTCTATCCACAAGTTCCAATCTGCTCTTGGGAGGATTGGTGTTAGTGACTAGAGAGCAATCCAACAATAAACCGAATTACAATCTTTCTCTTGATCATCCCGACTCAAGGGTTCCTTTCAATCAACACCCCATCAAGTTAAGGAACTACTCGCTCATTGTAAATATAAAATTCATAACATAAGAAAGGAAATTAAAGAAAGACATGATAAATAATGATCAAAAGATTAATTAAAATAAAAGTAATTCTTGTATTAATAAATACTAAAATAATCCAATAGTAAAATTAAGTAAATTAAGGAACATGGAAGAGTAAGAGACAAGTAAAGAGAACGAACTAGAATGCCGAAGTCTTGATGAGGCAATAACTCTTCTCAATATCCCAATGCAAAAACAATCAAATAACAAATCCTAAAAACTATGAATGTGTAGAGAGAAAACCTAGAGGAGAGGAAAACTAGATCTAAAAACTTAAAACTATGCGGAATGAATGTTGTTGTTGGTTTCTGCATGTTCTCTGGCTCTAGTCTGTTTTTCTGGGCCGAAAATTGGGTCAAAATAAGGTCCGAAATCGTCCTCAGCGATTCTGCAGATTATGCATATCGCGCATGTCACGCGGACGTGTCATTCAGGCGGACGCGTCATTCGGCGTTTCGCTTTGCCACGCAGATGCGTCGTCCACACCTCCGCGTCACTTGTGCAGTTTCTAATTCGCGCGGCCGCGTCATCCATGCGGCAGCGTCATTGCAATTTCCTCTCTTCCGCGCGGTCGCATCATCCATGCGGCCGCGTCGCTTCTCGCTGGTCATTTTCTCAATTTCTTGTGTTCCTTCCATTTTTTGCAAGCTTCCTTTCCAATATCTAACTCATTCATGCCCTATAAAGCCTGAAACACTTAACACACAGATCACGACATCGAATGGAATAAAGGAGAAATAAAATACATAATTAAAAGTCTCTAGGAAGCAAGTTTTCAATCATGCAATAACTTTAGGAAGGAATTATAAATGCATGCTTATTTAATGAATAAGTGGGTAAAGATCATGATAAAATCACATAATTAAACACAATACAAACCATAAAATAGTGGTTCATCAGCCATCATCCAGAGAGAATTGCCAAGGAAGAGGAAGGACCCAGGGAGCTTTCATATCCCCTGCACCATAGGCAACATGAAAATTGAGAGAGCATTTTGTGACCTTGGTGCAAGCATCAATCTGATGCCTCTATCCTTGATGAAGAAGCTTCAAATTCATGAATTAAAACCCACACAAATAGCTATCCAAAATGGCAGACAAATCCATTAAGCAAGCACTTAGAGTTGTGGAGAATGTATTGGTAAAGGTGGGAAAATATTTCCTCCCAATTGACTTTGTCAATCTAGATATAGAGGAAGATCATAACACTCCTATCATTCTAGGGAGACCTTTTCTAGCTACAGGCAGAGCATTAATAGATGTTGAGAAGGGAGAATTAATGCTGAGAGTGCACGAAGAGTATATAGTGTTTCATGTCTTCAAGAGTTTGCAAGATCCCAATCAAGAAGAAGAGTGTAAGAAGATCGATCTGAGAGATCCAAACTTGGAAGAGGCACCTGATGAGTCATTATCAATGCACTCAAGCTCATGCTGGAAAGAAAAGGAAGAGGTAGAAGTGCTGCAACAAGCTCAAGGAGTTGAGAAGGAACCACAACCAAGACCTCCATACGAGATCCTCAGCAAGAACCTTCCAAAGATTGAGACTCCAAAACATGAACCACCTCTTGGAAAAGAAAAGAATTCTAAGAAGAGAGTGTCAAAAGGGTGGAGAAATAAGAAAATTTCCACTGAAGGCTTACCAACCAATGGAAACATCCAGACATTTCTCTGGATACTACACAGTGAATAAGATCCTCTCACTTAAACATGTGGAAATTATCAAGAATGATACTGGAGGAAAGTTTATAGTGAGAGGGGAAGGGTTGAGGCATTATGTTCACCACCCTCCCTAATGAGGGAGAACCGTCAAGCTAGTGACGATAAAAGAGCGCTTGTTGGGAGGTAACCCAACCTGAGGTAACTCTCTCTTCCTTCACTGATTCAATAAGAAAGTTAAGTAGATTTATCTGTATTGCAAGGAGCTAAGTTTGCTGTTACACACCAAAGTAATTCAAGGGTGAATGTTGGATGCTAAGTTTGGTGTTCCACCAAAGATTTTAGAATACATTGCACCCTCAGCATGACTAGTTATCAGCTCCAAACAATCAGAGAAACTACTTAACAGTTGTTTAGTTTTTAGTTCATAGTCTGTTTTCTAGTTCATAGCTTGCTTTTCTAGTTTATAGTATGTTTTCTTATTAAGAGCACATATGGTTTTCTGCATATATACAAACTGCTGCATAAGGCAAGAAACTAAGTTTGGTGTTCACACACCAATCTAAGTTCAGAAGTCTATAAACATACATTCATGCTAACCATTTTTCAAGTGCTTGGGGAACAAGAAACTTCCAATATCATTGCAGAGGATCATCCAAGTTTTTGGAAGGATTAAACATCATCAACCAAAGAGATAAAGAGGAATGTGAAAACCAGCAATGATGATGATAAGGAGTAAAGCAAGTAAACTCCAAAAGGTTGTGTTGTTAAGTGATTGTTTTATATTAAACACTGCTATGATTGGAAGTGATATTGTATCTCTGTCTGTTTGCCTAGTATAGCTTCTCTGTCATTCAATAACTGAGATGCTTGATAATTCACAACACTATACTCTTGAAAACTTTCTTGCACTCAATATTTCAAAAAAGCATGAAAGGACAGTTCTTTGAAAACAAGGATTGAGGAATTAAAAAGTTTTAAGGCAAGCAAAAGATTAAGAGAAGTGGTGGTTCTAGTTGTATGATTGTGTATTGAGGTTGCATGTTTATGAAAACTTGCATGGGAGCTCATAGGAAGGACATAGAGTTCAAAGAAGTAGTGTGGAGATTCTCAAACATTTATTGATCCAAGAAGCAGCAACAAAAGAAAACAAAAGAAACAGAAAAACAAAAGAACATGGCAAAAGGCTCTGAGCATCAATTACTAGGAGAAAAAAAAAAGAAATAAGAACTCAAAGAGCTATCGTCCTAGTTAAATGCTTGTGGTAGAATTGTGTCAAAGAGAGAGGCTTGAGCAAGTAAATCCTAAGGGGTGCTTCAACACCTAATACCTTAAAACCAACTGGTTTAGGAGTATTGATTGAAAGCTTATTTAAAGAGCCACTTTGAGACATGACACTTAGAGTTAATGCCAAAACACAGAAACCATAAGCTGCTTCAAGGTGATTACCTATAGAGAGATCTCCATAATATCATTTGGATGAAAGTCCTAAGATCTAAGACTTCCAAGATGTGGGGACTAGTAAGCACTGAAGCCCTTGCATGAGCATATAATTTAGAGTTCACCCCACTATCACTTAATCACTTCACTCACAGGACATTACAAGTTATTCTTCAACCCATTCCAATTGAAAGAACCTTTGTGCATAATTCTTTTCTTGCTTAGGGACAAGCAAGGTTTAAGTTTGGTGTTACGATGACAAGTCACTTATGCTAGTTTTACTAGCATTTTTACTTGCTTTTATTAGGTTTTATGCACTTTCTTGCACAATAAGTAAGTGGTTGGAGTGGAATTTTATGATTATTTTGATTCAATCAAACATCATTTATTTTATGCAAAATCGTGAGATTTATGCAAGAATTAATGAATGATGCAAATTCTTATGATTTTGGTGAGACTTTGATTACTGTTTTGATTGAATACAGGTGAGGAAATAAAGAGAAAGAGGGGCAGTACAGAGCAACATTGCGTTTAAACAAAGAACGCCACGCTCAGTAAGCGACGTGCACGCGCATGGGACGCTTACGCGTCAGGGGCAATTTTTGAAGGTCCATGCGTACGCATGCATGACGCGTACGCCAGGAAGTGGTTGGCGCTCGTTTTCAAAAGAGAGTGCTACATTCACTAAGCCAGCATTTTCGGGCATGTTCGAATTTGGAGACAAAGTTTTGCAAATGATGCGCACGCGTGCTTGATGCGCACGCGTCGATGGAGCACCTGGGACAAAGCACGCTCACGCATGACCGGTGCTAAAGCCTGAATTGGATATTTTGCTACCCATGCGCACGCGCAGAGGACGCGCACGCGTGGGCAGCTGACGAATGGACTTTTTCTAGTAAAGAATTTTATAAAAATAATCACGTTGTAGGAATAGTTTCTAAACTAACAGAAAATCCTTTCATACAAAAATTTGGTTGTCTCAAGTAACAAAACCCAATAAAATTTATAACCGAAGTATTGAAACCTCAGGTCGTCTCTCAAGAAATTGCAGGGAAGTATTATTTATTATTGGTTATGGAGAAAGGTATATTTATGGGTTTTTGAAAGGTTGAACAGGGAAATTAAATAGCAGGAAAGTAAATTAATAACTAGAAAAACTCTTGGCAAGGTATGAGAACTGGAAATCCCATGCTAGTTATCCTTATCAGGTGTGATGAGAATTGTTTATTGCTCCCACTTAGTTAACCCTTACTAAGGAAAGTCAAGTGAACTAATCAACTTGATTCCTCAAGTCCTAGTCAACTCCTATGGAAAGACTAGCTTTAGAAGGATCCAAATCGATCAGCAAATTCCAATTTTCAATCAACAGCTGAGTTTGACAACTCAAGTGTCACCAATCTCTCAACCAAAGCCAAAAGGGGAAAAATCCAAATTATTTACATCATAAATAGAAGAAAGCAATCATAAATCTGAAATACCTCAAATTATATTAAATAAAGAAATCAATTCTAACATGAGAAAGTTCATAAATCAAATTGGGGAAAATAAACAACTAAGTCATAAAGTAAATAAAAGTAGAAAAGAAATTAAATTAAAGGAACATTGAACCTGGAATGAAGAAATAACCATAAACTAAGAGAAATCCTAATCCTAAAACCTAAGAGAGAGGAGAAATCCTCTCTCTCTAAAAACTACATCTAAAACCTAAAATTGTGAATAATGAATGTTGTGTTATGAATGAATGGATTCCTCCACTTTATAGCCTCTAATCTGTGTTTTCTGGGCCAAAAACTAGGCCAGAAACAGCCCAGAAATCGCCCCCAGTGATTTCTGATACGTCCAGCACGCGGCAAAGTCATACGTACGCGTCGTCCATGCGTACGCATGGATTGACTTTTCTCCAGGTCATGCGTGCGCGTGATCCACGCGTGCGTGTCGCTTATCTTCAAGGCAGCTATGGCAAATTATATATCCTTGTGAAGCATTGGATGTTAGCTTTTCAACGCAACTAGAACCGCCTCATTTGGGCCTTTGTAGCTCAAGTTATGGTCGATTTAGTACAAAGAGGTCAGGCTGGACAGCTCAGCAATTCCTTCAGTTTCTTGTATTCCTTCCACTTTTGCATGCTTCCTTTCCATCCTCTAAGCCATTCCTGCCCTGTAATCTCTGAAAACACTTAACACACATATCATGGAATCGAATGGAAATAAGAGAGGATTAAAATTAGCTAAATTAAGACCAAAGAAACATGTTTTCAATCATAGCACAAAGTTAGGAAGGAAAATGTAAAACCATGCAATTTACATGATCAAGTGTGAGAATAGTGGATAAAATCCACTCAATTAAGCACAAGATGTACCACGAAATAGTGGTGCATCAAATCTCCCCACACTTAAACATTAGCATGTCCTCATGCTAAGCTCAAGAGAAGCTATAAAGGAGTGAAGAGGAATAGTAGAAAGTATGAAATGCAACCTATGTATATGAATGCAACTATATGCAAAATGTTTCTACCTATTTGGTTAAAAGTAAACAAATCCTTTAAGAAGAAATATGAACTGGATCTCACTAATTAAAATCATAAAAATGAAGTACAAATAGACTTTCAAGAAGAAGATAGCTCATGAAAGCCAGGAACAAGGAATCGAGCATCGAACCCTCACTAGAAGTGTATACACTCTAATCGCTCAGGTGTTTGAGGTTCGATTCTCTCAATTCTCTACTAATCTTTCTTGCTAAGGCTTGCTCTTCTTCTACCAATCAACAAAAGTTTAATGCACAAATACACATATCAAGAGGTCTTTTAAGGGTTGTAATGGGGTTAGGGTCAAGGTAGGAATATATTTGGTCAAATGGACTAAAATCTGAATCCTTAATTAACTTAAACTTTTCCACCTAACTTAAGCCAATCCATGTAATCAGAATATAAAACCTAACTATCCATAAACCATGTTTTTCACATATTCATGCATCCTAATTTTGAGTACAGTTCATATGCATTGCTTTCACCATTTACTTTAGGACATTTTGTCCCCTTTTATTATTTGCTCTTTTTCTTTTCTTTTTCTCCTTTATTATTTTTTCTTTATTTTTTATTTATTTTATTTTATTTTATTTTTTTTCAAAATTTTTCAATGCATATGATTAAATTATTGAATGCATGAACATGTCCTAAATATTTTTTTCACATTTTCATAAAAATATACAACACCCAATTCTTAAACCAAACGTTTCCAAACCCACTTTTCCCCACACTTAAATCATGAACACTCTCACTAGTCTAAGCTAACCAAGGATTCAAATTAAGGACATTATTATTTTCTGCATAGAGTTAGTGATGAGCTAAAGTAAAGAATAAATGGGGTTAAAAAGTTCAACATTGGTTTACAAAGGATAATGAAAAGGTTAAGGCCATATAGGTATGTAAGCTCAGTGAAACAAGGCCTCAATCATATAAGTGCATGCATACATCAAACCATGGAAATATAGAATTAAGCAAGACAAAGATCACAATTTTAGAGAGAACAACACACACCAAAAATAAAATATTGGTTGATAAAATGCAACCAATCAAATAGGCTCAAAATCTTACTAGGTTTTGTGTGTTCGAGCTCTAAAGCATGTTCCAAA
This sequence comes from Arachis ipaensis, assembly GCF_000816755.2. Classification (NCBI taxonomy): domain Eukaryota; kingdom Viridiplantae; phylum Streptophyta; class Magnoliopsida; order Fabales; family Fabaceae; genus Arachis; species Arachis ipaensis. Next base: position 59,269,561 of record NC_029787.2, on the reverse strand, counting down.
ATAAAATTCTTCAAACAAGTTTAGCAAAAAATTTAATTTAAATTAGTGAAATGCTATAAAAAGTTTCTTGAAAAAGAAAATATTACTTCAACCAAGTAGTGGTAAAATATGCACAAAAATCTAACAAATATGCAATCAAACATGCAAATGCAACCATGAACTAATAAGAAAATAAAATATTGGTGTTGAGAAGAGACTAACTAACCCATGGAAGTCGGTATCGACCTCCCCACACTTAAAGATTGCACCGTCCTCAGTGCATGAAAAGAAGTGCAAGTGGACGGGTGGCTCCAACTGACGCTTTTCTCTCCAAAAAATGTGCAGATGGACTTGTCTGTTGCCCCATGTAAACGTCTTATGGTTCTCTTCCTGGGGGCCATCCTGAAAGAAGAGAAAAGGGAAGAAAAGTAATCCAAAAATAAAGATAGAAAACAAATAAAATATGGTTGGATTAATGCTAAATAATGAGGTCTCAATTACATGGTAGCTACAACATGCAAGTGAGAAAACAGTAGAAGCAGATGACATATCAATAGTGCAAGAATTGCAATAATGGAGGAGAGAGATTGGGTAATGAAAGATAGCGTAAGTGCATAGCAATGAAAATGGAATACAAGTATCATAAAAGATTAGCATTGACTTATGAATAATAATACCCAGTAATACAAAACAAGTCATGAAGCACCAGAATAATTCAAGAAAAGATGCAACAGTTTGAATAAGAAAATTTAACAGCAATGGAAAAATAAAAACATGCACAAAATTAGAATACAATGAATGAAAGTATGGAAATAAATTAAGTAAAATAGAATGGAAAAGAATAGGGATGAAAAGTTGAAGAGATGAAGAAAGTAAGAAAGAATGAAGAAAGAAGTAAAAACGAGAGAAGTAAGGATTTAGAAACGGGGCGCGACGCGTACGCGTGTATCACACGTACACGTGAAAACTGAGTTGGCCGTTCGACGCGTACGCGTGGGTGGTCTGAAAGCGAAATGACGCACACGCGTCAGAGACGCGTACACGTGGGTGATTTTGTGCCTCTAGCACAGTTCCATCGCAAGGTCAGCACAACTCTCTGTTCAGGTGCTCTTTACGCCGATTTTCATCCCCACGCGTACGCGTTGCCGACGCTTACGTGTGGGTTGAACTTTTTGCAGGGGACACTTACGCGTGAGGTATGCGTACGCGTGGGGTGGCTTGTGCTTCACGCAACCCTCCCGCGCGTCTCTTGCGTAACTCTCTGTCTGGTTGCATAGACACATACGACGCATGCGCGTCGTTGACGCTTGCGCGTCGATCCCCCTCTTTTTATGAATGCAGAATGCGAAATGCAGATACAGATACAGACATTATGAATGGATACTAAAATAAAAATAGAATAAAATAAAACTAAGGATAAAACAAAGTAAAATAAAACTGAGATTGACAAAGAACGATTATACCATGGTGGGTTGTCTCCCACCTAGCACTTTTAGTTAAAGTCCTTAAGTTGGACATTTGGCGAGCTCCTTGTCATGGAGGCTTGTGCTTGAACTCATCCTGAAACTGCCACTAATGCTTGGACTTCCAATAATCTTCATCATTCTCAAGTGAATTTGCCAAGCCTTGAGGGAGTTTTTCACAAGCTTTGAGCTCCCAAAGTTGATCCCCGTGTATGCCCGGATCCCAAATCTTGTTTCTGCACCCAACTTCAAGTGGAACATGATGATTCCATCCGGGTGGTAAGCAATCCGAATTCTCACTAAGGCATCCAAACAGCTTCCTAGACCCATTCATTTGAGCTCTACACCAACCTTTGCATTTAGATTTTGAGCTCCCAACCATAATGAACCTAGGATTGTGTTGCCAACTACTAACCATCTCCCTCTTACTCTTAAGGCCACAAAGAGCTCTAAGCTGACCATCTGTCTCAAGTAGCCCATATTCAAGTGGGAAGGTAAAGGTTAAGGATAAGTGTTTTACCCACTTGAATGTTGTATTGGATGGTAATGGTTTTGGGGGAGAGGTCTCCAACAACTTTGGCAAGGTGATTTCCATCTCCATTCCCTTGAGCTCTTCCTTGACAACTTCCACCTCTTTGCAAGCTTCTTCAATTTCAACCTCTTCCTCTTGGTAGCCTTCTTCCAATTCATTCTCTTCTTCATTGCTTACCAAGGGCATGGAAGGTTGTGCCTCTTCTTCTTTAATCTCCATCTCTTGATCAACCTCCTCAAAGTCTTCAACCATGATATGCCTTGGAGGTTGTACACCCTCCTTGACTTCAGCATCAAACATCTTGGAAGGAGGCTCTATGACTGGACTTTCCCATGGAGGTTCCGCATCTCCTAAATCTTCAATCACTTCCTCTTCTTCAGTGATTTCGGCTTTCTCCACTTGCTCTAGTACAAAATCCAGCTCCTCCTTGTTAACCTCCACCTCTTGACAACTTCCTTCAAGGGTCTCTACTACCTCCCCTTTTAGGGCCTCCTCTAGCTTCTTATGAAGTATAGATTCGCGAAGATGATTCCTTCGTTCTTGTTCTATGTCAATAGCATAATTGGGATCATCTTGCTCTTGGATTGATGGATGTGGGTGCTCTACCATGGAGGGTGGTGATGTGCTAAAGCTTGAGGGTTGAGTATTGGAGGTAGAGGGTTGGTTCATGCGGGATCTAAGATTTTCGAGTGTAGAGGTGAGAACAATGATATTAGAGATAAGTGTGTTGTTATCCAATGGAGGTTGGGGTGGATAGGAGGGTTCATTTGTTGGGAGAAAGGGCTCATGATACGGAGGTAGTTCTTCTTGATAAGGATATGGAGATGGTGAATATTGAGGTGGTAGTTCTGGGTGTGGTTCATATGGTGGTTGGTGTGGTGGATAAGGATTAGAGTCATATGGAGGTGAATGGTTATAGGTGGTTTGTGAGTATGGTGGTTGATAAACCCCATTTGGAGGGTTTATCTTGTGTTGAATTTAGAGAATTTTATAACCTTTTAACCCACATTTATCCAATGAAATAGCATGGTTTTATAACTTCTCCTTTAATTGTGCTTAAGAGTGAAAACATGCTTTCTAGGTCTTTAATTAGCTAAAATTAATTCACCTTTGATTCCATTAGATGCCTTAATATATTTGTTAAGTGATTTCAGATTTAGGAGGCAAAGATTAGATCAAGGGAATGAAGGAAAAGCATGTAAAAATGGAGAACTCATGAAGAAATGAAGGAATCACAAAAGCTGTCAAGCCGACCTCTTCGCACTTAAATGACCATAACTTGAGCTACAAAGGTCCAAATGATACGGTTTCAGTTGCATTGGAAAGTTAACATCCGGGGCTTCAAAATGATATAAGATTTGCCATGGTTTCATTTCGCATAGAGACGCGCACGCGCATGGTACACGTACGCGTCCAGGGACGCACACAATTCACTTAGTCAAACACGTGGCCAGCGATTTTAGAAGCCTTGTGGGCCCAATCCAACTCATTTCTGATGCTATTTAAGCCAAGAATTGAAGGGGAATTAATATACTTTCACACATTAGTTTAGTTTAGGTTAGTTTTAGAGAGAGAAGTTCTCATTTCTCTCTAGGATTAGAATTAGGATTAGGTTTAGTTCAATAATCTAGATCTAAGTTTCAATTCATGCTTTCCTCTTCTTCTTCTCAATTCCTTGTTGTTGCATTTATGATTCCTCTATTCTTTTGTTGTAATTTCCTTTATGTTGTTTCCATGCTTTATTGTAGATCTACTCTTGTTCCTTCTATTTTCTTTCAATTCAATTAGAGGTAACTCATAATAATTGTGTTCCTTTTGATTGTAGTTGTTAGATTTCATTATTGTTGTCAATTTACTTTGCTTTCCTTTTATGCCTTCCAAGTGTTTGATAAAATGCTTGGTTGGATTTTAGTGTAGATTTTATTCCTCTTGGCTTTGGTAGAGTAATTAGTGACGCTTGAGTTATCTAATTCCGTTGTTGATTGATAATTAGAAGTTGCTAATTGATTTGGATACCACTAACGCTAGTCATTCCCTTGGAAGTTGGCTAGGAATTGTGGAATCAAGTTGATTCATCCACTTGACTTTCCTCCATGATTAGATGTTAACTAAGTGGTAGCAATGGATAATTGTGGTCACAATTGAGGAGGATAACTAGGATAGGACTTCTAATTCTCACAACCTTGCCAAGAGCTTTCTAGTTGTTAGTTTATTTTCATTGCCATTTCCTTTTCATGCCTCTTATCCTAAAAACTCCAAAACATACTCCATAACCAATAACAAGACACTTTATTACAATTTCTAGGGAGAACGACCCGAGGTTTAAATACTTCAGTTTATAGATTTTAGGGGTTTGTACTTATGACAAACAAATTTTTGTATGAAAGGACTATTGCTTAGTTTAGAAACTATACTTGCAACGAGAATTCATTAGTGAAATTCTAAACCGTCAAAAGTCTAATCATCAAAATGGCGCCGTTGCCGGGGAATTGCAATGGTGTTATGTTATTGGTTAGTGTATATATGTGAATATTGTGAATAACTTGATTTTTGGATTGTTTGCTAGTCTTTGCTAGTTTAGGACTTTGTTTCATTATTTTGCTATTAGCTTTTGAATTTTGTTTTCTCTTTTCACTATGAATTCTCACTTTGGCTATGAGTTTGGTTCTAATTGTGTTGTAGGAAATGTGAACTTTAATGACAACATGCATCAAGGATGGAACCAACAAAGATGGGAGCAGCCTCAAGGAATTGATCACTCCTATTGGCAACAACCTCCGGATATGTATAGGTATAATCACCATCGTAATGCATGTCAATTCAATGGCTTTGGTGAATCTTTTTATGACAATCAATTACCACCATCATATGCCTATAACTCTTATCCTCAACATGAACCTCAACCATTCTCACAAGCCTCTCATTACCAAACACCTTCCTAAGATCCATATCCACCATATGACCAATCACCCATACCATATTCCTATGACAATTATAAGCAAGAACCTTTAGAACCACCACAACCCTATCATGACTACTACCAAGAACCACCTCAATGCACACCATCTCTATACCCTTATCAAGAAGAACCACCTTCCTACTATGAACCCTCTCTCCAAAATGATGAACCATTTTATCCACCCCAAGCCCCAATAGATGATTCTCTCACCTTGCTACTTCAAGGACAAGCGGATATGCAAAGGAACACCATAGAGTTTGTTACTAACATGACCAAGGTAGTGCATACTTTAGCGTACCAATGTTTGAACACTCAAGGTGCTTCCATAGCCACATGTGAAAAATCCATTGAAGAGCATAGCATGAAAGAGAGATTGGAAACTCCGGTGGGTAATGAGGGATGCCACTTTGTGTTAGAACAATTGGAGGAGCCTATGATTGTTGAAGAAAAGGAAGAAGTAGTTGAAGATTTGGGAGATGTTAAAAGTCCATGGGATTGTAGCATCATAGAGCACTCTTCTAAGAAGCTTGATATTGATGTTGAGGAGGGTGCGCAACCTCCAAGACATTTCATCGTTGGAGACTTGGAAAAGATTTACCAAGAGATGGATTCAATCATGGATGAATTTCTATCTACAAGTGAATCCTCTCCCATTGGAAATGAAGTTGAAATTATAGAAGAATGTGCGCAACCTTCCATACCTTTGGTGAGCAATGAGAAAGAGAGCGAATTGGAAGAAAGTTACCAAAGGGAAAAAGTTGAATTGGTATATATCGAAATTGAAGAATATGAAGAGGTTGATCAAGAGATGAATTCATTCATTAATGAATTCCTATCCAAAATTGAATCACCTCTCATTGGGCAAGAAATTGAAGTTCTTGAAGACAACACCAAGCCAAGTGATAAAGGAAAAAAGGTTGAAATTGAAGAAGCTTGCGAAGAGGTAGAAACAACTAAAGAAGAGCCTAAAGAAGTAGACCTCACATTGTCTAAGTGTGGGGAGGTCTCCCTCCCCAAGTCACCATCCAACACAACATTCAAGTGGGTAAAATTCTTATCCCTAAGCTTTACTTTTTCACTTGAATATGGTTTGATTAAAAATGATGGTCAACTTAGAGCTCTTTGTGGAGTTAAGAGTAGGAAAGAGTTATGTAGTGGTTGGAAACATCATTCTAAGCTCATGACGGTTGCAAGCTCAAAATTCAAGAGCAATGGTTAGTGTGGAACCAAATTGCATGGGTCTAGGAAGTTATTTGGAAGCTTCTTTGAGAATTCTAAGGTCATGCCACCCAATTAGAATCATGATGATCAATTTGAAGATGGGTGTCAAAACAAAGTGTGGGATCCCGGATCGCACAAAGAGAATCAAATTTGGGAGCTCATGGTTTGTGAAGAACTCCATCAAAGCTTGAAGATATTAAAATTGAGGAATGGGGCATATTGGAGACTCAAGCATTGGTGGATGTTCAAAGATAGCTTCAAGCATAAGCCTCCTTGATAAGAAGCTCCCCATAAGTCCAACTTAAGGACAATAAACAAAAGTGCTAGGTGGGAGACACCCCACCATGGTAACTTCTTTTCATTTTCTCCTTTTTTGTACATATTAGTAGAATTAGCATAATTTCATGTTTTGATTGATATGTTGAGTTTGTTTGGTAGTTTAGTATGTTAAATAAGATTTTATGGTGGTTTGGTAGTTGTTTGGAGGTTTGGAATGCTTGGATTGGTGCAAAAACATAGAAAAATTTTGAAAAAAAAAAGCGCCATGCGCGCGTACGCGTGCATCAAGAATTTTCGCCAATCCGCTCGCACGTGCCATGTGCGCGTAAGCGTGGATTGAGAAATTCTACCCCCAAGCCAAAAACTCGAGAGTTGTGCGAACGCTGCGCACGCCTTGTGCCCTTGGCACAAAACCACTGACGCGTACGCGTAATGTACGCGTACGCGTCACTCTCCAAAAAAAAAAAAAAACCATCGACGCGCGCGCCATGCGCGCGTACGCGTGGATTTGCACCATGTTTTTCTTCTTTCTCCTTTCTCCTTTCTTCTTCTTTCTTTTTTTCTTCTTCTTTCTTTCTACCTTTCTTCTTCCTCTCTTGAAAAAAAAATTTGTTTCAATAAAAAAAAATTAAATAAATAAATAAATAACTAAAATACCAAAAAAAAATTTTTTTTCTTTTCTTCCATTTTCTTTTATTGCATTTGCTTACTTTCATTCATTGCATTTTAATTTTGATTTTATAACTTGTTGTAATTTTCTTTTTTTTAAGTTTCTTATTTTAATAATGGTGTTGAATTTTCCTATTCAATCGTTGAGAATTTCTTGCATTATTTTGGTGCCTCTTGACTTATTTGATATTGTTGGGTGATGCATCTTTTAAATCAATGCTTAATCTGGTATGTCTCTTGTGTCTTTATGCATTGATAGGACCTAATATTGTTTTTCATGACCCACTCTTTCTTCTTTGAGCTTGATGCTCAATATGTTCTTCATGCTTTGATTTTACTCTTGCATCAAGTGTTAGTTAATATGCCATTAGATTATATTGCTTTCTCACTTAAATGTGTAGCTACCATGTAGTGAGAACCTTACCCTTATTTGGCATTAGCCCCCGCCTATGTTTTCTTTGCTTTGATATTTTTGTTATAGGCTTAATTTTCTTTCTTTTTCTCTCCCTTTAGGTTGGCCACCAAGAAAGGAGGAAAAGGAAAATCTTTGAGATGGGGCAACGAACAAGTCATCCGCACAACCTTTCGAAGAAGCTCATCAATTGTAGCAACCCATCCACCTCGCTCTTCTTTGCATGCACCGAGGACGGTGCAGTCTTCAAGTGTGGGAAGGTCGTCCGACCAATCTCCATGGGTACCAATTCCTTTTTCAACACCAATGTTAGTTAGTTAATGCATTCCATTCTAGGTTTTTAGGATTTTTGTTGCATTTTATTAATTTTGCATACATATACACAATAAGCATAGTCAAAATAATGAAATTTTTCAAGATTTCTATCTATAGGGCACCAATTGATTTGAGTAAAAACTTTTCATAGGACTTGCTTGAATTATACATATATTGTGGAACATGTTTTGAGCTAAGAACACAAGCTTGTGAGACTTGAGCCTAATGGTGTGGTTACATCTTATAACCACTTATTTTCCTTCTTGTGTGCATTATTCCCTTTCTATGATTGCAATCTTTGATTTGTTTGATTCTTTATATCCATTATTTTGTGTATTCATGCATTTATATGATTGAGGCCATCATTTCATTTAGCTCACTTACCCAAATAGCCTTACCTTTTATGATCCATTGTTAGCCAACTTTGAGCCTACGATTAACCCACTTGTTCTTAATTTAGCACATTACAAGCCTTAAAGCGAAAAATAATAAACATCCTTTATTTGGATCTTTGATTAGCTTAGGTTAGTGTGTGTGTGTCATTTAAGTGTGGGAAATCTTGGGACATTGGGTGAATAAAAGGATAGTTTTATATTCTTGTTGTAAATATTAGGAATTGGGTACATGCTCATGTGTAATGAATGTAAAACCTTATGCATTGTTGATCTTGTATATAGAAATAAAAATGAGAAAAAGGAAAAGAAAAGAAAAGAAAAAAAACAATATGGAAAAGAAAAGAAAAAAAAATAGAAAAAGAAAGAAATAAAAGGGGACAAAATGCCCCAAAGCAAAGCTCAATAAGGGTCAATGCATAAGTGTTGTGAAATGTAAAGGAATACATGAGTATGTGAAAAAGTGAGAAAAATGGGTAGCTAGGCTAGCTTTGAAATTGTATAGGATGTCATAGGTTAGGTGGGAAGTTTAAGCTTATCAAAGATTCAAATTTCAAGCTCACTTGACCAAATATGCATCCCTACCTTGACTCTAGCCCCATTACAACCAATGAAAAGACCTCATGATACTTGTATGCATACATGAAATAAATGTTGATTGTGAGAAGAAAACCAAATCTTAGAAAGCATGAAATAGGGGAGAATTGAGTGAATCAACCCTAAAACACTTGAGCGAATAGAGTGCAAACACATCCGGTGAGGGTTTGATGCTCAATTACATGTTTTCACCTATGATCATCATTCTCCATGCAAGTTTGTAAAAATATTTAATAACTCAATTCAATTGTGGATTAGACTTGCTAGTCCTTAGCCCTTGTGTATATATGCTTCTTGGGAATTGATTTATTTTGACTAAGCAATTACATTCATTTAGATAGTTGCATATAGGTAGATTACATTTAGTTAGATTTTATTGAATAAATGTTGATCCCTATGCTTTCTCTTGGTTCAAGCATGAGGACATGCTTGGTTTAAGTGTGGGGAGGTTGATAAACCCCATTTGGAGGGTTTATCTTGTGTTGAATTTAGAGGATTTTATAACCTTTTAACCCACATTTATCCAATGAAATAGCATGGTTTTATAACTTCTCCTTTAATTGTGCTTAAGAGTGAAAACATGCTTTCTAGGTCTTTAATTAGCTAAAATTAATTCACCTTTGATTCCATTAGATACCTTGATATGTTTGTTAAGTGATTTCAGATTTAGGAGGCAAAGATTGGATCAAGGGAATGAAGGAAAAGCATGTAAAAATGGAGAACTCATGAAGAAATGAAGGAATCGCAAAAGCTGTCAAGCCGACCTCTTCGTACTTAAACGACCATAACTTGAGCTACAAAGGTCCAAATGATGCGGTTCTAGTTGCGTTGGAAAGCTAACATCCGGAGCTTCGAAATGATATAAGATTTGTCATGGTTTCAATTCGCATAAGGACACGAACGCGCATGGTACACGTACACATCCATGGGCGCACACAATTCACTTAGTCAAACACGTGGCCAACTATTTTAGAAGCCTTGTGGGCCCAATCCAACTCATTTCTGATGCTATTTAAGCCAAGGATTGAAGGGGAATTAATATACTTTCACACATTAGTTTAGTTTAGGTTAGTTTTAGAGAGAGAAGCTCTCACTTCTCTCTAGGATTAGAATTAGGATTAGGTTTAGTTCAATAATCTAGATCTAAGTTTCAATTCATGCTTTCCTCTTCTTCTTCTTCTTCTCAATTCCTTGTTGTTGCATTTATGATTCCTCTATTCTTTTGTTGTAATTTCCATTATGTTGTTTCCATGCTTTATTGTAGATCTACTCTTGTTCCTTCTATTTTCTTTCAATTCAATTAGAGGTAATTCATAATAATTGTGTTCCTTTTAATTGTTGTTGTTAATTCCTTGCAATAAGTAGTTGTTAGATTTCATTGTTGTTGTCAATTTACTTTGCTTTCCTTTTATGCCTTCCAAGTTTTGATAAAATGCTTGGTTGGATTTTAGTGTAGATTTTATTCCTCTTGGCTTTGGTAGAGTAATTAGTGATGCTTGAGTTATCTAATTCCTTTGTTGATTGATAATTAGAAGTTGCTAATTGATTTGGATACCACTAACGCTAGTCATTCCCTTGGGAGTTGGCTAGGACTTGTGGAATCAAGTTGATTCATCCACTTGACTTTCCTCCATGATTAGAGGTTAACTAAGTGGTAGCAATGGATAATTGTGGTCACAATTGAGGAGGATAACTAGGATAGGACTTCTAATTCTCACAACCTTGCCAAGAGCTTTCTAGTTGTTAGTTTATTTTCATTGCCATTTACTTTTCATGCCTCTTATCCCAAAAACCCCAAAACATACTCCATAACCAATTACAAGACACTTTATTGCAATTCCTAAGGAGAACGATCCGAGGTTTAAATACTTCGGTTTATAGATTTTAAGGGTTTGTACTTGTGACAAACAAATTTTTGTATGAAAGGACTATTGCTTGGTTTAGAAACTATACTTGCAACGAGAATTCATTAGTGAAATTCTAAATCGTCAAAAGTCCAATCATCAGTGGTTCAAAGGTTTGTTGGGAAGGTGGTTCATAAGCATATGGTGGGGCTTGTTGGTAACTACAAGGGGTTCACCATATCTATCATCTTGGTACGCACCTCGGAACGGCTCTTGGCCATAGCACTTTGGTCAGTGTTGGTTGTCACGAAAGGGTCCACCATAACTATTGTCTTGGCATGCATTGTGGGATGGTCGTCATCCATGGTACTTTGGAAGGTGTTGTTGCCGAAAGGGTTGATCAGATCTTCGTGGCTCCTTCCATCTTTGATTATTTTAACTTTGATGCATGTTCCTGTTGTAATTTCCATTCCTTACAATAACATTGGAACCAAACTTAAAGCCAGAGGGGTGAGAACTCATAGTGGCTAATAAAAATTAAAAACAAAAATGAAAACAAATAAACAAGCAAAAGAAAATATTTACAATAACCAATAATAATGCATACAATTGCAATTCCCCAGCAATGGCGCCATTTTAACGAACGGACTTTTGCTAGTAAAGAATTTTATAAAAATAATCATGTTGTAGGTATAGTTTCTAAACTAACAGAAAATCCTTTCGTACAAAAGTTTGGTTGTCACAAGTAACAAAACCCAATAAAATTTATAACCGAAGTATTGAGACTTCGGGTCGTCTCTCAAGGAATTGCAGGGAAGTATGATTTATTATTGGTTATGGAAAAAGGTATCTTTATGGGTTTTTGAAAGGTTGAACAGGGAAATTAAATAGCAAGAAAGTAAATTAATAACTAGAAAACTCTTGGCAAGGTATGAGAACTAGAAATCCCATCCTAGTTATCCTTATCAGGTGTGATGAGAATTGTTTATTGCTCCTACTTAGTTAAGCCTTACTAAATAAAGTAAAGTCAAGTGGACTAATCAACTTGATTCCTCAAGTCCTAGTCAACTCCTTTGGAAAGACTAGCTTTAGAGGGATCCCAATCGATCAGCAAATTCCAATTTTCAATCAACAGCTGAGTTTGACAACTCAAGTGTCACCAATCACTCAACCAAAGCCAAAAGAGGAAAAATCCAAATTATTTATATCATAAATAGAAGAAAGCAATCATAAATCTGAAAATACCTCAAATTATATTAAATAAATAAATCAATTCTAACATGGTAAAGTTCATAAATCAAATTGGGGAAAAAAACAACTAAGTGATAAAGTAAATAAAAATAGAAGAGAAATTAAATTAAAGGAACATTGACCTGGAATGAAGAAATAACCATAAACTAAGAGAAATCCTAATCCTAAAACCTAAGAGAGAGGAGAGAGCCTCTCTCTCTAAAAACTACATCTAAAATCTAAAATTGTGAATAATGAATGTTGTGTTATGAATGAATGGATTCCTCTACTTTATAGCCTCTAATCTGTGTTTTTTGGGCCGAAAACTAGGCCAGAAATAGCCCAAAAATCGCCTCCAGTGATTTCTGATACGTCCAGCATGCGGCAAAGTCACGCGTACGCGTCGTCCACGCGTACGCGTGGATTGACTTTTCTCCAGGTCACGCGTGCGCGTGATCTACGCGTGTGCGTTGCCTATCTTTGGGGCAGCTATGACAAATTATATATCATTGCAAAGCCCAGAATGTTATCTTTCCAACGCAACTAGAACCGCCTCATTTGGATCTCTGTAGCTCAAGTTATGGTCGATTTAGTACAAAGAGGTCAGGCTGGACAGCTCAGCAATTCCTTCAGTTTCTTGTATTCCTTCCACTTTTGCATGCTTTCCTTTCCATACTCTAAGCCATTCCTGCCCTGTAATCTCTGAAAACACTTAACACACATATCATGGCATCGAATGAAAATAAGAGAGGATTAAAATTAGCTAAATTAAGACCAAAGAAATATGTTTTCAATCATAGCACAAAGTTAGGAAGGAAAATGTTAAACCATGCAATTTACATTAACAAGTATGAGAATAGTGGATAAAATCTACTCAATTAAGTACAAGATGTACCACGAAATAGTGGTGCATCAGCAGCTCTCACTAAACCAACGTAGCGCTCACTAAGTTAATGCTACTGAGGGCGCGTACGCGTGATCATGGCGCGCGAGCATGTTGGGGGCAGAAAAATGATAGTGACGCGTACGCGTACATGATGCGTACGCGTCGATGAGCAGAAAGCGCAAAAGGACGTGCACGCATTAGAGACGCGCACGCATGGATTAAAGAACGCTGCGCTCACTTTGAGAATGCAATGTTCCCTTGGAAGCTGCAACAGATTGCAATTCTGATCCACTTCATACAAGGCCAAAAAGCCCACTCCATAGACGGGAAGCCAAAATTGGAAAGTGTATAAATAGATAGGAATTTGATTTCATGGCGCTCTCTCTTTTAATTTTCCTTTTAGAAATTTAGAATTGTAGATCGGATCTGAATTTTGCTTTCTGTTTAATTTTCTCTCTTCTGCTGCAACTTTTAATTTCTGTTTTGGGGTTTTGGAACTCTGATTGGAGAATTCTGCTGAATTTCTTCACCTTGGAGTTTTCTTTCTTTTTTCCTATTTCTAGTTTTACAAATTGGAGATCTGATCTTAGTTTTCTTTTGAGTTTTTTTTTTTCTGCAATTTCTACTTTGTTGTTTTGTTAAGAGAGCAATTGAGATCTAAATTTCTTTTCTATTTTGTTATTTTTCTGCAATTGTCAATTTTTCTTTTAGGATTTAATAATTGATCTGAGTTTCCTTTCTGTTTATCTTCTTCTGCAATTTTCCATTTCTGTTTTGGTACTAAAATCCTGATTGATCTATTTTCTGAATTTCTTCGTCTAAGAGTTCTCTAATTCACTTCAATTTACATTTTCCAGTTCTTTTTTTGATTCCCAATACCCAAATCCCTTTATTCTTCATGCAATTTAAGTTTCCTAGCAATCTAGATTCTGCAATTTAAATTTCTTGCACTTTAAGTTTCAGTTATTTACCTTTCTTGCACTTTAAGTTTCTGCTCATTTAATTTCTTGCACTTTCAGTTTCTGTGATTTACTTCTTTAAGATTCTGTCCATTTTCATTCTGTAATTTAGTTTACTTGCAATTTAGCTTCTGTTAATCAAATTTCAATCAAATCATCAAATATTCACTTAACTAAATTTATCACCATACTAAAGTTGCTCAATCCATCAATCCCTGTGTGATTGACCTCACTCATGTGAGTTATTACTACTTGATGTGACCCGGTACACTTGCTGGTGAGTTTGTGTGGAATCATTTTTTCCCTCATTAGGCAGCAGTTACAAGTCGGCGATGATGACAGAGCTTCGGCAACCACGTCGGGCTCCTCTCCTCAGTGGCGTCCTCCATCAACGGCAGCCACGAAGGAACAACGATGGCATATCGGCGATGTGTCCTCATTCTCGTCCCTGACTTGCGTCTCCGATGTCGTAGTAGCGGGCTCCTATCCTTGGCCATGGGCTCGCGTCCCTCTCTCACAGTTTTGCTCTTGACGGTGACATGGTGCGGTGGTAGCATGACGGCGAGCTGGACATGGCAGTGCGGCAACAGCTCCCCCTTCCTCTTCTTCTCCCTTGGTCACAGCTCACTCTCTTCCCTCTTCTCTTTTCCCTTTCTTTCTTCCTTATTTCTGTGTGTGTGTGTGCCATTGTGGGGAGAAGAGATGTGAGGGTTAGGGTTAGGTAAAATTAGGGTTTTGATTTGGAAACTAGGATTTAGGTAGAGTATTAATAAAAAATCAAATTTAATCCAATATAATTAACTTTAAGAATACTATTTATTTTCTAAACTTACAAATTATTTTTAATTAGGTACGTTAATTTAAAATTAGAGATAAATAAATAAATTTTTTTTAGTTCATAAATTTAATCAAAACTTTCAATTATTCAATTTAAATTGTATAAAACTCTCATTATTTTCAATTACTAAAACTTTAGATCCC
>NC_029787.2:59250134-59254803 GCF_000816755.2 Arachis ipaensis | reverse complement strand
CTAATAGATTTAAAACTCAAAGTATAAAAAAATTAATTTAATTATTTTTAGGAAAATAATTTTCTTTAAATAAAATTATCAATAAATATAATAAATTACAAATACCTTACTATTTAATTTCCAAAAAATTTGGGGTTTTACATAGAGTCATCTACGCCTACACTCACACATCTCCTGTTTAGAGATGATTGCATTGTAAACAAATGTAGAAGAGGCAAATCAGATTATTTCTATCCTCAACGGGTATACTAAGGCATCAGGATATAAAATAAATCTCTAGAAATCAGCTATCACTTTTGGAAAATAAGTGGCCCTACAACCTAGAGTAGACATAAAGGATATTATGGGCATGAATGCATGGGACAACCCGAAAATTCTTTTCCAGACTCCAATTACCGACGGAAAATCTGTTGAAAAATCTGACACTAGTAAAAGAAGAAAATCTGTCAAAAAGGCAGATGGTTTAAGCAAAATTGAAGTGACTATTACCGATGAAAAATCGGTCAGTAATGAAAAAATCTGTCGGTAAATTACCAATAGAAAATTTTACGATTTTTTTAGCAAAAGGGGGGACCATTATTGAGGGAAATTCTATCGGTAATGGGAAAAAATCTATCGGTAAATTATCGCCGGAAAAAATCTGTCGGTAAGTAATTTCCGACAAGGCTTTTACAAAGGGACAAAATCCGTAGATAATTTTACCGGTAACCAAAATTCCGTAAGTGAAAGAGACCAAATTTGTCTATAAATCCATCTGTAATAAGCAATTTTTTTGTTGTGCCTTTATGTATTCTCGTTTATATGATGTTTCTGCTTTTTCTGTTTATCTATTATTTTTTGTATTTACTATTTCGCATATTCCCTATTTATACATTATTTTCCTGGTAAACAAAAAGTATTAATGAACTTAACTAACAACCCTAACCTTACTAAGAACCTCCAAGCCCTTTTCCTCGCTTTTTTGTACTTCTAGAGATATCATAACTAATGATGTTTAATCAATGTGCGATGTAAATAAGTGGAAGTTCTGATTCTGCTTTACCTATTATTATCTATGATTTTATCTATGAATGTTTTTGCTTATCAAACCGAACACGTTTTCAAAGGAAAGATTTCCCTGCAACACAACTACGCTCTAACACGAATCAGGCTCATATAATAAATAATAGTTAAAATAAGGGAAGCAACTTAGTAACCCCTAGCTTCTAGTGTGATCATGACATGCTAGAAATTGGATTGTTACAATTATCACCTATAAAGAAATATATCAACATTTATTTATTGTTTTTTATTATAGTACATAAAACATTCTTGACTTTGTTATTGTCATTGTTATTTGACTTTTGAATTTGTATTTGAATGAGTTTATAATATTTTAGTTGATGTAATACTTTTATTTCGGACGATATTTTAAAGTTTATATTAGACTATAACTATATTTTAGTGTGTTTATTTATATTTTAATTATCATTTTATTATAAAACAGTTATTTTGGTTGGCCACGGTTAAATCAATAAACTAATAAATCAGTAGTTAGAAAATTTCGATGATCAATTCAGTTTTTAAAATCTTATTTTTATGGTCTTGTTAGAAACAAGAGAGTAACCTGAAGAGTGTATTATTGAGGTTATTATCAAAGGTATAATGTACAAAGGTATATATATGTGCTAGAAGAATCAAAGTAATAAAAGCACAAAATCCTACAATAAATACACAAATATGCTATATAAATATAGGTGATACTAAATGATCATAATTGCTCCTAATTATACTCTAACATACCCTTGCAAAGTCAAGTGGGAGCTAAAGATACCATCTTGAGTTTGGATAATAGAGTTAAAAAACGAGTAGGATGATGAGCCTCCGTGAAAGTGGGAGCTAAAGATACCATCTTGAGTTTGGAAAGTAGACATCCAGAGCTTTCCAGCAATATATAATAGTCCATACTTTGCACAAGGATAGATGACGTAAACTGGCGTTCAACGCCAGTTCTCTGCCCAATTCTGGCGTCCAGCGCCAGAAAAGGATCAAAAGCTGGAGTTGAACGCCCAAACTGGCATAAAAACTGGCGTTCAACTCCACAAATGGCCTCTGCATGTGAATTGCTTAAGTCTCAGCCCAGCACACACCAAGTGGGCCCCAGAAGTGGATCTCTGCATCATCCATCATAGTCTACTCATATTTTGTAACCCTAGGCTACTAGTTTAGTATTTAAACAACTTCTAGAGACTTATTTTGTATCTGATGACATTTTTAGATCTAAACTTTGTATTCTCTGACGGCATGAGTCTCTAAACCCCATTGTTGGGGGTTTTATAGCTCAATTAGTTAGAACGTGGTGTTTATGTTCATGGTAATTGGCTATCATATTTTTAAAATCTTTTTCAAAAATATTTTTTTTTATTAAATCCTGTGCCGAACTTTAAGTTTGGTGTTTTCTTGTTGATTTTTCAAAAAAAAAAAAAAATTTCGAAAATTTCTTTTGGTTTTCTAAAAAATTTTAAGTTTGGTGTTCTTCCCTAGTGTTCTTGAGTTTTTCTTGTGTCTTGATCTTAAAATTTTTAAGTTTGGTGTTCCTTGGTGTTTTCCCTCCAAAAATTTTCGAAAAATAAGGAGCATTAGATCTAAAAATTTTAAATCCTGTGCTATCTTTTTTTTTCTCCCTTTTTCCTTAAACATCCAAAAATATCTTTTCCCTCTATTTTTAAAGCATCTTTTTCGAAAATCAATTTTAAAAAAAAAATCATATCTTTTTCAAAACTTCCTAACCACTTTCTCTCTCCTCAATTTTTCGAAAATCTTCACCCACTTTTATTTATTTTTATTTTATTTTTGAAATAAATAAATACATAAATAAATAAATAAATAAATAAATAAAAACATAAATAATATTTTCTCTATTTTACATCATCTCCCTTTCTCCATTATGGACCTAAGCGGAAATGAACAGTCCAGGAGGACTCTGGGGTCATATTCTAACCCCTCTACTGCTTCATATGGGAGTAGTATCTGCATACCCTCCATTGGTGTCAGTAGTTTTGAGTTGAATCCTCAGCTCATTATCATGGTGCAGCGAAATTGCCAGTATTCCGGTCTTCCACAGGAAGAACCTACAGAGTTTCTGGCACAGTTTCTACAGATTGCTGACACAGTACATGATAAAGAAATAGATCAGGATGTCTACAGACTGTTACTGTTTCCATTTGCTGTAAAAGATCAAGCTAAGAGGTGGTTGAATAACCAACCTAAGGCCAGCATAAGGACATGGAAGCAGCTAACAGAAAAATTCCTGAATCAATACTTTCCCCCAAAGCGGATGACACAGCTAAGGCTGGACATCCAAGGCTTTAAACAAGGAGATAATGAATCTCTTTATGATGCCTGGGAGAGATACAGAGAGATGCTACGAAAATGCCCCTCTGAAATGTTTTCATAGTGGGTTCAGTTAGACATCTTCTACTATGGGCTTGCAGAAGGAGCTCAGATATCTCTAGAATACTCAGCTGGTGGATCTATCCACATGAGAAAGACAATTGAAGAGGCTCAAGAACTCATTGATACAGTTGCCAGGAATCAGCATCTGTACCTAAGCAGCAACCCTTCCATGAATGAAGAGGTTAAAACAGTAACTGCAGAACTCAGTCCTGTAGAACAAGCTGCTGAATTCAATCAGCAATTGGACTTCCTAACAAGGCAGTTAGCCGAATTCAAAGATAGATTACAAGAGACAAGGATGGCTAATATACATATGGAAGAATAGTTTAAGCAAACAAAGCAGCAGCTGTCAAGGCAAATAACAGAAGAATGCCAAGCAGTTCAATTAAGAAGTGGGAAAACATTAAATACCCCACCTCAAGGCATCAAAAAGTCAAGAAATGAGCAACCCACCAAAGATTCACCTGAGGACAGTAAGAGCCCAGGGAAAAATAAGTCTGGCGCTAAAATGACAGAGAATTGGTGGAAGGCTGGCGCTGAACGCCCAGACCATGCCCAAAACTGGCGTTCAACGCTAGAAACAAAGCAGGATTGGCGTTCAACGCCAGAAATGGGCAAGGATCTGGCGTTGAACGCCCAAATAGGGCAGAATCCAGCGTTGAACGTCCAAAATGGGCACAGTTCTGGCGTTCAGACGCCAGAAGCAGAGAAGGAGCTGGCGTCCAGTTTCACTCCAGCTTCTGACTCTGGCACTCAATTGCCAATGAGGGATCAGACACACACAAGTGCTGATAACAACCCCTCTAAAAAGGCTTCTTTAACCACTAAGGTTGAAGAATATAAAGCCAAGATACCTTATCCTCAAAAACTCCGGAAAGAGGAGCAGGATAAGCAATTTGCTCGCTTTGCAGATTACCTCAGGACTCTTGAAATAAAGATTCCATTTGCAGAGGCACTTGAGCAAATACCTTCTTATGCCAAGTTCATGAAAGAGATCTTGAGTCATAAAAAGGATTGGAGAGAAACAGAAAGAGTTCTCCTCACTGAAGAATGCAGTGCAGTCATTCTAGAGAGCTTTCCTGAAAAGCTTAAAGACCCTGGGAGTTTTCTGATACCATGCATATTAGAAGGTGATTGCACCAAGACAGCTTTATGCGATCTTGGGGAAAGCATCAACCTAATACCTGCATCCACTATCAGAAAGCTTGGCTTAACTGAAGAAGTTAAACCAACC
>NC_029787.2:59246525-59246779 GCF_000816755.2 Arachis ipaensis | reverse complement strand
TATATGGAGACTCATTCAGCTCCTGCCTTGATCACCTGAAACTTGTTCTGAAAAGATGCCAAGAGACCAACCTAGTTTTAAATTGGGAAAAGTGTCACTTCATGGTGACTGAAGGAATTGTTCTTGGGTATAAAATCTCAAACAAGGGAATAGAGGTGGATCAAGCAAAAATAGAGGTAATAAAAAAATTACCACCACCTGCCAATGTTAAGGCAATCAGAAGCTTTCTGGGGCACGCAGGATTCTATAGGAGG
>NC_029787.2:59242079-59243456 GCF_000816755.2 Arachis ipaensis | reverse complement strand
ACTAGGAATCAAGCCACAAAGGCAAGGAAGAGACATAAAAGATCTCAAGAACATCATTGGTGCCTCAAGAAGGAAATGCCATCATCACTAAGGTGGCCTTGTTCTTTGTTCTTACTCTCTCTGTTTTTCGTTTTCTCTATGTTAAGTGCTTATCTATGTTTGTGTCTTCATTACATGATCATTAGTAGTGTCTAGTCATTACATGATCATTAGTAGTAATTAGTGTCTAGTTTGATTTTATCCCCAATTAAGTTATAGTCTATTTTTCTCATCATCAGCAAACATGAATAAAATAGTAGATCTTTTGAATAGGAGGCAATAAAATTTCGAGTTTTTAATAAGAAAACTTCTAATTAGTAACATGTGGTGGCAACGCTTTCTGTCTTCTGAATGAATGCTTGAACAGTGCATATGTCTTTTGAATTTGTTGTTTAAGACTGTTAAATATGTTGGCTCTTGAAAGAATGATGAACATGAGACATGTTATTGATAATCTGAAAAATCATAAAAATGATTCTTGAAGCAAGAAAAAGCAGCAAAGAACAAAGCTTGTGGAAAAATTCATATTTCTGGACTTTACTATGAGTTGTGTATTTTTCTGTAATTTCAGGTATTTTTCTGGCTGAAATTGAAGGAGCTGAGCAAAAATCTGATTCAGGCTGAAAAAGGACTGCTGATGCTGTTGGATTCTGACCTCCCTGCACTCAAAGTGGATTTTCTGGAGCTACAGAAAATACTAAACTAGTAGCCTAGGTTTACAGAAAAAGTACTCAAAGTGGATTTTCTGGAGCTACAGAACTTGAAATGGCATGCTTCCAATTGCGTTGGAAAGTAGACATCCAAGGCTTTCCAGCAATATATAATAGTCCATACTTTGCACAAGGATAGAGGATGTAAACTGGCGTTCAACGCCAGTTCTCTGCCCAATTCTGGCGTCCAGCGCCAAAAAAGGATCAAAAGCTGGAGTTGAACGCCCAAACTGGCATAAAAACTGGCGTTCAACTCCACAAATGGCCTCTACATGTGAATTGCTTAAGTCTCAGCCTAGCACACACCAAGTAGGCCCCAGAAGTGGATCTCTGCATCATCCATCATAGTCTACTCATATTTTGTAACCCTAGGCTACTAGTTTAGTATTTAAACAACTTTTAGAGACTTATTTTGTATCTGATGACATTTTTAGATCTAAACTTTGTATTCTCTGACGGCATGAGTCTCTAAACCCCATTGTTGGGGGTGAGGAGCTCTGCTGTGTCTCGATGAATTAATGCAAGTATTTCTGTTTTCCATTCAAACACGCTTGTTCCTATCTAAGATGTTCATTCGCGCTTAACTGTGATGGAGGTGATGATCTGTGACACTCATCACCTTCCTCAA
>NC_029787.2:59206262-59237994 GCF_000816755.2 Arachis ipaensis | reverse complement strand
GAACGTGTGCCTGACAACCACCTCCGTTCTATATCTGATTGAATGAGTATCTCTTAGATTCCTTAATCAGAATCTCCGTGGTATAAGCTAGAACTGATGGCGGCATTCATGAGAATCCGGAAAGTCTAAACCTTGTCTGTGGTATTCCGAGTAGGATTCAAGGATTGAATGACTGTGACGAGCTTCAAACTCCTGAAGGCTGGGCGTTAGTGACAGACGCAAAAGGATAGTAAATCCTATTCCAACCGGATCGAGAACCAACCGGTGATTAGCCGTGCTGTGACAGAGCGCGTGAGCGTAGTTTTCACTGGAAGGATGGAAGGTAACCATTCACAACGGTGATCCACCAACACACAGCTTGCCATAGGAGGACGTGCGTGCGTGAACAAGAAGACAGAGGAAAGCAGATATTCAGAAGACAAAGCACCTCCAAAACTCCAACATATTCTCCATTACTACACAACAAGTAACCTTTAATTTATGCTCTTTTGGTTATTCGCAATTCAACTGATAAACATAATTGACTTCCTGACTAAGATTTACAAGATAACCATAGATTGCTTCAAACCAACAATCTCCGTGGGATTCGACCCTTACTCACGTGAGGTATTACTTGGACGACCCAGTGCACTTGCTGGTTAGTGGTACGCGTTGTGAAAAATGTGATTCACAATTCGTGCACCAGCTCGCCAGGAAATGAGAGAGTCACCAAGAAATAAGCAATAACCAGTAGTAAAACGACGATCAGTGGGATCACCAGCCCAATCAGCATCTGAGTACGCCTGAAGGGATAAAGATGAATGGGTAGAAAAATGAAATCCATGAAATAGAGTGCCTTTGATGTAGCGAATAATGCAAAGAACAGCCAAATAGTGAGTAGTACGAGAAGCTGACAAGAACTGGTTAAGAACATGAACTAGATAGGTGATGTCTGGGCACGTGACAGTCAAGTAGAAGAGACTTCCAACTAACTATCGACAAAGAGTGGGAGTATCCAAAATAGTTCCGTCCATAGGAGTAAATCGAATATT
This sequence comes from Arachis ipaensis, assembly GCF_000816755.2. Taxonomy (NCBI): domain Eukaryota; kingdom Viridiplantae; phylum Streptophyta; class Magnoliopsida; order Fabales; family Fabaceae; genus Arachis; species Arachis ipaensis. The sequence continues at coordinate 59,236,963 of NC_029787.2, read as the reverse complement.
AGGCTCAAGGGGAGTAGACTCAGTGTGACTATCAATAATCCTGGCGTGAGCAAGAAGATCTGAAGCATACTTAGCTTGAGAGAGATAGATACCATCATCTGTGGATATGGCCTCGAGACTAAGAAAATAACTGAGAGAACCAAGATTTTTCATCTCAAAAGTAATGATCATGTCATCAACATACAAAAGCAGAAGAATAACTCCACGTTCACTTTTATGAATAAAGAGAGCGTTCTCATGAAGGCTACAAATGAAACCGAGATTGCATATAGTGGTGCTGAACTACTCAAACCATTCACAAGGAGCTTGCTTAAGACTATAAAGTGCCTTCCGAAGGAGACAGACTTTGCTAAAAGAACAAGGATAACCCGAAGGTGGTTTCATATAGACCTTCTTTTCAAATTTTCATTAAAAAAATGCATTCTTCACGTCCATCTTACTGAGAGACCATTTTTCGACCGTAACAATGGCAAGGAGCGCTCGAACAAATGTGAGACAAGCAACAGGAGTAAAAGTCTCTTCATAGTCAATAATATACTCTTGCGTACAACCTTGAGCAACCAAACGTGCCTTATAATAGTCAATAGAACCATCAGAGTGAGTCTTGATCTTGTATACTCATCTACTATCCACAACTTCCTGATCAAAAAGAGGATCAACCAAATCCCAACTGTGTGCTTTTTCAAGTGCCTGGATTTCTTTCTACATTACTTGCTGCCAATTTGGATTTGTGGAGGTTTCTCTGAATGTCTTAGGTTCATGTTGATAAAGAATAGTAAAAAAACAATGATAATCAAGAAGATGAGGAGGTAATTTCTTACCTTAGAAACGAGTGGAAGGAGGAGGCATGACGGCAGGGGCAAGATCATCATCCGGTTTGGAATCATTGGGAGGTGGAGAAGGTGGAAGAGTAGAAGGCTGTAGATGTTGACTCGAGATAGATCCTGTAGAATCATCACTAGGAAAAAAATTAACATTGGGATTAGTGAAAAAGGGTGACTGAGTAGGAGGAATCGACTCAAATGAGGAGAACCAAAAAAACATGTGATGCTCCCAAAATACAACATCACGAGATATACGAATATGTCTAGAGAGAGGATCCCAGCGACGATAACTTTTATGTTCAAGAAAACAACACATGCGAGCCCGAGGTTCAAGTTTACTATTTTCATGAGGCTGAAGAAGAACAAAACAGACACAACCAAAAACTCAAAGAGAACTGTAATCTGGAGAGGTATGATAAAGACGCTCAAAAGGAGTAAAAAGAAGGAAGTCTATTGATAAGATGAATAGCAGTAAAAATAGCTTCACCCCATTGCACGAACAGAGTCAAGAATATGACGGTGTTTGCATTCCGCTCGTCCATTTATTTGAGATGTACTAGGACAAGAAAACTCAAGCAAAGTACCCTATTCTGCAAGAAAGGTTAAAAGTTTGGAATCACGGTATTCCATAGCATTATTGCATTGAAAAATAATGACCTTGGAAAACTGAGTTTTAATCATAGTGGCAAAGTTAATATAAATCTGAGGTAGCTCATGGCGATTAGTCATCAAATAAACCGAAATAAAACATGAATAATCATCAATAAAAATAACAACGTATCGAGCTCCTCCCATAAAAACAGTGAGAGCGGGGCCCTAAACATCAGAGTAGATAAGATCAAAAGGAGAGCAAGCAAGAGATGAATTATTGTGAAAAGATAAAGCAGGTTGTTTGCCAGTTTGACAAGAAATGCAATCAAAACACCTCTTATTAATCTGATCCAAAACACCCTGAGACACAAGAGGATGCAATTTTTCTAAGGAGCTGTGGGCAAGACGGTGATACCACAAGTGAAGGGTAGATGGAGAATAAGTAGCACAGAGATTTGACATAGGAGGAATATGAAGATTCTCGAGTTCAAACAACTTTTTGACCTTACGTCCAGTCCCGATTATTTGTCCCGTATGACGATCCTGTACACGACAACCAGAAATGAAAAAATTAACATCAAAATCGAGATCAACAAGTTGACCAACAGAAATAAGATTAAAGTTCAATTTGGGAATATAATAAGTATCAGGGAGATTAAAAGTTGACTGAAAAATAGAACCCTTGTGTGTTGCATGCAAGAGGGAACCATTAGCAATACTAACAGAAGGTGCATTTGTAGTGGTAGACAAAGACGAGAAAAGATGACGCAAAGGAGACATGTGATTAAACCAACCGAAATTGAAATACCATTTAGAATTATTTGGAGGAGTCAAAAAAGTAGCAGGAGTATTACTAGAAAGGGAGAGAAGATACTTAAGAAGAGACGCAATATCAGATAGAGAGACAGGAGACGGGTTAAGAAGAGCAGAGGTGGTATATTCAATAGTATGAGAATGATACTTGAGGTGATCCGAATATGGTGGGCGAGTAGGATAGGTAGTAATCAAATGTCCTGAGAGCTTGCAGTAATTGCAGAACAGTTGTGGACAATTGTAACTAATGTGACCTTTCTGTTGGCATTTGCGACATTCAACAGAAGGCCTGTCTGAGGAGAGGTGCCCAGAACGGTAACAGTTTTGACAGAATTTATCCTTTCTGTCTGTGGCAGCAAAAACATCTGATTTTTTCATAATAGTAGATAAAAAGATCAAAGAGAGGAGAGAAAACAGCAAATTCGAGGACGAAAATGAGAAAACAGATGGCAGAATCAGAAAGAGATCACTAAAAAACTTTAGGGAGGATCCCACGATCTGCCACGTGAGTTCCACATCAGATGCCACGTCAACAGCCACGTTAGTAGGGGTAAGCCACGTGGTAACGCGTGATAAGAGAAGGAAGACGCATTAGCACTGACACGGAGAGGGGGGTGGCATGCGGGTCGGAGTAGGGGGATGGGTCGGGTTCGCCGCGGGCTAGAGCAGGTCCGTGCGCTGTTTTGGCTTCAACACGTGGCGTTCTGGGTGTCGTTGATCCTGGGCATGGATCCAACGGTGCTGGAGGCGTCTAGAGAGAGGAGAACTTAGAGCGGACATCGATTGGAGGCGGCGCGTGAGGGCACATTCGGGCGCGGCTGGCGGCAAGTATGGAGGCATTGAAATCATGACGATGAGACGAACACACTGGTGACGGCAGTCACGAACCAAAGCATCAAGAAAGGATCGAAAAACGAGAGCAAAGAACTCTGCTAGAAGAGAAAAACAAAAGGGTTATGAACGAATTTTCATGGAAAAAAAATCCTATACTCTTGATACTATGTTAAAAATAAGAGAATAATCTAAAGAGTATTATTGAGATTGTTGTCAAAGATACAATATACAAAAGTATATATAGGTGCTAAAAGAATCAAAGCAATAAAAATATAAAATCTTACAATAATAAATATACAAATATACTATATAAATATAGGTAATTTTAACTAATCCTAATTGCTCTTAATTATGCTCTAACAGGTATTAAAATTTCATTATTTTTTAAACATTTAAAATAAAGAATAATTTTGATTTCTTAAAAGTAAGTGACTGTGCATGGTGACAAAACAAGGAAAGAACAGCTGTAATACCCAAGTTTAATTTCGAACTCATCCGATCCATGAGTATTGATTAATTATATTATTGTAGAACATTTTCAAACCATTCCCTTATTTTTATTTTAAAATATGTCTTGCTAAATAGTTTTATAATTATTAAATGAGAAAATAATTGATGGTATTTATTTTCTCAGAATACCTTCTTTTTTCAATTAAAAGTAGTACATTTTAATCCAAACTTTGAAAAAATGTAGTGCGTTAGTGCGTTACAGCGAGCGAATGGACCCTTATATATCCATCTTGATCATTACCAAAGATCCAAACATGCAAGAGAAGAAGCCGCATGGTTAGGTCACCAAGGGCACACATGGATCTTGCCATTACAAGTTTACAACAACTAAAAAAGTGAGGAGAATTGCTTTTAGATTTCACATGGTAGTGCATATTAATTTGGATATGGTTGTAATTGATAAAGACATTGTCTATATTTAGAGAATTTAAATATTTAATATTTTAAAAGTATCTCAATATTATTCTGCTATTAGTAATTTATTAACGAAATTGATGGTAAAATAAAATTGAGATGAATTTAAAATGTTAAGAATTTAAATAAGACAAAAACATCAAGGACAACAACGATATATTACTTTTAGAAGAATTACAACATTAAGTAAAATGAACTTAAATTTTAACGAAATTAATTGTATTAAGAATTTAAGAGTTTTACTCATCATAAAATATTTGTAGAATAACCAGTAAATAAACTTTCGAAAAAAGGAAAAAAATGAATATATACATATATAATAAAGTATAAATAATACATTAAAATTTATTTAAAAGTTAAAAATAAATTTTACTCAAATTAAATATTAAAAAAGTTTGATATATGAGAGACAAAAAAAATATAATTTATACTTTATTGTATATGTACCATGCTTTTGTTTTTCCTTTTTCGAAAGTTTATATACTAGTCATTCTACAAGTATAAATAAAAATCTTGAATTTCTAGTTCAATTCCTTCTATTAAAATTCATTATCATTTTAGTTGATGTCGTAATTTTTTAAGAGTAATGTATTATGTTTATCCCCAATGTTTTCATCCTATTTAACTCATTAACGTTTTACAATCGTCTCAATTTTATCCCACCATTAATTATGTTAATAGATTACTAATGGCAGGATAACATTGAGTTGATTTTGAAATATTAGTGACTTAAATAAGACAATTGAAATATTAGGGATAACTTTAAAACTTACCCAAAATGTTAATGACAAAAACAAGACTTTAGTCCAATCTCAACAAAATCTTTTTGGCATCATATAAATCTTTTTGGCAACCAAATCCAACTAAATTAGTCCAATCTCAACAAAAACTAACCTCAGATTAGAGTGTGTAAATACACGTTCCCCCAATTGTTGAATAGCATAGACATCATTATGAAAAATGGTTTTTCTCCTTCGATAAAAAACGCAACGCTCAAAATTCAAACCAGGCTCAAAATCTCTCAAAAATCTCTAAAATCGACGCAAAAAGTCAAGAAAATTTCAAAGCTAAATTCAAAATCTTTACCAAGAAACCCAGAAAGAGAACACGAAAGATTATTGAAGGTACTGTTCAATAATCGTCTAGTTTTCTCATTTTTCTCTTTCTCATTTTGATCGCGAAACACTATGTAGTCATAATTCTGTTTATTTCTTAGATGCAATTTGTGTTTTTGCATTGAAGTACATATTACTGTTCTCATTATACGCTTTATTTGGTGATAATTGTGTTAGGTCAGTGTAAAAATGTTACGTAGTGTTTGTCGTATAGTTTAACCTATATTTGCATGTGTTTGAGGGATTTGAATGTATTTTTGTACATGTTTGAGTGTTTGCATATGAGTTTTTCTGTAGTAATTAGTAATATTTTTCAGTGTATTTCATGTGAAATGAGGTATACTTAGTGCTGTTGTCTTCTTTTTCCTGTAGCTTGACAACAAAATATTGTTCTTGTACTTCTGATGTTATTTTATACATATTTGAGCGATTTGCACTACATGAAAAATGAATATACCATCGGATTTACCGGCACATTTACAAAAAAAATCCGTTGGTAATATGTTTACTTTCATAATTGCCGTCAAAATAAATCCAACAGTATAAACCTCGTCAGTAATTGTTTACCGGCAAATTTTTTCATCTGCTGCTAATTACTGTCAGAAAATTTTTGTTGGTAACTTTTACCATCAGATTTTCCTCCGTTAAATTTGATGGTAAACTTAAATTTTAAATCATTTAAAAAAATTATTAATCCTCATGTATTAAAAAATAAAAAATATAAGAAATCTGATAACAAAAAATTTATTTCACAAATAATGAAATAAATCCCAAATATACCAAATTACACATGGCTAATATAAATTATAATAAGTCAAAAGTCACAATTCATAACACAAATTCACCACTCAACTCACAAATCAAAATACAAATTCACAACTCACAAGTTTATACGACATTAAAATAAATTTAAGTAGTAAATAAAACAACTAAACTATTGCAATGAACAACTAATTAACTAAATTCTGTACAAGTCATTTAATAATCATCATATTCCTCATCTATCAAAAACTCTTCACAAGTTTCATAAGCTTCCACATTACCATCTTTATTATCTGGAGCTGAAGGAAGAGGTTCTTGGAGAAGGTTCACTTGATGCCAAAAAGAAGGTATAATAACAAAAATTCAAAATTGAATTCAATTCAATAGCAAAATTTTAACATTTTGGTTAAGGGTTAAAATAACAAAAATTTAACAATTGAGCTCAAGGCCACCACAATTCAGTTCGAAAAAAAATCAATAACAACAAAACTTCAAACATTTAGACCATATATACAAGCTTGGTTGTTGTGGATTACCTAATTAAACAAATCCCCATATATACAAGCTTCTTGGCCATGATAGTGGAAAATTCACAACTCATCGGCAAGTATACCTAATCGTATCAAGTAATACCACGGTGAGTGGGTTATCGTTCCCACGAGGATTAATGGATCAAGCAACATTAGTCAATTGACTATTCTAGTTAGACAAATCATAATTGAATGGTGATTTAATCAGAGAATATAAACAAGAAATTTAATACTGGATAGTGAAATAAATGGACTAGAATTAAATAACTGGAAGTAAAAATAAAATGACAATAAAGCTCATAATGAATTAAGAAAATAAGCAGTAAATAGATCTCAATTGCAAAATTTAAACAAAGGAATAAATAAAAGCAGAAATCAATCAATTAAAAAGATAATATGAGAAAGAACATTGATGTTTAGAGATGTTAATTCCTCCGGAATGATAAATCTCAACTCTATCTCAATCATGCAATTATAGATCTCTGGCAAATCATAAGTGAATGAATTCCAATTCCTTGGTAATTCAATCTCTCCTAACTTAATCAATTGCCAATTCCTTGATCAATTGTTCATGAGAAGAGGTTAAGCACATCCTCCAATTTTATAACCATATAATTCTTAAGATCTAAATTTAATTCATTCACTACCACATATCAAATCTAAATTCAAAACCATAAATATTGAGAGAGAGGATCTTCAAGCTCAATTCCTATGATTTAATTTTCCAATTGATCATGAAATTCAACTCAGATTCAAACCATTTTCCAACGGATTTAAATCATTAAAATGAAGAACGAAAATTCTCTCTTAGAAACAATATAATACACAAATCAAAGATAGAGAATCAATAAATTCATTCCATTAGAAATNNNNATCTATTTACAACCTATTACAAATTTAAATACAAATTCAAATTCAATTCAAATTACATTAAATTCAAAATTAAATTGAACTTGATCTCATGGGTTTGTGAAGTTTTGATTCAACTCCTTGGAAGCTTAAAGAATTGAGGATTTACTGAAGCATATGGAGCACTGGAAGTTGGGCTAAATGTTAGACGTTAAGCACCAAGAAGTCATGTTGAACGGCATGCTTGTTTGGCTTGGAGATTGGCCCAAATTGCTTCTGTAGTGATTTGCTGTCCCACAGCCAAGAATAGCTGTTGAACGGCAATCATTTTTTCTCCAAGAATGGCCCAAATTGTCGTCTATTTGATTTCACCGTGGAAAATTCCAAAGAAATTCCATTCGACGACAAGTATTTTTCCTCCAAGAATCGCCCAAATTGGCCCCTGTTCGATTTTACCGTGGAATGCCAAAGAAATGTTGTTTAATGGAAAGCATTTTTCCTCCAAGAATGGCCCATCTCTTTTCTATTTGATTTTTCCATGGAATGCCAAAGAAATTCCATTCAACGCCAAAGAATCAAAGCTAATTACAGAGTTCGAAAACTTGAAACTAGGCATGAATGAAACCCCACATGGAGTTCGTATGCTGCAACTGCACATAACATCGGATTTCAAGGCTATGATTCAACAAGCAAAACACTCGAAGATGACAACTTTTGTAGAGAGCATGAAGACAGAAAAACCAAAAGATTTACATCAAGACCAAGATGGATTATGGAGGTAGAAGGACGGGATTTGTGTGCCTAACTCTGAAGATCTACGACAGATGATTTTAGCAGAAGCTCATCAAAGTATATTCTCTATTCATCCTTGAGTGATAAAGATGTACCTAGATTTAAAACAGATGTTATGGTGGCCAATATTGAAGAAAGATGTAGCTGCTTATGTTTCAAAGTGTTTAACTTGTTAGAAGATAAAAGTGGAGCTTCAGAAACCTTCGGCAATCCTACAATCTCTAGAGATACCACAGTGAAAGTGGGAGGAGATTATGATGGACTTTATTATAGGATTGTCGAGAACTTCAGTAGGGCATGATGCCATTTGGGTAATTGTGCACAAATTAACGAAGTGAGCACATTTTCTTCCAATCCGAGTTGATTATACATTAGAGTGGCTTGCGCGAATATACATTCAAGAGATAGTATGACTGCACGGATACCTTCATCAATTATTTCTGATCAAGATCCGAGGTTTACTTCTAGGTTTTGGGGAGCTTTGATAGAGTATTCAAAATAGAGTTACATATGCGAACGATATATGACCCTCAGACAGAAGGACAGTCAGAGCGAACTATCCAAACATTGGAAGATATGTTGAAATCTTATGTGATGGACCATCAGGGCAGCTGGTATAAGTATTTACCATTGGTCAAGTTTGCCTACAATAATAATTACCAGTAAAGTATCGGAATGGCACCATATGAAGCTCTCTACGGCAGAAGATGTCAATTATCATTACGTTGGTATGACGGAGGAGAAGCTAGCATCTTAGGTCCAGACCTGCTGCAGAAAACTACTACTCAGATAAAGAGAATCTGTGAAAAGATTCAAACAGCTCAGAGCCATCAAAAGAGCTATGCCGATAATAGACGTAGGCCTTTAGAGTTTATTGAAGGTGACCATGTTTTCTTAAAAGTAACTCCTACTACCGGAGTAGGTCGAGCTCTTAGAACTAAGAAACTTAATCCCCGATACGTAAGACCCTTCCAAATACTTAAAAGAGTTGGTCCAATAGCATATCAAGTAGCCCTTCCCCCTTATCTGTCAAACCTTCACGATGTTTTTCATATTTCACAACTTAAGAAATATACTCCCGATGAGAGCCATGTTTTACAACCAGAGACAGTACCATTACAAAACAATTGACATATCAAGCACCGTAGGTCAAGATTGTAGAAAAGAGCGACAAGCAGCTGAGAGGTAAGACAGTTCCTCTAGTCAAAGTGGCATTGGGATGAAGTGGAGAAGAAGAACATATGTGGGGGCTAGAAGACAAGATGAAAACTGACTACCCACATTTATTTACAGGTAATTGAAAGTTTGAGGCCAAAATTTTTTTTAAAGAGAGTAGAATGTAACGGCCTAGTTTTCGAAGAAACAGAACTTTTTTCTGAAGAAACGGAATTTTTCTAGAAGTTTAGTGAAGCAGGCACCTCCACTACATCATCAAGTACCTCATTTGCATCACAACTGCATCATCAACAAGCAAGAACCTCTGCTGAGCTAAGCTCGTCAACTCAGTCGCAAAAAACCTAGTTTTTGAGCTACTTCGGCTAGGAATTTCAAAATTTTAATTTCCATGGTTAGACTCAATTTGACGAGCCGGACCCAAATATCTAGAAAAAGAAATAATAATATAATATTACCATTATATTATTATTTTATATATTTTAGTTAAAATAGAAGATAAGTTTAATAATATAATAACCGTGCTCAAAATCTACTGGTGTAGGTTAATACCAACACTTTCTGATAAACTTAGCTATGCTAATGCTTCATTATAAATTTTCTATTCTTATGATTATCATGTTACTAGTGTCATCTATACTAGTAGCTCATATGTTTATCTCTAGATGTGTTGTCATTTGTGTTCTAATACATCTAGCTTTAGTAATTATCTCCTTAGTGATATTTTTATATTATTTTTGGGTGACTAAGCACCCTTAATTGCCACAACCCTTTTCTAAATAACACCACCAGCTTCTCTCCCTTCTTTAACCAGCCGAAAATAAGAAAGAAAAAGAAAGAAAGAATGGTGAAACTTCCATGAACACCTGACCTTCAAGCTCGATTTTCTTCCTCTCCAAAACTCCAATCAAAATTTTAAACCCATTAAAGTGTTCCTCTCTTCTTTCTCTTCCAATTCATATCACTTTCCATGGAGAAAAATCAAGTATCATGGCTATTCTTCCTCCATGATTCAGTTTGGTCAAGGAGCGTTATGCTTAAACTAGTGTTTTTTTTTTTTTATGTTTCTCTTTAGATCTCTTGTCTAGTTACCTTGTGAGCCAACAAATCTCCATTTCCAGCAAGATTAAGGTAAGGAACTCCTACTTAAACACGCTGAAGGTGGTTTGATTATTTTTGCTTCAAGGATTTTAAAGTTTTTTTATTGAAAACTAGGTGAATAAGCGAATTAGAAAGCTCCTAAGTGCAGCCGATTTGAAGGCAGCAACAAAGAGGTAGGATTTGGTAAAATTAATCATGGTTAATTATGTTCTTATTGTGTGATTGTGGGGCTGCTGATTGATGCTTGAATTTGAGCGTCATTATGCTTGATTTGTGTTGAAAACTTGGTAAAAACTGAGCTTATAAATTCGGTTTCCGATGAGCGGATATTTTATACGCTTTTTGACATCATTTTCATATAGTTTCTAGTAGTTTTTATTTAGTTTTTATTAATTTTTTATAGGTTTTAGTGTTAAATTCACATTTTTAGATTCTACTATGAGTTTTTGTATTTTTGGACAATTTCAGGTATTTTCTGGCTAAAATTGAGGAGTTGGAGCAGAAGTCTGATTCAGAGATAGAGAAAGCAGCTGTCCGGACCTTGCACTTGGAAGAGCTTTTCTGGAGTTACAAAAGTCTAAATGGAGAATGGCTAATGGCTATGGAATGCTGACTTCCAGAGCTTTCCATAAATATATAATAGTTTATACTTTATTTCAGATTAGAAGGCCCAAAATGGGCGTCCAATGCCAGCTTCCTGCCTCCTTCCAGGCGTCCAGTGCCCAAAAGAGCAGAGACCAATGTACGAACGCCCAAAGAAGAGCCCCTAGCTGGCGTTAGATGCCCCAGAGACCTCATAGCACGTGGATCTCATCAAAGCTCAGCCTAAACACTCACCAAGTGGGACCCAGAAGTGGATTTTAGCACTAAATAGACTGTTTTACCCTTACTAGTCATTTGTTTAGTATTTAAGGGATTTTTAGTTATGTAATTCAGATCTTTTATCTTTTTAGACACTTTTGAGCATCATTCACGTTTTACTGGTGTTCTTACTTCAGTATAAGTTTCTAAACCTCCTAGGTTGAGGGGAGGAGCCCTGCTGAGTCCAATGAATTAATAAAAGTATTACTATTTCTTCTCCGATCTGTGTTTGATCTGTTTCTAAGATGTATAATCTGATCTTCATCAGTGAACAGGATGAGCTAACCAATTAGCTCTGTTCATCACATTAAGACGAACGTGCCTGAGAAACACCCGCGTCTACTTGGATTCGTGTGAATACGTGATTGGAATGCACGAGCCAATAGCTATGTTTATGCATCTCTCAGACGGTTAAACCACGACTTCATTGGGGACTTCTCGAGACACCAGTTCAGCTGATTTCCGGGGAGATTTAGGTCTCCGTGATATAGGCTAGAATCCAAAGAAGCAGCATTCTCTGATCCGGAAGATTCAACCTTTTCTGTGGCGCTTTGAGTAGGATCGCCAGGAGAATGACTTTCTAAGCGCTTCACCCTCCGCCAGATTGGATGACCACGACCAATGGGGTTCAATCTGTAGCAGAGGAGATCAATGACCATGGCCCATGGTGTTGATCACATACAACCTGCCACAGAAGAAGATCATTCACAAGCAGAAAAAACAGTAGTACCAGAGTTAATTTAGAAAGACAAAGTAACTCCGACTCTCAACTCTATTCCTATTAAATATCTTTATTAGTTTTATGTCTTCATAGTTTCACAACCAACAACCTTCTGATCTGCCTGACTAAGACCTGCAAGATAACCATAGCTTGCTTCAAGCCACAATCCTCGTGGGATCGACCCTGACTCACTCAGGTATTACTTGGACGACCCAATGCACTTGCTGGTACAACAGTTGTACGAAAGTGTGGGGTTTGCATACACGTCGACCAAGTTTTTGGCGCCGTTGCCCGGGATTGTTGAGTTTGGACAAACTACCGGATTGTCTTGCTCCTTAGATCAGGTAAGTTTATTTTACGTTATTTTAATTGAGTCTTCTATTTTTATCTTCTTCTTCTTAATTTTCGAAGATCACTAAAAACTTTTTCAAAAATATTTTTCTTTTCGTTGTTCAATTTATGTTATTGTTAAGTCTGTGATTTTAATTTTCTTCATCTCTATTTTTTCGGAAAAAATTTAAAACCTTTTCAAAAATATTTTTCTTTTCTTTGTTTAATTTATGTTCTCGGTATTGAGTCTTCAATCTTCTTGTTTCCTGTTTTTCAATTCCAAACAAATTTTAAAACTTCTTCCTACACTCTTTTTTAAAATATTTGTGTTTTCTCTGTTTGAGTCTTTTTTAGTGTTCTTGGTTTGAGTCTTTCAGTCTTTTAGCTTTATTTTCTTCTTCTTCAATTTTTGAAAAAATCAAAAACCTTTTCAAAATTATTTTTATATTCTTTTTTTAATCTGTATCCTTAGTTTGAGTCTTTTTGTTTTGTTCTTGGTTAATTTTCGTTCCTTTAGAATCTTTCTTTCTAAAAATTTTCAAAAATAGTTTCTTTATTTAATCTTGTGTCAAATCTTTAAGTTTAGTGTTTTCTTGTTTATTTTCTTTAATTTTCGAAAATTTATGTTTGGTTTTCTAGAATTTTTAAATTTGGTGTTCTTTTTTTTATGTTCTTGTGTTCATTGAGTCTTTGAATTTTGTTCTTTGTGTTCTTGTTTGTATTCAAAGTGTTCTTGAGTCTTGTATGTGTTTTAATCTTAAAATTTTTAAGTTTGGTGTCCCCTTGTGCTTTCCTCTAAAATTTTGAAAATAAAGAGGTGCTAGATCTAAAAATTTTAAGTCTTGTGTCTTTTTTGTGTTTTTCTCTTTCATCATAAAATTCAAAAAATCAAAAAAATATATTTTCTAACTTAATTTTAGCTTAATTTTCGAAAATAACAATAAAAATTCATATTTTGATTTTAAAATTTTTATCTTATCATATCTTAGTTGTCAAGTTTTCAAAATTCAAAATTTTTCAAAAATAAAAATCATATCTTTTTCAAACTTTAAAAATCTTATCTTATCTTTTTCAAATTTCAAATTTTAAAATCATAATTTTTTCAAAATCAAATTTTAAAATCTTATCTTTTTAAAATATTTTTCAAATCATTTTAATTTCTTATCTTGTCTTATTTTTTAAATTCAAATATTTTCTTATCTTATCTTTTATTTTCATTTTTATCTTTTCTTAATTAATATCTTATCTTCTCTCTTTTATTTTTCAAAACTTCCTAACTAACTCTTCTCTTCCTTAATTTTCGAAAATATCTCTCTTCTTCTCTCATCTTTTTCAAAACCTCCTAACTAACTCTTCTCTTCTTAATTTTCGAAAACTACTTCTCTTCTTCTCTCTCTTCTTTTTCAAAACTACCTAACTAGCTCTTGTCTCTCTTAATTTTCGAAAACTTCTTCCACTTCTCTCTCTTCTATTTTCAAAATTTAACATTTAAATTTTAAATTCTTTTTAAATAAATAAACTAATTTTCGAACTCTATCTCTCTCTTCTTCTACCTCAACTTCTTTATCTTATTTCCTTTCTTCTTTACATCTAACTGGAAGCTCTTTGATCCAAGTGGCACAAAAAGCTTTCTTCTTTTCTCTTTTTCTATCTTCTCTTCTTTAATCTTATCTACTATTTCCAACATATTTTTCTTTTACTTCTTTAATTTCTTTTCTCTCTTCTCTTCTTTCTCTACTTCTGACATTAAGGAGGAGCTTCTTGCTTATTGGCATAGAAAGTTTTCTTCTTTTTCTTCCTTTTCTTTTCTTCTTGTTTATGACCAAAAACAAGGAAAAATAACCCCTCTTGACTCCTAATCCTAAACCTGAGAAGACTCTGAGGAGGCATCTACATCAAGCTAAAGCACAACACTCTGGAAGAGACCTTTTAGAAAGTTTTGAACAAGAAGCAGAGGACATGGCTGAACCACAAGAGGAGCCTAGAAAGGTCTTTGGTGACTTCACTATGCCTACCTCTGACTTTTATGGCAGAAGCATTGTTGTACCTGCCATTGAAGCTAACAATTTTGAGCTTAAGCCTCAGTTAGTCTCTCTTCTGCAGCAAAACTACAAATTTTATGGACTTCCAATGGAAGATTCACATCAGTTCTTAGCAGAATTCTTACAGATCTGTGATACTTTAAAGACTAATGGAGTTAATCCTGAAGTCTAAAGGCTGATGCTCTTTCCCTTTGCAGTAAGAGACAGAGCTAAGTTTTGGTTGGATGCCAAACCAAGAGAGAGTTTTGACTCTTGAGAAAAGCTAGTTAACGCTTTTCTGGCTAAGTTTCTTCCTCCTCAAAGGATGAGCAGGATTAAAGTGGAAGTTCAAACCTTCAGACAAAGAGAAGGTGAATCCCTCTATGAAGTTTGGGAAAGATACAAGCAACTGATCAGGAGATGTCCTCCTGACATGCTCTCAGATTGGTCCCTTATAGGTGTGTTCTATGATGGCTTGTCTGAGATATCCTAGATTTTCTTGGATAGCTCTGTAGGTGGATCTCTCCACTTGAAGAAAACACCTGCAGAAGAATGAGAACCCATTGAAATAGTTGCTAACAACCAGTTCATATACACCTCTGAAAGAAATCCTGTAAACCATGGAATCTCTCAGAAGAAAGGAGTTCATGAAGTTGAGACTCTTAATGCCATCCTGGCTCAGAATAAGATCCTGACCCAACAAGTCAACATGATCTCTCACCATCTAACTGGGATGTAAACTGCAGTTGGCAGTGCTCAGGAAGCTTCTCTTGAAGATGAAGCTTATGATCCTAAGCAACCCACCATGCAGGAGGTGAATTATATGGGACAACCCTATGGAAACACTTACAATCCTTCATGGAAGAACCATCCCAATCTTTCATGGAAAGATCAACAGAAACCTCAGCAAGATTTCAATAATCAAGGTGGTAGGAACCAAAATAGGTTCAATAACAGACCACCATTCCCATCTTCTCAAGGGAATATGGAGACCTCTAAGCAGAGCCTTTCTGACTTAGCCATTCTGGTCTCTAGCCCCACTAAGACCACCCATAGTTTCATTAATGAAACAAGGTCCTCCATTAGGAACTTGGAGGTACACGATGGTCAACTGAGTAAGAGGATCCCTAAGACTCCTCCTGACACTCTTTCCAGTAACACTGAGGTTAATCCTAGAGAAGAGTGCAAGGCTATAACCATGGACGTTGAGGTCGAAACAGAGGAGATTGGGAAGGTTTTGAACACCAGTGAAGAAGCCTTCACTGGGCGTTCAACGCCTAACCAGGCAGCCATTCTGGCGCTGAACGCCAGTGAGGAACCGCTCACTGGGCGTTCAACGCCCACTCACCTAGGGAAGCTGGCGTTGAACTCCAGCAAGGACATCCCTACTGGGCATTCAACGCCCAGAATGCTAGAGGGACTGGCGTTTAACGCCAGTCTGGGTGGACACCAAGGGTGTTCAATGCCTAATAAGCTAACAGAGCTGGCATTGAACGCCAGTCAAAGCACACCCTTTGAGTGCTTAAAGCCCACTCAAGAACTCTCTAGCCCAGAACCAAAGGAATCCATAAAGGCAATTGAGGTTCCTTTGAATGTACTTCTGCAGTGCATGAGTTCTGATGACTTGTCATCCTCAAGTGAGGATGAAAACACTAGGGAAGAGTAAGTTGCTCGTTTTCTAGGAGCTCTAATGAAGCTGAATGCCAAGATATTTGGTACAAAGCCTCTGCAGGAAGAACCTCCACTGCTCACCAAAGAACTCCATGCTTTGGTTCAGCAAGAGCTACCTTAGAAGCTTCCAGATCTTGGACGCTTTTTGATTCCTTGCACCATAGACACTATGACCTTTGAAAAGGCTCTGTGTGACCTAGTGTCAAGTATTAACCTCATGCCACTCTTTGTAATGGAAAAGTTGGGAATCCTTGGGGTACAAGCTGCACACATCTCACTAGAGATGGCAGACAAGACCATGAAGAAGCCATATGGCTTAGTAGAGGATGTCTTAGTTAAGGTTGAAAACCATTACATCCCTGCAAACTTCATTGTCTTGGACATTGGAGAGGATGAGGATGACTGGGTCACCCTTGGAAGACCCTTCTTAGCTACTGCAAAAGCTTTAATTAATGTAGCTAAGGGAGAAAATGTTTTCCAATTAGGAGAGGACTACATCTTATTTAAGATGTCCAATCTTAATTTTCCCTCTGATAAAAAAGAGACAACATTGCAACACCTAGTGTGCCAACCCTTTCTTTCTATGCAGAGCTTCACAGAGCCCCTAGACATCAATTCTAAGTTTGGTGTTGGGCGGCCCTCAACAAGCTCTAAGCACAAAGGTACTAAGAAGAAAGTACCTAAAGGCTAGAGGAACAAGAAAGTTTCTACTGAAGGCCTCTCACCCGGCATGAGAGTTGTCTTCACTAAGAATCTAGTCCTACCACATACAGTGAGTGGTGTCCTATCTCTAAAGCATGTAGAGCTCGTTCATGAGAGGACAGGTAGAAAATTCACTGTCAGGGGCAAAAATCTGAGCCCATACTCTCCTCCATAAAAGAGCTAAAGGTCAATCTAGTGACTTTAAAAGAGCGCTTGTTGGGAGGCAACCCAACCTTACTCAAACCATATTTATTTTCTTTCATTTTATTTTTCTTTCAGTTGTCAGAGTCATGATCATATGCATCAGTCAAGGGACAGAATTCACAGTAGTGAAAATAGAACACTCCGAAAAGAGTGTTAAAGTTGAATGCCAGTGAGGAAGTCCTCACTGAGTGTACAACGCCCCAAGAGGGGAGCATTGCTGGCGTTGAACGCCAACCAGAGAGCAGCCCCTGGGAATTCAAACGCCAGTGCAAAGAAGCAGGAAATCTGGATTCCGTAGCCTCTCAGGAATAGTGGGTCCCACAGCATCTTTACCTATCCCACTTAACCCCACCTATTTTCAAACTTTCCCATACACACTTCCCCATAAACCCTAGCCAATAAAATCCATACCACTTCCCCACATCCATCATAACTCCCACCTAAAATCCACCCTATGGCCAAACTCAAAGCCCTACCCACTCCTATAAATACTCCTCTCAATTATCCTTCATACACACACTTCTCATACACTAAGACACCCACAAGGCCGAGCCCTCTCTCTCCCTCTCTCTCCCTCTCCCTCTCTCTATTTTCTTCTTCTTCTTCTCTATTCTTCTATTTTTGCTCGAGGGCGAGCAAACTTTTAAGTTTGGTGTTGGAAAAGCATAGCTTTTTTTCTTTCCATTACCATTCATGGCACCCAAGGTTGGAGACTCCTCTAAGAAGAGGAAAGGAAAGGCAGTAGCCAATCCCTCTGAATCTTGGAAGATGGAGAGATTCATCACCAAAGCCCACTAAGACCACTTCTATGAAGTAGTGGCTGAGAAGAAAGTGATCCCCGAGGTCCCTTTCATGCTCAAGAATAATGAGTATCCAAAAATCCGAAGAGTGATCCAGAGAAGAGGTTGGGAAGTCCTAACCAATCCCATTCAAGAGGTTGGGATTCTCATGGTGCAAGAGTTCTATGCTAATGCATGGGTTACCAAAAACCATGACACTAGTGTGAACCCAAATCCAAGGAATTGGATCACCATGGTTCGAGGAAGAATCTTAGATTTCAACCCGAAAAGTGTGAGGTTGGTGTTCAACTTGCCCCTATTGCAAGGAGATCCTCATCCTTACACTAGGAGAGTAAACTTTGATCAGAAATTGGATCAAGTGCTCTCAGATATCTGTGTAGAAGGTGCACAGTGGAAAAGGGATTCCCAAGGCAAGCCCATTCAGCTAAGAAAGGTTGACCTTAAGCCCATAGCTAGAGGAAGGTTGGAGTTCATCCAAAGATCTATCATCCCTACTAGCAACCAGTCAAAAGTGACTATTGACAGAGCCATCATGATTAATTACATCATGATTAGAATAAGTGGAAGTTCATGAGGTAATTCCTCAAGAACTATACAAGGTAGCTGAGAAGCCTCACACCAATGCCAGGTTGGCATTCCCACACCTCATCTGTCATATATGCAATTTAGTAGAAATTGTCATAAATGGAGATGTCTTTATTGGGGAGGATAAGCCCATCACTAAGAAGCAGATGGAGCAAACTAGAGAGCATGCACAAGAGCCTGTGCATTCGCCTCAGTATGAGATCCCTGAGATGCCTCAAGGGATGTATTTTCCTCCTCAAAGCTATTGGAATCAATGGCAAACTTCTCTTGGAGAATTGAACACTAACATAGAACAATTGAGGATGGAGCATCAAGGACATGCCACCACCCTCAATGAAATAAGAGAAGATCAAAGAGCCATTAGGGAAGACTAAAGGGCAATGAGGGAAGAGCAACAAAGGCAAAGGGATGACATAGAAGAGATCAAGCAGCACATTGGATCCTCAAGGAGGAGCACTAGGCGCCACCATTAAAGGTGGATTCGTTCTCTTTACACCCCTTTCCTGTTATTTTTCTATTTTTTATCTGTTTATTTATCTGTTTTCTTGTCCTAGTTGCATGATCATTTGCATTCATGTCTTTAAGTTGTAAAATGTCCCATATATCTCTCACCTTGCTTAAATAAAATTTTTTATCAAAAAGAATTAAGAGATACATGAATTTCATGTTTAAAATTAGATTAGTTTAATTTTTTGATGTGGTGTCATTTGCTTTTGTTTTCTGAATGTATGATTAAATAGTGCATATTTGAAGTTGAAATTTTAGAATGTTGGCTCTTGAAAGAATAAAGAAAAAGGAAAAATATTATTGATAATCTAAAAAATCTGAAAATTGATTTTTGAAGCAAGAAAAAGTAGCAAAAAGCAAAAGAAAAAGCATGTTGCAAAAGAAAAAATTACTATACATGCAAAAAAAAAAATTAGCGAAAGAAAAAAAATAAAAAGCAGAAAAATCCATTAATACCCAAAAATGCAGAAAAAGGAGGGCAGATTGAAAAAGTCAGTAACTCTTTAAACCAAAAGGCAAGGGTAAAAGGACCCAAGGCTTTGAGTATCAGTGGATAGGAGGGCCCAAAGGAATAAAAGCCTGGCCTAAGCGGCTAAATCAAGTTGTCCCTAACCATGTGCTTGTGGCGTGAAGGTGTCAAGTGAAAAGCTTGAGACTGAGCGGTTAAAATCTTGGTCCAAAGCAAAAAGATTGTGTTTAAGAACTCTAGACACCTCTATCTGGGGACTCTAGTAAAGCTGAGTCACAATCTGAAAAGGTTCACCTAGTTAAAGTGTCTGTGGCATGAATGAATCCGGTGGTAATACTGGAAAACAGAGTGCTTAAGGTCACGGCCAAAACTCAAAAAGCTGTGTTCAAGAATCAAAATAAGCTTAACTAAGAGAGTCAATAATATCATCTGGATTCTAAGTCCCTAAAGATGCCAACATCTCTGAGTTTCAATGGATAGTGAGATGCCAAAACTATTCAGAAGCAAAAAGCTACTAAGTCCTGCTCATCTGATTTTAACTAAGCTTCATTTGAAACTTAGAAATTTATTATATCTTAATTTTCTTTTTTTTTCTACCGTGTTTTTAGTTTCTCGGGGACAAGCAACAGTTTAAGTTTGGTGTTGTGAGAAGCGGATATTTTATACGCTTTTGGACATCATTTTTATATAGTTTTTAGTAGTTTTTATTTAGTTTTTATTAAGTTTTTATAGGTTTTAGTGTTAAATTCACATTTTTGGATTCTACTATGAGTTTTTGTGTTTTTGGACAATTTCAGGTATTTTCTGACTAAAATTGAGGAGCTAGAGCAAAAGTCCGATTTAGAGACAGAGAAAGCACTGCAGATGCTGTCTGGATCTTATCTACCTGCATTAGGAAGAGCTTTTCTGGAGCAACAAAAGTCCAAATAGAGCCTTCTAAACGGCTATGAAAAGCTGACTTCCAGAGCTTTCCATTAATATATAATAGTTTATACTTGGCTTCGGATTAGAAGGCCCAAAACTGGCGTCCAACGCCAGCTTCCTACCCCCTTCCAGGCGTCCAGCGCCCAAAAGAGTAGAGACCAATGTACAAACTCCCAAAGAGGACCCCCTAGCTGGCGTTCGACCCCTCAGAGACCTCATAGCACTTGGATCTCATCAAAGCTTAGCCCAAACACTCACCAAGTGGGCCACAGAAGTGAATTTTAGCACTAAATAGACTGTTTTACCCTTACTATTCATCTGTTTAGTATTTAAGGAATTTTTGGTTATGTAATTCAGATTTTTTATCTTTTTAGACACTTTTGAGCGTCATTCACGTTTTATTGGTGTTCTTACTTCAGTATGAGTTTCTAAACCTCCTAGGTTGAGTGGAGGAGCCCTGCTGAGTCCTATAAATTAATAAAAGTATTACTATTTCTTCTCCAATCCGTGTTTGATCTGTTTCTAAGATGTATAATCGGATCTTCATCGTGGTGAATAGGATGATCTAACCAATTAGCTATGTTCATCACATTAAGATGAATGTGCCAGACAAACACCCGCGTCTACTTGGGTTCGTGTGAATACGTGACTGGAAAGCACGAGCCAACAGATATGTTTATGCATCTCTCAGATGGTTAATCCATGACTTCATTGGGGACTTCTCGAGACATAAGTTTAGCCAATTTTCAGGAAGATTAGGGTCTCCGTGGTATATGCTAGAATCCAAAGAAGCAGCGTTCTCTGATCCGGAAGATTCAACCTTGTCTGTGGCGCCTTGAGTAGGATCGCCAGGAGAATGACTTGCTAAGCACTTCACCCTCCGTGAGATTGGATGACCACTGATGAGCGGATATTTTATACGCTTTTCGGGGTTAATTTCATATAGATTTTAGTATGTTTTAGTTGGTTTTTAGTTTATTTTTATTAGTTTCTAGGCAAAATCCACATTTATAGACTCTACTATGAGTTTGTGTGTTTTTCTGTAATTTCAAGTATTTTCTGGCTGAAATTGAGGGAGCTGAGCAAAAATCTGATTCAGGCTGAAAAAGGACTGCTGATGCTGTTGGATTCTGACCTCCCTGCACTCAAAATAGATTTTCTGGAGCTACAGGACTCCCAATGACGTGCTTCCAATTGCGTTGGAAAGTAGACATCCAGGGCTTTCCAGAAATATATAATAGTCCATACTTTGCTCAAGGATAGACGACGTAAACTGGCGTTCAACGCCAGCTCTCTGCCCAATTCTGGCGTCCAGCGCCAGAAACAAGTTGCAAGTTGGAGTTCAACGCCAGAAAAGGATCCAAAGCTGGTGTTGAACGCCCAAAACATCCCCAGGCACGTGAGAAGCTTTAGTCTCAGCCCCAGCACACACCAAGTGGGCCCCAGAAGTGGGTTTCTGCACTATCTGTTATAGTTTACTCATTTTCTGTAAACCTAGGTTACTAGTTTAGTATTTAAACAACTTTTAGAGATTCATTTTGTATCTCATGACATTTTAGATCTGAACTTTGTACTCTTTGATGGCATGAGTCTCTAAACTCCATTGTTGGGGGTGAGAAGCTCTGCTGTGTCTCAATGAATTAATGCAAGTATTTCTGTTTTCCATTCAAACATGTGTGTTCCTATCTAAGATATCCATTCACGCCTAACTATGGAGAAGGTGATGATCAGTGACACTCATCACCTTCCTCAATCCATGAACGTGTGTCTGACAATCACTTCCATTCTACATCAGATTGAATGAATATCTCTTTGATTCGCTAATCAGAATCTCCGTGGTATAAGCTAGATTGATGGCGGCATTCATGAGAATCCAGAAAGTCTAAACCTTGTCTGTGGTATTCCGAGTAGGATTCTGGGATTGGATGGCTGTGACGAACTTCAAACTCGCGAGTGCTGGGCGTAGTGACAGACGCAAAAGGATAGTAAATCCTATTCCGGTACGACTGAGAACCTGCAGATGATTAGCCGTGCGGTGACAGCGCACCTGGACCCTTTTCACTGGAAGGATGGATGGTAGCCATTGACAACGGTGATCCACCTACACACAGCTTGCCATAGGAGGACGTGCGTGCATGAATCAGAGGACAGAGGAAAGCAGAGAGTCTGAAGACAAAGCATCTCCAAAACTCTAATATATTATCCATTACTGCATAATAAGTAACCTTTAATCCATGCTCTCTTGTTTATTCGCAACTCAACTGATAAATATAATTGACTTCCTGACTATGAATTGCAAGATAACCATAGATTGCTTCAAACCAACAATCTCTGTGGAATTCGTCCCTTACTCACGTAAGGTATTACTTGGACGACCCAGTGCACTTGCTGGTTAGTGGTACGAGTGTGAAAATTGTGATTCACAATTCGTGCACCAAGTTTTTGGCGCCGTTGCCGGGGATTGTTCGTGTTTGAACAACTGACGGTTTATTTTGTTGCTTAGATTAGGAAAATTTTTCTTTTTGGTTTAGAGTCTCTTATTATTGTTCTTGGTTAAAATTTTATACTTTTTCAAAACAAGTGTTACATTTATTGCCCAATTGGCTAGAGTGTTGGTTTAAGTCCGTGGCAGTTTGGTATACTCTTTTTAAAAATCTTTTTCAAAAATTATAATTTCTCTATTAAATTTTGTGCCAAACTTTAAGTTTGGTGTTTTCTTGTTGATTTCCCTTTTGGTTTTCGAAAATTTTAGTTTAGTTTTCTAAAAATTTTAAGTTTGGTGTTCTTTGGTGTTTTCCCTCCAAAATTTTCAAAAACAAGGAGCATCAAATCTAAAAATCCTAAATCTTGTGCCATCTTATTATTTTTCTCTCTCCTCTTTAAATTCAAAAATATCTTTTCTCTCTATTTTAAAGCAAATTTTTGAAATTTACCTTTAAAAATTCAGATTTTTTTTAAAATTTAAAACCTTTTTCAAAAATCATCATATCCTTTTTAAAACTTCCTAACCACTTTTTCTCTCCTCATTTTTTCGAAAATTTTCAACCATTTTTGTTTATTTTATTTTAATTTATTTCATTTTCGAAATAAATAAATAAATAAATAAATAAATTTTTTTTGACATCATCTCCCTTTCTCCATTATGGATCTAAGTGGAAATGAACAGTCCAGGAGGACTCTGGGGTCATATGCTAACCCCTCTACTACTTCATATGGGAGTAGTATCTGCATACCCTCCATTGGAGTCAGTAGCTTTGAGTTGAATCCTCAGCTCATTATCATGGTGCAGCAAAGTTGCCAGTATTCCGGTCTTCCATAGGAAGAACCTACAGAGTTTCTGGCACAATTTTTACAAATTGCTGACACAGTACATGATAAGGAAATAGATCAGGATGTCTACAGACTATTACTGTTTCCATTTGCTGTAAAAGATCAAGCTAAGAGGTGGTTAAATAACCAACCTAAGGCCAGCATAAGGACAAGGAAACAGCTGACAGAAAAATTCCTGAATCAATACTTTCCCCCAAAACGGATGACACAGCTAAGGCTAGACATCCAAGGCTTTAAACAAGAAGATAAGGAATCTCTTTATGATGCCTGGGAGAGATACAGAGAGATGCTACGAAAATGTCCCTCTGAAATGTTTTCAAAGTGGGTTTAGTTAGACATCTTCTATTATGGGCTTGCAGAAGGAGCTCAGATGTCTCTAGATTACTCAGCTGGTGGATCTATCCACATGAGAAAGACAATTGAAGAGGCTCAAGAGCTCATTGATACAGTTGCCAGGAATCAGCATCTGTACCTAAGCAGTGACCCTTCCATGAAAGAAGAGGTTAAAATAGTAACTGCTGAACTCAGCCCTGTAAAACAAGCTGCTGAATTCAATCAGCAATTGGACTTTCTAACAAAGCAGTTAGCCGAATTCAAGGATAAACTACAAGAGACAAGGATGGCTAATATAAATATGGAAGAACAATTGAAGCAAACAAAGCAGCAGCTGTCAAGACAAATAACAGAAGAATGCCAAGCAGTTCAATTGAAAAGTGGGAAAACATTAAATACCCCACCTCAAGGCAGCAAAGAGCTAAAGAATGAGAAAACCACCCAAAATTCACCTGAGGATAGTAAAAGCCCAGGGAAAAGTAATTCTGGCACTAAAAGCCAGAAATCTGGGGGAAGGCTGGCGCTGAACGCCCAGACCATGCCCAAGACTGGCGTTCAACGCCAGTAATAAGCAAAGACTGGCGTTCAACGCCAGAAACAAGCAAGGATCTGGCGTTGAACGCCCAAAATGGGCAGGATCTGGCGTTAAACGCCCAAAAGGGGCACAGTTCTGGCGTTCAGACGCCAGGAACAGACAAGGAGTTGGAGTCTAACGTCACTCCAGCTTCTAACTCTGGCACTTAATTACCAGAGAGGGATCAGATACACACAAGTGCTGATGACAACCCCTCTAAAAAGGCTTCTTCAACCACTTCTGTAGGCAATAAACCTACAGCAACTAAGGTTGAGGAATATAAAGCCAAGATACCTTATCCTCAAAAACTCCGAAAAGAGGAGCAGGATAAGCAATTTGCTTGCTTTGCATATTATCTCAGGACTCTTGAAATAAAGATCCCATTTGCAGAGGCACTGGAGCAAATACCTTCTTATGCCAAGTTCATGAAAGAGATCTTGAGTCATAAAAAGGATTAGAGAGAAATAGAAAGAGTTCTCCTCACTAAAGAATGCAGTGCAGTCATTCTGAAAAGCTTTCCTGAAAAGCTTAAAGACCCTGGGAGTTTTCTGATACCATGCACATTAGAAGGTAATTGCACCAAGACAGCTTTATGTGATCTTGGGGCAAGCATCAACCTGATACCTGCATCCACTATCAGAAAGCTTGGTTTAACTGAGGAAGTTAAACCAACCCGGATATGTCTCCAACTTGCTGATGGCTCCATTAAATACCCATCAGGCGTGATTGAAGACATGATTGTCAGAGTTGGGCCATTCGCCTTTCCCACTGACTTTGTAGTGCTGGAAATGGAGGAGCACAAGAGTGCTACTCTCATTCTAGGAAGACCCTTCCTAGCAACTGGATGAACTCTCATTGACGTCCAACAGGGGAAAATAACCCTGAGAGTCAATGAGGATGAGTTTAAGTTGAATGCTATCAAAGCCATGCAGCACCCAGACACATCAAAAGACTGCATGAAAGTTGATCTTATTGACTCTTTGGTAGAAGAGATCAACATGGCTGAGAGTCTCGAATCAGAGTTGGAAGACATCTTTAAAGATGTCCAGCCTGATTTGGAGGATTCAGAGGAAATGAAAGAGCCTCTGAAATTTCCTCTGGAAGAGGAAAAGCCTCCTAAACCCGAGCTCAAACCATTACCACCATCCCTGAAATATGTATTTCTGGGAGAAGGTGACACTTTTCCAGTGATCATAAGCTCTGCTTTAAATCCATAGGAAGAGGAAGCACTTATTCAAGTGCTAAGGACACACAAGACAGCTCTTGGGTGGTCCATAGGTGACCTTAAGGGCATTAGCCCAGCTAGATGCAAAGGATGCCATTTGGGCTGTGTAATGCGCCTGCAACCTTCCAAAGATGCATGCTCTCTATTTTCTCTGATATGGTGGAAAAATTTCTGGAAGTCTTCATGGACGACTTCTCAGTATATGGAGACTCATTCAGCTCCTGTCTTGATCACTTGAAACTTATCCTGAAGAGATGCCAAGAGACCAAGCTAGTCTTAAACTGGGAAAAGTGCTTCTGCAAGAGTTTGATATAGAAATAAGAGACAGAAAAGGGACAGAAAACCAAGTGGCTGATCATCTGTCCCGGATAGAGCCAGTGGAAGGGACGTCCCTCCCCTCTCTTGAGATCTATGAGACTTTTCCGGATGAGCATTTATTTGCCATCCAAGAAACACCATGGTTTGCCGATATTTCAAACTATAAAGCTGCAAGGTTCATACCCAAGGAGTACAACAGGCAACAAAAGAAAAAATTAATCACTGATGCAAAGTACTACTTGTGGGATGAACCCTATCTCTTTAAGAGATGTGCAGACGGAATAATCCGTAGGTGTGTTCCTAGAGAAGAAGTGCAGAGGATCCTATGGCATTGCCATGGATCTCAATATGGAGGCCATTTCGGGGGTGAGCGAACAGCCACCAAGGTCCTCCAATGTGGCTTCTATTGGCCCACATTCTATAGAGATTCCCGAGAGTTTGTACGTAACTGTGACAGTTGCCAAAGAGCTGGTAATCTGCCCCATGGTTACGCCATGCCTCAACAAGGAATCTTGGAGATTGAGTTGTTTGACGTATGGGGAATTGACTTCATGGGACCTTTCCCACCATCATTCTCAAACACTTATATTCTGGTGGCAGATGACTCTGTATCAAAATGGGTTGAGGCCATTGCCACACCCACCAATGATACTAAAACAGTGCTGAAGTTCCTCCAGAAACATATCTTTAGCAGGTTTGGTGTCCCTAGAGTACTGATCAGTGATGGGGGCACTCACTTCTGCAACAAACAGCTTTACTCTGCCATGGTTCGGTATGGGATTCGCCACAAGGTAGCTACTCCATATCATCCACAAACTAATGGGCAAGCTGAAGTCTCTAACAGAGAATTAAAGAGAATCCTAGAATGGACAGTAAGTACCCGTAGAAAGGATTGGGCACGAAGCTTGGATGATGCTCTGTGGGCTTACAGAACAGCATTCAAGACCCCTATAGGGACCTCTCCATACCAACTTGTGTATGGTAAGGCATGTCACCTGCCCATGGAACTGGAACATAAAGCCTACTGGGCAACCAGATTCCTAAACTTTGATGCCAAATTAGCAAGAAAAAAAAGATTGCTCCAGCTAAATGAGCTAGAGGAATTCAGATTCACTGCTTTCGAAAATGCCAAGCTTTATAAATAGAAATAAAAAAAGTGGCATGATAGAAAGCTGTCATCTAGAATCTTTGAACCAGGACAGAAGGTTCTGCTGTTTAACTCTAGACTCAGGCTATTCCCCGGGAAACTGAAATCCCGGTGGAGGGGATCATATGTGATTAGAAGTGTATCACCATATGGTTATGTGGAGCTTCAAGATATTGATTCTGATAAGAAGTTCATTGTCAATGGACAGAGAATCAAGCACTATCTTGAAGGCAACGTTGAGCAACAGTGCTCAAGGCTGAAGCTACATTAAAAGCTTAGCAAGGTCCAGCTAAAGACAATAAAGAAGCGCTTGCTGGGAGGCAACCCAGCCATGGGGCATCAATCCTCTAAGCATTTTTCCCTATTTTTATTTTTATTTGTTTATATAAAGTTCATTAATAACAAGGTAAAAAATCAATTGCATAAGTTCACAGGGTTACAGAAGGAATCTGCACACAAAATAGAGAAAAAGAGCTCACTGGCAAGAAAACGCCAGTAAGAGCCTGTTTTGGGCGTTCAGCGCCCAAAAGAGGCATCCAGTGGGCGCTGAACACCAGTAAGGATAGCTATCTGGCGTTCAACGCCAGAAAAGGGCAACAACTGGGCGTTGAACGCCCAGGAGACCAGCATTTGGGCGTTGAATGCCCAAAACAGGCAGCGTTTGGGCGTTCAAATGCCAGGATGATGGGAAGGAGGTAAATTCGTTTCTTCTTCATATTTTTCATTCTAATTTTAATTTCCATGTTTCAAATCATGATTTCTTACATACACATGTTAAGAACCCTGATTTCTAAAATCCTTAATTTCTAAAAATCCTACCTTAAAAATATCAAATATATCTTAATCCATAAGCACAAATCCTCTTTTTCAATCCAATTCAACTCTTTTCCAAAAATCTTTTCAACTCATCAATATCTTTTTCAAATCTCCACATTATCTTTTTCAAAATCTAGATTTATCTTTTTCAAAATTTTTCATATCTTTTCAATTTTAACCTATATCCTCTCTTATCATATCTTCTATCTTATCTTTTCCAAATCAATCTTTTTTATCATATCTTTTCTAAATTTTCGAACCCACCACCCCTCCCTTTAAATATGGGTTCGGCCTTCACCCCCCTCCATCAACAATTGCACCTAGCTCTCCTTCTATCCCTCTCCTTTCTTTTCTTTTGCTTGAGGACAAGCAAACCTCTAAGTTTGGTGTGTTTATCCGTGATCACTAAGATCATGGCTCCTAAGGGAAAACAACCCACTTCAAGAGGCAAGAAAGAGAGCGTTCCAAAACCACTTTGGAATCAAGGGAAGTTTTTATCTAAAGAACATTCAGACCATTATTACAAAATAATGGGTCTAAGATCAGTGATCCCGGAAGTTAGCTTCGATCTGAAAGAAGACGAATATCCGGAGATCCAAGAGCAAATTCGAATCAGGAACTGGGAGGTCCTAGCTAATCCTGAGACGAAAGTGGGAAGGAATATGGTCCAGGAGTTCTATGCTAACATGTGGTAGACAGACAAGCAAAAACTATCTGGAACTGCTTTCTATGAATATCGGACCGTAGTCAGAGGAAAGATTGTTCATACCAACCCTGACAAGATCAGGGAGATCTTAAAGCTACCTCAGCTGAAAGAGGATCCAGACTCTTTCAACAGGAGAATGATGAGAACAGACAAGGGCCTGGATAAGATTCTAGAGGATATATGTATCCCTGGAGCCAGGTGGACCACCAGCACGAAGGGTGTCCTAAATTAACTCAAAAGAGAAGATCTCAAACCAGTCGCCAGAGGATGGCTGGATTTCATTGGGCATTCTCTGCTGCCCACCAGCAACCGTTCTGAAGTCACTGTTAAAAGAGCAGTGATGATCCATTGCATCATGATGGGAAAAGAAGTGGAAGTTCATCAACTGATTTCAACTGAATTCTACAAAATTGCTAATAAAAATTCTAAAGAGGCCAGGTTGGCTTACCCAAGCTTGATTTCTCTGCTCTGCAAGGACGCTGGAGTAAGGATGGGAATAACTGAGTATATCTCAATTGAGAAACCAATCACCAAAGCATCAATGGAAAAACAACAAGCACAGGATGACCCCATCAAGAAGAAAGCACAGGAATTTCTCCCAGAAATCCCTCAATCTGAATATTGGGAGTATCTTGAAACATCAGTTACCAAGATACAAGAAGCTATAGAACAAATAATAAAGGAACAGAAGGAACAAAGTCAAATTCTCTGCTATTTGATTAAAGAACAGGAAGAGCAAGAGCGTGACTTGAGGGAATTGAAGCGCCAGAAGTTATCTCTTGAAGGACCAAGCACCCCACAGATCCGAAGAACATCCACTTCCCAGAACAAAGGTTGTTAAATTCAAATTTCTGCTTTAACTCTGTGATAGTTGTCGTTATAAAAGTTTACCTTAGGAGTCATATAGTAGTAATTAGTGTCTATTTTGATTTTACCTCCAATTAAGTTATAGTCTATTTTTCTCATCATCAGCAAACATGAATAAAATAGTAGATCTTTTGAATAAGAGGCAATAAAATTCGAGTTTTTAATAAGAAAAATTCTAATTAGTAACATGTGGTGGCAATGCTTTCTGTCTTCTGAATAAATGCTTGAACAGTGCATATGTCTTTTGAATTTGTTGTTTAAAACTGTTAAATATGTTGGCTCTTGAAAGAATGATGAACATGAGACATGTTATTGATAATCTGAAAAATCATAAAAATGATTCTTGAAGCAAGAAAAAGCAGCAAAGAACAAAGCTTGCAGAGAAAAAAAAAGAGAGAGAAAGAGAAAGCAAGGAGAAAAAGCCAAAGCTCTTAAAACCAAAAGGCAAGGGTAATAGAAAGGATCCCAAGGCTTTGAGCATCAGTGGATAGGAGGGCCTAAAGGAATAAAATCCTGGCCTAAGCGGCTAAACCAAGCTGTCCCTAGCCATGTGCTTGTGGCGTGAAGGTGTCAAGTGAAAACTTGAGACTGGCGGTTAAAGTCAAGGTCCAAAGCAAAAAGAAGAGTGTGCTTAAGAACCCTAGACACCTCTAATTGGGGACTTTAGCAAAGCTGAGTCACAATCTAAAAGGGTTTACCCAATTATGTGTCTGTGGCATTTATGTATCCGGTGGTAATACTGGAAAACAAAGTGCTTAGGGCCACGGCCAAGACTCATAAAGTAGCTGTGTTCAAGAATCCTCATACTGAACTAGGAGAATCAATAGCACTATCTGAATTCTAAGTTCCTATAGATGCCAATCACTCTGAGCTTCAATGGATAAAGTGAGATGCCAAAACTGTTCGGAAGCAAAAAGCTACTAGTCCCGCTCATCTAATTAGAATCTGAGCTTCACTCAAAAACTCTGAGATATTATTGCTTCTTGACTTATTAGTCTTCTATTTTATTTGTCTAGTTGCTTGAGGACAAGCAACAGTGCAAGTTTGGTGTTGTGATGAGCGGATATTTTATACGCTTTTCGGGGTTAATTTCATATAGATTTTAGTATATTTTAGTTGGTTTTTAGTTTATTTTCATTAGTTTCTAGGCAAAATCCACATTTCTGGACTTTACTATGAGTTGTGTATTTTTCTGTAATTTCAGGTATTTTCTGGCTAAAATTGAGGAAGCTGAGCAAAAATCTGATTCAGGCTAAAAAAGGACTGCTGATGCTATTGGATT
>NC_029787.2:59205040-59205156 GCF_000816755.2 Arachis ipaensis | reverse complement strand
ACTGTTCGGAAGCAAAAAGTCCCGCTTCCCGCTCATCTAATTAGAATCTGAGCTTCACTCAAAAACTCTGAGATATTATTGCTTCTTGACTTATTAGTCTTCTATTTCTAGTTGCT
>NC_029787.2:59192333-59204952 GCF_000816755.2 Arachis ipaensis | reverse complement strand
GCTTTTTGGGGTTAATTTCATATAGATTTTAGTATGTTTTAGTTGGTTTTTAGTTTATTTTCATTAGTTTCTAGGAAAAATCCACATTTCTGGACTCTACTATGAGTTTGTGTGTTTTTCTATAATTTCAGGTATTTTCTGGCTGAAATTGAGGGAGCTGAGCAAAAATCTGATTCAGGCTGAAAAAGGACTGCTGATGCTGTTGGATTCTGACCTTCCTGCCCTCAAAATGGATTTTCTGGAGCTACAGGACTCCAAATGGCGTGCTTCCAATTGCGTTGGAAAGTAGACATCCAGGGCTTTCCAGAAATATATAATAGTCCATACTTTGCTCAAGGATAGATGATGTAAACTGGCGTTCAACGCCAGCTCTCTGCCCAATTCTGGCGTCCAGCGCCAGAAACAAGTTGCAAGTTGGAGTTCAACGCCAGAAAAGGATCCAAAGCTGGTGTTGAACGCCCAAAACAGCCCCAGGCACATGAGAAGCTTTAGTCTCAGCCCCAACACACACCAAGTGGGCCCCAGAAGTGGGTTTCTGCACTATCTGTTATAGTTTACTCATTTTCTGTAAACCTAGGTTACTAGTTTAGTATTTAAACAACTTTTAGAGATTTATTTTGTATCTCATGACATTTTAGATCTGAACTTTGTACTCTTTGATGGCATGAGTCTCTAAACTCCATTGTTGGGGGTGAGAAGCTCTGCTGTGTCTCGATGAATTAATGCAAGTATTTCTGTTTTCCATTCAAACATGCGTGTTCCTATCTAAGATATCCATTCGCGCCTAACTATGGAGAAGGTGATGATCAGTGACACTCATCACCTTCCTCAATCCATGAACGTGTGTCTAACAATCACTTCCATTCTACATCAGATTGAATGAATATCTCTTAGATACCCTAATCAGAATCTCCGTGGTATAAGCTAGATTGATGGCGGCATTCATGAGAATCCAGAAAGTCTAAACCTTGTCTGTGGTATTCCGAGTAGGATTCTGGGATTGGATGGCTGTGACGAACTTCAAACTCGTGAGTGCTGGGCGTAGTGACAGACGCAAAAGGATAGTAAATCCTATTCCGGTACGACTGAGAACCTGCAGATGATTAGCCGTGCGGTGACAGCGCACCTGGACCTTTTTCACTGAAAGGATGGATGGTAGCCATTGTCAACGGTGATCCATCTACACACAGCTTACCATAGGAGGACGTGCGTGCATGAATCAGAGGACAGAGGAAAGCAGAGAGTCTGAAGACAAAGCATCTCCAAAACTCTAACATATTATCCATTACTGCATAACAAGTAACCTTTAATCCATGCTCTCTTGTTTATTCGCAACTCAACTGATAAATATAATTGACTTCCTGACTAAGAATTGCAAGATAACCATTGATTGCTTCAAACCAACAATCTCCGTGGAATTCGACCCTTACTCACGTAAGGTATTACTTGGACGACCCAGTGCACTTGCTGGTTAGTGGTACGAGTGTGAAAAGTGTGATTCACAATTCGTGCACCAACTACGACCAATGGCGTTCAATCTGTAGCAGAGGAGATCAATGACTATGGCCCATGGCATTGATCACATACAGCCTGCCATAGAAGAAGATCATTCACAAGCAGAGAAGACAGTAGTACCAGAGTTAATTCAGAAAGACAAAGCAACTCCGACTCTCAACTCTATTCCTATTAAATATCTTTATTAGTTATATGTCTTCATAGTTTCACAACCAACAACCTTCTGATTCGCCTGACTAAGACCTGCAAGATAACCATAGCTTGCTTCAAGCCACAATCCTCGTGGGATCAACCCTGACTCACTCAGGTATTACTTGGACGACCCAGTGCACTTGCTGGTACAATAGTTGTACGGAAGTGTGGGGTTTGCGTACACGCCGACCAGTTTCATGGAGCAGCATGAAAACCAAAATGTTCCAGCCATGTTTGAGGATATATTTAATCCAGAATCTTGATAAAAATGATATGATTTGGTGGATGAAAAATGGTATTAAAATTTGAGGAAATCAGTTACAAAAATGATTGAAAACTAGTTAAAGATCAAGTAAAAAATTGATGAACTTTTGATGTTGTTGGTTTGGTTTCTTGAGGAATAAGAAGCCACCAGCAACTATTAATTATTTTGAGGTCAAAATATAAATATGAAAGAGTTTGGGGTTGAAATATAATTAAATGAAGGTTTGGAGGACCAAAGTATGATTTTCAAAAGTTAGGAGGTTAATATGCTATTTCTAAAAGTTTGGGGGTCAAAATAAAATTTTTAAAAGTTTAAGAATAAAGTATTATTAAATGAAATTTAATATTAAAATATTATGATATTGTTATTGTAATAGCCCAGACCACCTGCTAGCATGATATTGTCCGCTTTGGCACACAAGGCCTCACGGTTTTGCCTTTGACGATAGGGATGATAGCCAAAGACCCCCACACTCACTCGTCAAAACGCGTCATGCTAGAGAGAGGTATCCACACCCTTATAAGGCATGCTTCGTTTCTCCTCTCCAACCGATGTGAGACCTTACAATTATTTTATTAATATTATTATATTATTAATATTAGACAAATTTTCTTAAAAGTCTTAGGAAGACAATTTTAAGCCTAGAATCTTATAATTCACTACATAAAATATCTAAGTTGACGTAAGAACAAGTGAGGAGACATGGGACGAGTTAGGGGTAAAACATTTAAGGAGAGGTAAAAATAGATTGAGAAAATAAACGAAAGACAATGATAACAGCAATAGTGAGAGGTAAGAATAAAATGAGAAAGTAAAGAAGAAAAACAGACAATGAACGAACATAAAACAGCAATGAAGAAGTTAGGAGTTAATAAACTGCTCCGAGGAGGCGAGCAAATAGATAGTAATGAGACCACTCCAAATTTGCTTTCCAGGATACTAGGAGTTTTATTCTGCCGGCTGATACTGTAATGTCGCCCGCAGAGGTATCTTCAGATTAAAACATAGCTGTTAATGCTGTTCTAGTATGACAAAGAGGAATGCTTATCGTTGATTATTATGTTCAGCATACTTTATAGCAAGGGCCTTTCTATAATACAAAGAGGAATGCCTACAGTAGGTATGCTAATTGGAAAGCCATATTCGGATGTAATTATCGGATATTGTCAGGAGCGAGTTTATAACCGACAAGTGAGATCATCACATGCACTAAGGCTAGACATACATCATCCTTATGTGAACTAATGACACATCATCGCAAGCAATTTTTAGGGTTCTTTTTCATTTGTTTTCTTATATTTTTATCAAATTTCTTATGTTTTCTAATGAAATTTTATAAATAATCAAGTATTTAGAATTGTGTTAGTATTTTTGTATTTTCAGGAGTTTTGTCTCAAAATAAGCAGAAATTA
This sequence comes from Arachis ipaensis, assembly GCF_000816755.2. Lineage (NCBI taxonomy): Eukaryota > Viridiplantae > Streptophyta > Magnoliopsida > Fabales > Fabaceae > Arachis > Arachis ipaensis. Next base: position 59,201,568 of record NC_029787.2, on the reverse strand, counting down.
AAGCTTTTTTACAAGGAAACACAAGTACATTTAAGGGGAGCAAAACTGTGCCCAAAAGAAAGAAAATTGGAGCCTAAAGCACACAAGCCTGGCATGAATGATTACAAGCCCGGCACCCATGTCATCAATCCTGACCTCTTCACACTCAAGTGATCATAACTTGAGCTAAAGAGGTTCAAAAGAAGGAGTTCTGATTGCGTTAGAAAGCTTACGTTCAGAGCTTCAGAATGATATGCATGTCTATAGTGGACGTTTAGTTTGAACCATGTACCACCATCATCTTTTGGATGCAAAAATCAGCACCCATTATGTGCATTTCCGGTCTCTTCTCATGCACACCCGGCGTCCCCACTTTCTCCTCAAGGACCCATGGCGTACTCCCTTGCAAGCCTGGCATCCCACCTTTTTCCAACTGCACGGCCAGCGTGCCTCCTTACAAGTCCGGCGTCCCCTCTCCTGGGAAAGTGCAATTGGGCCACACGCCAAATTCCCTAGCACAAGCCCGGCGTGAAGACACTTTCTAAACTCATAGGATGTAACAATTAAGGTGCAATCTCAATCATACACATCATTAGATGCCTTAATCATATACAAAAGATTCAAGATTCTAGAAGATTATTTATTAATTCTTTCTAGAAATATAAAAGATTTGGTTGTTAGGATTTGTTTCTATATTAGATTTGAATTCAAGTAGTTACTTATGTTATCATTCCTCAAGATACGAAGGATTAGTTTTGAATTTGAATTTTAAGTAGACTTAGGATATAAATAAGTGAGAAAGGTTCACAATAAGGACACCATCGAGGAGGAGGATCTTTGAATCCAAACCCAAACAACCCGGTTAGGGGCTCTGTTTATGTTTTCTATGGATCGTTAATCTAAGTTTGTTTTATTTTGAAGTCGAGTAAAGACTCAATCCGGTCCTTGTCCATTTTCACAAAGGACAAAGCGATTTCTGTCAAAAAAAATGAACACTTCGGTCCTCAACCTTTTTATTTTGGGACAATATAATCTCTCTGTTAAAAAAATTATTAAATAATAACAAAAATTAATTTTTTTTGGGGTTTTATTTGTATTTTGTGGGTGGTTTTCAACCCTCACAAAAATCTTTTCAACAATATAATCAATTACTACTACTTCTACTACCACCTTTTTCATCCTCATTATTATCACTCCTACCTCTATTATTTTTGTTGTGTAACCATACTTTATCATCATCATTATCTCCTCTACCGTCATCATCACCAATACCAATATTATCAACATTAAAGTTTTCTTCTTTCATTTCTTATTTCATGTTATTTTTTTCCTTTAAAAGATATTGTACTACAATTACTTTTTTTTTTGTGGCATCATTTTTATCAATGGTTTTTCTTCACTTAACCACCATTGGTGAATAAATTTTTCAAAAATAAACTTATTAATAGTTTATGAAGGTTTAAAACCCCCACAAAATACAAATAAAACCCCCACAAAACTAATTTTTGTTATTATTTAATAGATTTTTTAACAGAGGGGTCATATTGTCCCAAAATATAAAGGTTGAGGGTCGAAGTGTCCCTTATTTTTGGACAGGGATCGCTTTGTTCTTCGTAAAAATGGATAAGGACCGAGTTGGGTATTTACTCTTTTAAAGTCTTGCATTGATTTATTTCATGATTGAGTTATTCGTTCTTCATTCAGATTAGTAATATTGGAAGGTATGCTAATCCCTTTTGAATTCTTTTATTACTTTGGAAAAACTAATCTCTGAATTATAGCTTGAAAACTCTTTCACATGACTTTTTAAATTTGACTAGGAATAGTGGTTCAATTAGTGTGCGACACATGCATGATTTTCAATCACTCTAGTTTTGAATAAGTGATATATAATTCGAATTAGAACAACTTTTGAAAATTATGTTTTCTTCTAAGATTTAATTGGACAGGACTAGCTTGAATAAGTGATATATAATTTGACCAAAGGACTACTTTTGCTTATTAGGAACTAATTTAGTTTTTGTGCTTAACCTCTTTAATTAATCGGTTGACCAAGAAATTGGCGATTGGTTAATTAAAGAGAAACTGAGGAACCAAGGAATTTAAAATCATTTACTTAAGATTTGTCATGAAAGATCATTGCATAGTTCAAAATAGGTAAACAACGTTTGATATTCCTAGGGTCTTAAACTTCTCCAAAGTCCTTGACTCTCTCCATTATTATTCTCTCACAATCAATATCACTTCCTCCGAAGCACTCAATTTCCAAGATTCCAAGCATGACACAACTTTGCCTTCATCAATCCAGGTTATTTTGATCTAATTAAGAATTTAACTTGATATTTGCTTGCTCAGTCCTTTAATCCTCATGGGGACGATCCACTCACCGTGGTATTAGTTAAACCATCCGGTGCACTTGCAGGTGTTTGTAAGCTTCAATTTTTGCTCATCATGAACATCATTCTCTTTTGCTTTTTCTATGTTTGTATTCAGCTTCTTGTATTTCTCTGTTTGTACTCTATTTTTTTGTTTATCTGGTTGCTGTGTTTATTTATGGAACTATTTTACTGTCTGGTGATTACAACAGAGGTGATTATGATACGTTGTCAGGAGGGCATTTTCATTATTTTAGAGCTAAGGGACAGAATGGTAATGTTATCACATTCAAAGATTTGAATACTAGAAGAATTGTACCATGCCGGTCTTGGACATCAAGAAGACCAAGAGTCCGTCTCAAAAACAGTGGTGCTGAAATGGCGATAACTCATAAGGTCCATTGGGCTAAGAAAGGACAACAAGAAGTCCAATAATAATTTTCAAATTCATTATTAATTTTGAATTTTTTAGGCATTTATTTTAATTTGTTTTGCTGTTAGAGTTTGTTGAAAGATTTGATTTACTTCTGATTTGCTTAGTAGTATTTTTAGGGATTTTAAATTTCAATCAAATTTGATCTAATCTAATAAAATTAAATCTAATTTAAATTAGTTATCATATCTTTAGGATTTTAAAATTTAAATCAAATCTTATCTAATCCAATAAGATCAAATCTGATTTAAATTAGTTATTTTATCTATAGGAGATTTAAGTTAAGTTATCTTATCTTATCGTTTTGTTAGTTTATTAGGGGCCTATTTAAACACCTCTGGTGAGACAATTTACACAACTTTTGATGAATAAAATTTCTTTAATGCTTTATGCACATTTTTTTCAGTGTGATTAAGTGAGGTGAGTGATTTGCTTTGCTTGTTGCATGAAAAAGATTGAAAGATCCAACACTATGGTGATTCTGCATGGTGGTTTCTTTCAATTTTCATCCCTTTGATCTAGGTTGTCAATGATAGGTTCTTTGAAGGTCTAGTAGAGAATCCCTTCTGGTGACCTAGGTTGCTAAGAATAGGTTTCTTAGAGGTCTTGTAGGAAAACCTATATACATCCTTTATGTTTCCGCTACGTCTTTTCTGTTGCGTCTTTTGCCGTCATTCTTTTCTTATCCCGTTATCCTTCATTCTAATTTCTTATCAGATTAACTCGATTAATTATCCTAACCTTACTAATAACTCTCCAGTTCTTACCCCTTTCTTTCCCCTTCAGATGGAGACAAGCGTCCTTTTTTATGAGCTTGACCAGCCCTACATATACGAGGACCCAGTGTTTTACAGCTAATATGTATTAGCCATGGAGCCTCAGATATGTCTATATGTACTACATGACCACCCTGTTTAGTACCTGTAAAATATTCCTTTCTTTGATCCTGACGCTCCTTACGAGTTCCTATTATCATGGCTTCACCCCAACGCTCCAAGACATCCTTTCTCTGATGGGCCTGGATATCCATACCCTGCACGACCAGTAAACCAAGTGGCATCTGAGCCTGTAGAATTTGCCGAGCCAACTCTAGCAAATGACTATATTCCTGCGTTTCCTCTAGAGTTTGATTTCTGATGAGCGGATAATTTATACGCTTTTTGACATTGTTTTTAGTATGTTTTTAGTAGGATCTAGTTACTTTTAGGGATGTTTTCATTAGTTTTTATGTTAAATTCACATTTCTGGACTTTACTAAGAATTTGTGTGTTTTTCTGTGATTTTAGGTATTTTCTGACTGAAATTGAGGGACTTGAGCAGAAATCAGATTCAGAGGTTGAAAAAGGACTGCTGATGCTGTTGGATTCTGACCTCCCTGCACTCAAAATGGATTTTCTGGAGCTACGGAACTCGAACTGGCGCGCTTCCAATTGCGTTGGAAAGTAGACATCCAGAGCTTTCCAGCAATATATAATAGTCCATACTTTGGCCAAGAATAGATGACGTAAACTGGCGTTCAACACCAGCTTTCTGCCCAAATTTGGCGTCCAGCGCCAGAAAAGGAGCCAAAATCAGAGTTGAATGCCCAAAATGGCACAAAAGCTGGCGTTCAACTCCACTATCCCTATTTTATTATATTAAATTCGAAAACACCATTATCAATTTATATCTGCCTAACTGAGATTTGCAAGGTGACCATAACTTGCTTCATACCAACAATCTCCGTGGGATTCGACCCTTACTCACGTAAGGTATTACTTGGACGACCCAGTGCACTTGCTGGTTAGTTGTATCGAAGTTGTGAACCATGGTATTGGCACCATGTTCTTGGCACCATTGCCAGGAAAAGAAAGAGCCATGAATTTTACATAATCAAAGTGTAATCACGATTGCGCGTACCAAGTTGCTCACGTTGCCAGGGATTGTTTGAGCCTGGACATCACAATTTCGTGCACCAAGTTTTTGGCGCCGTTGCCGGGGATTGTTCGAGTTTGGATAACTGACGGTTCATCTTGTTGCTCAGATTAGGTAATTTTCTTTTTATTTTATTTTTAAAAATTTTTCAAAAAAAAAAATCTTTCAAAAATTTCTCTTTTGTTTTCGAAAAAATATAAAAATGTTTTCAAAAATTTATTCAAAATTTTAAAGAATGAATTCTAGTGTTTCATGAAGCATGTGAAGCCTGGCTGGCTATAAAGCCATGTCTAAATTTATTTGGACTGAGGCTTGCAATTTGTTATCAAGAGCAATATACTCTGATGTTAAAATGCTGAAGCTTGGCTGGCCATTGGCCATGTCTAGTGTTTTGGACTGGAGCTTTCATTGAAAGCTTGGCTGGCTCATGAGCCATGTCTAACTCCTGGACTGAAGCTTTAGACTAAACATGCAAGATTCCTGGAATTCATATTAAATTTTTGGAATCCTTATTTTCCTTTTTCAATTAATTTTTGAAAAATACCAAAAAAATTAGAAAATCATAAAAATCAAAAATATTTTTCTGTTTCTTGTTTGAGTCTTGAGTCATGTTATAAGTTTGGTGTCAATTGCATGTGCATCTTGCATTTTTCGAAAATTCTCATGCATTCATGGTGTTCTTCATGATCTTCAAGTTGTTCTTGGTAAGTCTTCTTGTTTGATCTTGATGATTTTTTGTTTTGTGTCTTTTCATGTTTATCATATGCATTCTTGAATTCTTAGTGTCTAAGCATTAAAGAATTCTAAGTTTGGTGTCTTGCATGTTTTCTTTGCATTAAAAATTTTTCAAAAATATGTTCTTGGTGTTCATCATGATCTTCAAAGTGTTCTTGGTGTTCATCTTGACACTCATAGCATTCTTGCATGCATTCATTGTTTTGATCCAAAATCTTCATGCATTGCATCTCTTTAGTGTTTTTCTCTCTCATCATAAAAATTTCAAAAAATAAAAAAAAATATCTTTCCCATTTTCTCTCATCAAATTCGAAAATTTGGATTTACTTTTTCAAAAATTTTTAAAATCAAATTGTTTCTCATGAGTCAAATCAAATTTTCAATTTGAAAATCTTATCTTTTTCAAAATCTTTTTCAAAAATCAAATCTTTTTCAAAATTCTTAGTTATTTTCGAAAATTCCAAAAATATTTTTCAAAAATCTTTTTCTTATTTTTATACCAAATTTTCGAAAATAACATAATCAATTAATGTTTTGTTTCAAAAATTTCAAGTTTGTTACTTACTTGTTAAGAAAGATTCAAACTTTAAGTTCTAGAATCATATCTTGTGATTTCTTATGAATCAAGTCATTAATTGAGATTTTAAAAATCAAATCTTTTTCAAAACAAATTTCTAAAATATCTTCTTATCTTACCTTTTTCAAAAAGTTGGTTTCAAAATATCTTTTCTAACCTCCTAACTTCTTATCTTTTCAAAATTTGTTTCAACTAACTAACTAACTTTTTGTTTGTTTCTTAACTTTTTCAAAACTACCTAACTAACTCTCTCTCTCTAATTTTTGAAAATATCTTCCCTCTTTTTCAAAAATTTCTTTTTAATTAACTAATTATTCTTATTTTTTATTTTTGATTTTAAAAATTTTTGAAAAATACTAACACTTTTCAAAAACCATTTTTGAAAATCACTAACTCTTTTTCAAAATATTTTTCGAAAATTCTCCCTCTCCCATTTTATTCTATTTATTTATTCATCTACTAACATCTCATCTCACATCTCTGCCATCCTCACAGTTGTGTTTCTTTCTTTACATCACACTCTTTGTCTCCCTCTTTTCTTCCACTCACAAAGGGATCCCTATACTGTGGTATAAAGGATCCAAGAAGAAGCTTATGATCCTGAGAACCCTGCAATAGCAGAGGTGAATTACTTAGGTGAACCTTATGGAAACACCTATAACTCATCATGGAGAAATCATCCAAATTTCTCATGGAAGGATCAAAAGCCTCAACAAGGCTTTAATAATGGTGGAAAAAACAAGTTTAACAATAATAAACCTTTTCCATCATCCACTCAGCAACAGACAGAGAACTCTGAACAAAATACTTCTAATTTAGCAAACTTAGTCTCTGATCTGTCCAAGGCCACTGTAAGTTTCATGAATGAAACAAGATCTTCCATCAGAAATTTGGAAGCACAAGTGGGCCAGCTAAGTAAAAGGATCACTGAAATCCCTCCCAGTACTCTCCCAAGCAATACAGAAGAGAACCCAAAAGGAGAGTGCAAGGCCATTGACATAAGCACCATGGCCGAACCTACATGGGGAGAGGAGGACGTGAATCCCAAGGAGGAAGACCTCCTGGGACGTCCAGTGACCAATAAGGAGCTTCCCTCTAAGGAACCAAAGGACTCTGAGGCTCATCTAGAGACCATAGAGATTCTATTGAACCTCCTTATGCCCTTCATGAGCTCTGATGAGTATTCCTCTTCTAAAGAAAATGAGGATGTTACTGAAGAGCAAACTGCCAAGTTTCTTGGTGTAATCATGAAGCTGAATGCCAAATTATTTGGCATTGATACTTGGGAAGTTGAACCTCCCTTGTTCATCAACGAACTAACTGATCTGGATCAACTGACATTGCCTCAGAAGAGACAGGATCCTAGAAAGTTCATAATACCCTGTACCATAGGCACCATGATCTTTAAGGCCCTGTGTGACCTTGGTTCAGGGATAAACCTCATGCCCCTCTCTGTAATAGAGAAACTGGGAATCTATGGGGTGCAAGCTGCTAAAATCTCATTAGAGATGGCAGACAGTTCAAGAAAACAGGCATATGGACAAGTAGAGGACGTGTTAGTAAAGGTTGAAGGCCTTTACATCCCTGCTGATTTCATAGTCCTGGATACTGGAAAGGAAGAGGATGAATCCATCATCCTAGGATGACCTTTCCTGGCCATCATGAATTTTACATAATCAAAGTGTAATCACGATTGCGCGTACCAAGTTGCTCACGTTGCCAGGGATTGTTTGAGCCTGGACATCACAATTTCGTGCACCAATTTCCCTCCAAAGCCCATAGTTCCAATATCTCCAGTGCACAAGCAAACAACCAGCCAGGACTTCCCAGAGAGGCAGTTGTTCTAGTACACAAATGAGCCTACATTCACCAACAGTCCTGTCCATGGAGATGTGAGTAGTGACAACAGCGCCACTGGAAAAGGGGTATAAACTGACTGAGTAGAGATTGAAAAGGGGTATAAACTGACTGAGTTCTTTTGTATAAACACTGATTATGATGTATATTTTCAGTTTGGATATCTGTTGCTTATGTTCCTTTATAATTCTGTTCATGTATGTTTCATTATTTATTCTTGTAAACGTTCAAAAAAAATTTACTCGTAAAAATAATAACGCTTTAACAAGATAACAGGCTTATATAATAAGTACTAGCTATAAACTAAGAAAGCAAGTTGGTGACATTTGGCTTCTTGTATGATAATGACGTACCGGAAGTTGGATCGTTACAGCCAACACTAAAATGACGTCATTTAATAACTGAACAGACATAAGCGAAGGGCTAACGTGAGTAGACTTTTGAAATTTAGGAGGATTCATTAATTCAATACGCACACTTAGCATCGAAGGTTAGATTAGTTGCCTTACAAATAACAAAAACACATTAAGCACTTTTATATACAAACGCCAAAATCCTTGTGTTGCCAACCTGCCACGTAAAGACAATTATTATTATTATTACCCTTCCAGCAAGCATTTGTAAAAGCAAACCTTTCATTAAATTTTTACCAAAAGCACATTTAACATTTAACCTTTGTTTGTCTGTCTGTCTGTCTCTATTATACTACTATTACTATATAAGCTTGTGACTCTTATGCAGTGAAGCCGGCCTCAGCCACAACCACCATGGGTTCTTGGATTGTTCAGCTTCTTATGCTATTGTGCTTATTGAGCTTTGTGAACTCACAGGTTGAAACTGGTGGGGATGCACATTTAAAAGGGATTGTTGCCATTAATGCGAAATCGGTAATTGGAACCATTGATGATGATTTTGTGTGTGCAACTCTTGATTGGTGGCCCCCTCAGAAATGTGACTATGGTAGATGCAGTTGGGGCCTTGCATCTCTTCTCAATCTGGTAATACTTTTCCATATTTTTGTTTTTCTGAATCTGCACAGCTTGTGGCATTCACTGGTCCAAAGTGCAAAAACCATTAACCTATCTAACAAAACAACTAAAAATGTTTCTATTTTTAATTTTTATCCCCCTTATGTTCTGATAAAATTGTCTGTTTATTTTTATTTATTTATTTATTTTTACTTTTTTATTTTTTGTAAGTTACTGGAATGACATTTGAATCAAGAATGCGTGTGTTTGAGATCTCTTTGCTCAGCTGCAACATAATTTTCGTGAAAACAACTTTATATGTTTTACTTCTATTTTGTTTTGTTTTTTTTTTATTTTATTTTTAAGGACGTCATCATCTACTCACCGTTTGAATAGA
>NC_029787.2:59186053-59192283 GCF_000816755.2 Arachis ipaensis | reverse complement strand
TAATAATTAACATTTTTTTTTCTTTTTACTTAAATCTTCATAGGTCATTTTTCTCAAAATAGGACTTTTAATCTTTTATTTTCTAATTATATTCTGACGTTTCCGTTCTCAGCAAGGTTTAACAAAATTAACTTCTCGGTTCAGTTTTCAGTGTGTCATATTTATTGTTTCTATGATTAAGCAATTGATTGTTTCAATAATTCGATCAACTTTCTTTCATATCCTTTTCAAATTAAATACACGTACATTTTGGGAACATACATAGAATTTAAATCTTGTAATTTTAATCTCTTGCAGGACCTCAACAATCAGCTCCTCTTAAATGCAGTGAAAGGTAAGAGTAGAATTCTTTTCAAAAAAATAAAATAAAATAATAAATGACAGCAGTTTACTGTTATTTATTCACTTGTTACAATTGCTTAGAGAACTTATCAAGGTATCATTGCCTATGGCTCCTAATGTTACACAGAGTTTTCGCCGTTGAAACTTAGATTGGGTGGCAGTTTGCAAGATAAGGTCATATATGGGACTGAAGATTATAACAAACCTTGTACTCCTTTTGTTAAAAATGAGTCCGAGATGTTTGGTTTCACTGAAGGGTGCCTCCCAATGGCTAGATGGGATGAGCTTAATATCTTTTTCAAAAAAGCAGGGTAGATTCGGAACTTGCCCTGTGTCTGTCTTATGAAACTTAACACATAGGTTACCCTTTCGGCATGGAATTTTGAATTTGTTCTAAATCAGTTAAATGTACTACTTATTTTACATGGTTTATTTCAGGGCTAAGATTGTCTTTGGATTAAATGCTCTTAATGGGAAAACGATAAAATCTGGTAAAGCAGTTGGACCTTGGAACTACACCAATGCCGAATCCTTTATTCATTACACCGTTGGAAGGAATTACATAATTCATGGATGGGAGCTTGGTAAGTAACTAAGTATATGCTGCTGTTGTTGGAAATTGGCAACCATTTTGTAGTAAATATTGTTGTTGATATATCAATTTCGTCTTCTTCAATAGTATTTGCCAGAGGAAGAAACATAGGAGAAAGACATTGTGATCAAAATCCAGCTTGCATGAATGCATATGTTTTACAATTCTATTTCAATTGTAGGCAATGAATTGAGTGGGAGTGGAGTTGGAACGAAAATTGATGCTGGGCAATATGCTTCTGATTTAGTTTCTCTACGAAACATAGTAGATAATGCATATAATGATGCCAAGCCTGAGCCACTAGTGATCGCTCCTGGAGGTTTCTTTGATGCAACTTGGTTCAAAGAATTTATAAGCAAAGTGGGAAAATCCTTGGATGTGGTTACCCACCACATCTATAACCTTGGACCAGGTACATTTTGCACACAGGCGAATTTCAAGTTGTTCTTCATTATGTTATATGAAAGCTCATTTAGCTTGTATGCAGGTGTTGACGAGCACCTTGTGGAGAAAATTCTCAATCCTTCCTTTCTTGATGGAGAAGCAAGCACATTCAAAGCCCTCCAAAATTTAATTCAAAGTTCAGGAACCTCAGCAACAGCATGGGTTGGTGAGTCCGGAGGGGCTTACAACAGTGGCCATCATCTTGTGTCAGATGCATTTGTCTACAGCTTTTGGTTAGTGATAACTCTCACAGCTTATTTACTGTTAGATGATCCTTTGATGTAACATTGCTTAACATTTTCATGTCACAAATAGGTATTTGGATCAGCTTGGCATGTCAGCTACTTATGATACTAAAACATATTGCAGACAGAGTTTGATAGGAGGAAATTATGGTTTACTCAATACTACAAATTTCCAGCCAAATCCAGACTACTATAGGTAGAAGATATTAATGTGGAGGGAAAAAAATAAGTCGTCCTACGTCGAAGAATGTGCAGCAAAATTTTTTAGGATTGAACAATGTAACTATGGAAATTCCCCTATGGACTTATATGGTTCGGCCAGCATATGACCATATGTGTTACATGTATTCACTCTTCCACGTACACAAGTCAACTAACTCTCCTCCACATTAGATGGGGTGTGGGACCTAATCAACTAGGTCCCACCAACCCAATCAAATAGTCAAGAGGAGCGAGTTAGTATAGTGTACAAGAAAAGTCGAGTATAAAAGTATTATTTTTTAGTTTATATACTTGAACTGATATGAACTTAGATTTGTTCATTAATTACTTGATGTATGGTTTGTTGGCTGCCTTGGAAAAAGGACCGCATCTACAATCCAACAACATAAAGGACTGCATTGTAAGTTATAACATTTACATGATAAGGTGTTTTTTTTCTCTGCAGTGCTCTTCTTTGGCACCGACTCATGGGAAGACATGTACTGTCAGCTACTTTCTCTGGAACAAACAAAATAAGAGCATATGCCCACTGTGCAAAGCAATCCGTGAGTCTAATTTCGTGTCATAATTACAGTAATTATCAAGTTGTTACATTTTACTTTCTCTATTCACTTTTATGTGTCATTTTTCAGGCTTATTTAACAAATTGTAACTAAATTCTTCCAAAAATGACACTTAACAGATGTAGTATCAGTAAAAATATTATTTACTACTCTGATGTTTCAGGGAGGGATTACAGTACTGTTGATCAACCTGGACAACAGCACAACCGTTGTGGCCGAAGTGTCGTTGAGTAACGCCAATATTTTTAGGCACAGAAAGATGTCTATTAATTCAGAACTTATGGCAATACCTCTGCAAAGTGCGAATGAAAAATCAAGAGAAGAATACCATCTAACTCCACAGGATAGGAACATACATAGCCAAGTCATGGTTCTAAATGGGAAGACTCTAACGGTAAACACGGATAATGAGATTCCCACTTTGGAGCCTCTGTATGTGAACCCATCAGAGCCTATAACGGTTGCCCCTTTCTCTATTGTTTTTGCTCATATACCTGATGCCAATATCGCATCTTGCAGCTAGTTAGATGGCACTGAAAAAGATAAAGAAAAGGTGCAAAATTGTTTCAACAGTTGATTTAGTAAATGACTTGGGAGTTGGGAGCTATATTGTTTTTCAATTTCTTGGTGAAAAATAAAGGCCAATTTTTTAACGTTCAGCACAAGGTTTTTTATGTTATTGTTTACTGAGGCACCAAGTTCATTTGTTCATTATTGTGATGACAATTTGAATACTGAATCATTGAAGAAGAAAAAACCAACTTGTATAAATTTAATGTCATAGTAGTAGTAGTATGTGCATTTATCCATTACATTGTGGTATTTTGCGAAATATTTTTCTAAGTGAATTCTAATTAGAATTTAGAACTGACGAAATATCCGTTAGAAGCTAGAAAACCTGAATGCCAAGTATCGAAGTTGAGAGTCATATTTCATCTTAGAGTTTGAGGCTAGTTCCTTAGATCTTATTATTTTTGTATAATTTTGATGTACTAATAGTATAAAATATTACACAGTCATACAATTACATTAGTCTTTAATCATTCATGAAGTCAATGAAAGAATTATTTTTAATAACGTAAAGTTACATAATTAAATATGTGTAAAACTGTGTTACACTAACAATACATTAAAATTAAATTCATATTTATATCCCCTCAAAACTTATAGACCTAGGGTGTAGATGCTTAGATTAATTTATGTAGTAAGCATTTTTTTTTTTTTAAGGAAAGGATGAGAACTGCTTGCAGTTCGTAATAAATTATCCATATTAGGAAAAGGCCCAAGTTTCCTTAAAGGTTTAGGGTTTAAGAAAAGGTCCAATGTTTTGTCATTTTAATTTTCTATTTTGGCCACAAACCATACCGATTTAATTAAACTGTTTAAGCAAAATCATGCATAATCATGCTAGACAATCACCCATATACAAAATTTACATAACCTAACGCATAGTGAAAGAGACACCATTCACGGAGAATACTAGTTCCATGCTTAAAGCCTTTTTACACATGAACCTACAAAATTAAAAAGCCGTTTCAAATCAACAAGGTCAAATTGAAATGGAAATGCAATAATTATTCACCTGTACTCACTATCAGGAGAGACAAGAGTGTATACTTTTGCAATAATATTTATCAAGATAACAGTATAATACTATAACTTTTTATTAATGAAGATTAATCAGCTAAATTATATTGCAATAAGTAACAACTTCCAAGTTGCAAGTGATGCACAGTACCAACCAAATTGGTTACCATGGCCATACAAACACTAGAACAAATAGAATTAGGAAATACATTTTGTCATTTACATAATCAAGGTGTGATTGAAAAGCTTCCCCAATGTAACCAGCTTATTATGTCATTTTTCTTCCTGTCTTGAAAGATTAAAAATAGATATGCTTGTCTTTTAGGAAAATATGTGCAGTGTTACCACCTTTGACAAATTGTAACAAGCACAGAAATTTTCTGTCGCAATTACCAATATAAGGACAAGTGCAAGGTTTGACTAGTCAAAAAGAAGAAATGATGCTTATATATAACAAATCAAAAGCATTTCACTGATAGCATGAACTTTTATTTTTGTATATTAGATTATAAGTGGTTAAATTTTTAAAGATGATCTAAACTATATACTATACGTTGTTATGAGTGTTTACAAAATGTCAGTGATATTTTGTCTTTTGATAATTAAAAAAATATATTTTTTTTTACAAAACATCATTGACGTTTTGTAGGGTTAAGTACTTTTTTCGTCTTTAAGGTCTTTAATCAAAATAAAAATCATCCTCGACTTTCTTTTATTAAAATCATCTTCAACATTACAAAACGTTATAAAATCGTCCTTTTGTCTATAAATGATATTTTTCGAACGATTTTACCCTTAAACAAAAATAAAAAACCCTTCTCCTCACCACTAACTCTCAATCCCCTTCATCATCATCATTGTGAGGAACCAGATGGGCCTACTTGCAAAGAAGATAAATGGTTCAATTACATCAAACCCCCGTTATTCATCATTTGATAACTACCATAATAATCTCCCACTTGATGATGGTGATGATAAATACTTGTAGAAGAAGAGAACAAGAACTAGAAAGAAATAACAATCTATGGCTCCCAAAATGAGAAGCCTCTAGAGTAGAGTTGTTGTTGTTGTTGAAAAACAAACTCTGAAAAGAATTAGTAGTAGTAGTCTCTATTGAAAAAGTCTCTGAGTAATGTAACCGTCTCCAAATTCTTGATTCTCATGATCAGCATTGTTTGATTTGAAGATCCACGTCCTTTCCTTTGAGAAATCTAGAAGAAGAAGAGGAGGAAGTGGAAGAGTCCAATTTCCAAAATCTTGGTTTTGTGATGGTTACCATCTAGAAAGAGGAAGGGTCATGGAGAAGATGAGGGAATAGGATTTGTGACGGTTGGAAGCAGGGTTGAGGGAAGTGAAGAGGGGGAAGCTTATCGATATCAAGTTTTGTAGCATCAAGAAGCCAATCGATGACTTTGCTTGGTTGAGAGAGTCCCAACTTTCTTGCAAGTCGTACAATTGAATGGCGGTAGGGACTGAGAGCCTGATCCGACGGCCACGAAGTCCTCTTATGCTGCAAACCTTGTTGTCCCTGTCTTTTCCCCCAAATGATGAGGGAGAGTAGGAGTCTGAAAGAGAGAAAGAAAGAGGTTCGGTGATGATGATGATGAAGGGGGTTGGGTTAGCGGTGAGGGGAAGGGTTTTTTATTTTTGTTTCAAGGCAAAATTGTCTGAAAAATATTGTTTATGGACAAAAGGATGACTTTATAATATTTTGTAACGTTGAGAATGATTTTAATAAGAAAAAAAAGATCGAAGACGATTTTGATTTTGACCCAAGACTTTAGAGACGAAAAAAGTACTTAACCCCATTTTATACTACCATCATAACAATGTAAAAGATCAAAATGATCAAATATTATAATTTCACACTGAAATTATCCATATCTAAAAATTTTAATCCATATAGCATCAGTTAACTGCCAATGTATTTTATTTGACAAGTGAGTTGAATTAATAAAATGGATACTCAACCAAGGATGCATAATCGAAAAAAACCAATGAAAGGAACAACCCAACTTAAATGTAATAAATCTTATTTCTATCACCTAAAGTTTCTATAAATTTCATTTGACCCAGGAATGAGGTTGTTTGTTTAATCTTTAATGTAACATTTCTTGTTTTTGAAAATTTTGTTATGAATTAAATTGTAATTTATTTTATTAATTTAGTTTGTTTATTATTAGAAACTATTTTAATAAAAATAATTGAATTGAATATAAGGTAAATTGATTTTTA
>NC_029787.2:59171997-59186048 GCF_000816755.2 Arachis ipaensis | reverse complement strand
TTTGGGTAATATTCTATAATTGGTTATTGTATATACTTTGGAATTAAAATTCAATAATGAAAGAACTAAATATAATTTAATTCAAGTGATTTCTATTATAAATAAACTATAGTTTATTTTATTAATTTGAACTCTTAAAGATTAATTTATTAGGAATAATTAAATTAATTTTTATAAATACTTCAAGTTTATGTCAATTAATATTTATATACAATTTTTATTATAATTAGTTATTTTATAAATTAAAATTAAAGTTCTAGTGATGAAAAATAATAAAAATTTATGTGATTTAATTTGGATAATTGATATTTTGAATTTAAACTATACCTTATTTCTATTATGTGATTCTTGGTCGCTGCCATCGTTCATGGTGAGTTGGTTATGCCCTAGCTACCAGAACCGCTGTAACAATCTTGTATTTGCTTATGATGTTCTTGGCTCTATTACGTTTGCTGGAATTGTCACAGCTGAAGCTTGTCACTGCAGAAGACAAGCTGCTACACCATCCTCTTCGTTCTGACACAAAACCTCTCATAAGTTGTAACACTCTCACTATCAGAATGTCACGCTTCCGGCTGCGTCACTTTAATAGCTCGGATATTACAACGACTCTAAATATATTTAATATTAGGATAGGAGCCTGGCTAAAACTTAAAATCACATAACCCTTTAAAAGACTTTTATTTTGAGTAAACTACCATTTGTACCCACGAAAGTTGAAAACGCTGACATATCTACCCATAGAAAAAAGAAATTACTATTTGTACCCATGAAAAATGATTTTTACAAGCAAAATTTTTTAAACCCTAAAAAATTATCTAAAAACCCCAAAATACCCTTATCTTCACCACCACACCACCTCCTTCACCCAAACCCCTTTCTAACCCTAACCCTCTTCACCCAGCCACCACCCCTCTTTTCCTTTCTAACACACTCTCACCATTACTTTCCACTCAATCTCCACCGCTGCTCCAATGGCTCCTTGCCACACCCTCCTCTCTTTCATCCTCACAGTCACAGCAACACTTGCTGCCGCTTCCTCGGAGAAGAAGAGCACCTTCATGGTGCAATACACCATGAAGTCAAGTCCTCCATCTTCCCAACCCACAAGCATTGGTACACTCCCCACTAACCACTCCATCATCCTCATCTACTCATCACCTTACCACCACCACCACCACCACCACTAACCCCAAATTGCCTCTGTTTCCGTTCTTGCAACCTCCAGTGTCAGTGTCAGTGACCACCCCTCCTTCTCTCCTTCCCTGTCTCGCTCTTGCCAAACAGAGGACCTTCGCACCCACCCCGCCCCTGCTTTGCCGCCGCTAGCAACCCTAGAGTCGCAATGCCCCTTCTCCTCTTTTCACCGCCGACCACCCTCACCTACCGGGGCTACCTTCTCCTCATCACCGAACCAGTGCCCCTGACGGGCCACCGCGCCAGCCACCACCACCGCGGTCCCCTTTGCAAACCAAATTCGCGGTGAGCTCTCTCTCTCTCTCTCTCTCTTTTTGTCTCTTTCACCATTTTTCTTTTCTCCCATAAAAAGTGAATCCAAATACATGAGGCTTCTGTGTTTGATTGTTCGGATTTGATCCTCTCTCCTCACTCTCTTCTCACCTTGGATCTGTATTTTTTTCGCCTTATTTCTATTAGCTTTCTCCATGACACCCTTTCCAATGTTTTGTTCCCTCAAACAGCTTCAGATTCAGCTGAAACCAAGATCCAATTTTGACTCTCACCCATCGTCATCCATTTCAAATTCCTCTCTGGGGTGATTTTGATTCCTCCAAAGGTGAAGATTATGGTGATGAAGGAGTGACAATGAGGTGGTTTGTGGCAGAGGTAGTTTGTGGCAGAGAAATGGAGGTTAGATCGGAGAGTGTTCATGTGATGCGAAGAGAGATGGGGATGATGGTAGCAGTGGTAATGATAAGGGTATTTTGGGGTTTTTAGATAATTTTTTAGGGTTTGGATAATTTTGCTTGTAAAAATCATTTTTCATGGATACAAATGGTAATTTCCTTTTTCTATGGGTAGATATGTCAGCGTTTTCAACTTTCGTGGGTACAAATGGTAGTTTACTCTAGTTGAAAACATAAATACATACTCACAAACCATATACAACACTTAACGAGAATATATATAATATTGACTTACAAGCATTACATAATACAAATCCTATCCCTTTTACAAAATGTGTAAAGATAAAGGCGAGGGAAAACATAATGTCTAAAACAATACAATACATCATATAAACAAAAATGAAATAAATTCTTCGTGACTTCTTCACTCATATCCTGAAAAGGAAACACCTGTATGGGAGTGAGAACATCGTCCTCCTAGCCCCATTGAAGCAAGGAATATTAGGTAGTTTGATTCTCGAGCCCTTTTAGAATGCCTGTAATCCAGTGCCAGAAGAGTTCCAGTAGCTAGGGAAGTAGGCTAGGCTCTAAGGTTGTCGAGGTTCTGGGGCAAGCTCTTTAGCCCTCCTATCCGAGCAGTTAGTTTTGAAAGCCATCTATACAGGTGTATAACAGTAATAGCAGTTAGACCATTAATAGCCTAGGACTAATAGCAGTTCTATCGGACCGTCGCTGGTTCTCACTATAGGGTTACATAATTGCTATAATAAGATACGTAAAATAAAACTATTTTCAGAGTACAGTGATCGTTGTTTGCCATATGTATCATTTTCCAAAACCAAAGGTTTACATTTAAAAATCCAAAATCTTTTTTAAAAGAGAAATCCATTTATTTTTCAAAATCCAAAACCTTTTATATCAAATATGAAAAGTTTTCCTAGACAGTATGAATGACCAAGCTGTTCCAAGTATAGGTTCAATTTGTCTATACTGAACTAGTTTGATTTTCATACTTTACTAAACCAAAAGCTCAAAGCAATCACGGCCTCGAACCCAACACATAATCAATCACGGCCTCAGGCCCAAACAACTCAATTAACATCCAATTCACCATAATACAACTAATTTCAGTTACACACACAAATAGAGAGGTTCAAACACAAACAAAGCAGTTACATCAAGTATAGCAATTAGCAGTTAAACATAATTATTCACATAGGCAAACCAATTACAATATGCACACCCAAACAATGTCACATAGATGCATATGACGAATGTCTATCCTATTGGCTCGTGATATCACTTGTCGGTTCAAAATGTGAACCCGACACATCCCCGGGATGTTGCCTTTTCAAAATGCCAACCCGACACATCTCCGGGATGTCACCTTTCTGCCATGACCAGGGATATAGTGCCATGTTCACTCTTTCTTGCGTCTTACGAGATATAGTGCCCGGCAGACTCTTTCGGGTTATAGTGCCTGAGTTCACTCTGGCGGTAGAAAAGTTATGTGAGCGGGAGACTGCCTCGGCCCCTACGCTGGCATTGCTACCTCGACAAGCGGGAGACTGCCACAACCCTTGCCAAAGGCGCATAGCGACTTTCCAAATCAATGCATGTCACGTGAGCGGGAGACTGCCAGAACCCTCACATCCGAACGTAGGCAGAAAACTACCATAGCCCCTACGACAGTGAACAATGCATTTCACAACCACATACTCAAACTCATCATCAGTTTCCAATTTCTCAAATAAATTTTCTTTAAAATCAAAACCCATACTTTTTGGTAACAATCTCCGAAAACGTACCAACTTCAAAGTCATTCCAAATTTGAAATCTCTTTAAAAAGACTCAAAAATCATTCACTCTTAGAAATCAATCATGTAACCATTTTAAATCAGGGGTTATAAATTAACCATCACGGTAAAGTCTCAAGATTTTAAGGGTTCACCCACCAAATTTCAATTTCTTAAATTCATTACAGATTCGTAAAAATCATTGCTTCCTATATAAAATTGACCAAATAAGGTTCCTAAATCAAATCAAAACCAAAGTTAATCTCAGTTTCATCCTAAAAACCAATTCTTTAACTTTTTCGAAAACGTCATTTACAAAATTATTCTGTCAAAGTCCAATTTCTTTTAAAATCACTAAAATCTCCTCTGAACGAAATCCTTAAGTCCCACTAAAAACATAAGCTCTTTTTATATTTATAATCGATATTAGAACATAATACATTTCTTTAGTGATTTAAAATCATAAAGTAATTCTTTTCTAAATAAATCAAACTCAAGACATATAGTTTTCTTAAATAAATTAAACTCGAAAACATAACTATTTTTTAAATAAATCAAATAATACAACTTTTCAAACCCAAACATTTCTAAATAATCTTTCAAACAAAGTCTCAGATTCTTATAGAAATTTTGGTAGCAATTCCACTAAAACTTGGACTTTGCCACCCTTTTTGGGTCCCAACCAAACCATTCTGCAACCCTTTTCAACAGGTCCAAAACCAAAATCAGTTCAAAAGCAAGCTAAATCCAACCATTCATATCATTTTCATATCTCAAGGAAACCGATAAAAAATTAAATCATTATCAACTGAACAAACTCATTTCCAAAACTTCAATAAAATAATTCAGCAACAGTGTATTTATCAAAACTAAACAATAATCCAATCAAACATATAATCATATTCATCCAAAACAGTCAGACAATACATAAGACTTATACAATCACCAAAAAGTGTATTTCTCACCTCGATATCCATTTATAACAATTCCAAATTATAAAATTGAGTTTTTAGAAAAAGCCCCTACCTCGACAAATCGAAACTATAACCCAAACGCATCAACGAAACCTTTTCTCTCAACCCGAAATCAACTGCAGCCGCAACATCAATAATGTAAAAGCGGCATGTAACAACCAGAACTCAACCCTACATTACCAAACCTCAGATTCATTAACCAAACACAATACAATACTAATGCGAGGGTTTTCGAAAAATAATTACTTATTAAAATAACAAAACGAAGCATCCGTAACTCCGAATCGACTTGGCAGTAGCTACGACAATAACCTCGAGCGACAACGGCGAGCAAAAACCCCAGTGACGGCGACTGTAACAATCACGTAATGTCAATAATCTTCCCGGAATCCAAAAGAACAGAAACCAAACTTACAAACCCTTACTGTAGTTTCCCGGCAACGGTAGCGGGGTTTCAGATGGCAGAGGTGGCATAGAGCTCCGGTTGTTCAGCAACAACGGCGGTGGCTCCTGATGCTCGGAAAATCACATCCGCATAACTACCGGCAAGTGTACCGGGTCGCATCAAGTAGTAAAACTCACAAGAGTGAGGTCGATCCCACAGGGATTGATGGAATGAGCAACTATAGTTGGGTGATGAGTCTACTCAAGCTAATATTTGAAAGAGTTTGGTGAAATTTAATGAGTAGAAAGTAAATCGACAACGAAAGTAGAGCAACAAAATGTAAAGTACTAGAAATGTAAACGCTGGAAAGCAAAGGACAGAAACTTAAATGACTCAAGTACTGGAAAATTAAATGCTAAAAAGTAAAAGGGCAGAGGCTCAAAGTGCAAGAAACTTACATGAGCTGAATCTTAAATTACAAGAAAGTAAAGGCAAGAACGTAAATAAAAATGGAAATTAAATTGCATGAAATGTAAAGGGCTTTGGGTGCTGGAAAATCAAAGAAAGCAGTAAACCAACGCAATTAAAGGAAATTCAATGAAATTAAAGTGAAGAATAATAAAGAGAAAGATTCATTAGGGATTAGAGATATTATAATCCATCATGAATCAATGGGTCTCAACTTCATTCTCAATCATATGAAGTAGATCTATGGCGGATTGTATTTGATTGAGTCCCATTTCTTGGCAACCCAATCTCTCTAATCACAATCAATTTGCCAATTTCTTGATCCAATTGTCATGAGAAGAGGTTAAGTGCACATCTCTTATCCATGAGCCACACAAATTCTCAAGATCTCAATTCCTCCCGAATGGTGTTGATCAAGAGAATTATGAGAGAAAGAGCTCCAATTCTAATTCCTATGATTCGCCTTACAAGGCTTACATAGGAATTTAATGGATTTAAACCCCCTTCCAGAGTGAGTAAATCAAATCAAAACAGAAGGTATCTCTTAGCTACCACAAGCGGATTGAGAAGAAGAAGAGTTTCATTCAATCCTGTGAATTACAATAAAGCTCCTCCCCCTAATAATGTGAGGTTTAGTTCATCGTTGCTCAACAAAACAAAAAAGGAAAAGAAAAGTACACGAAAGCTAAAAGAAAGTACAAAGAAAATGGTTTCAGGGTTTCCCAATTAGGGTCCCTGCTTCCCAGCCTTTTTTCTAACTTCAAAATCTATCCTATTTACACAGTTTCTAGATCAATCTCTAAGTCTTTGGATATGGGCCTTGGCCTTCGTTGAAGCAAGTTAGAAGTGACTCTTTCTGACGTTGACATAGGCGTTAGCTCACTAATGTTCATACTTGCTCGGGTGCCATTTTGAATAAAAGTTGGTGCTGGCATTGGTGACCAACGTTTGTGCACTAATGGTGGCACAAATGTTGCATGCATAAGCCACTTTGGGCATTGCCACTGGTGTTGGTACCCAACGTTGGTGCACCAATGCTCGTCTGGTCACGCGTGCGTGTTACCCATGCTTATGCGTCAAAGCTGTTTTTTGCCATATCACGTGTGTGCTCGCCCATGCGCACACAAGACTTGTTAATTTTCCACTTTCACGTGTACGCGTCATCCACGCGTACGCGTTGCAGCCAATTTTTCCAGCTCCAACTTGAGAATTTATCGAAGACATTGGTGTGCTAACTCTGGCATTCCCCTTGCTAGCAACATTTTTAGCAACGTTGGTGAGCCAACTTTGGGCCACCAACGTTTCTTGTCATGCTTAGAACGTTGGTGGGCAACGTTGGTGAGCCAACTTTGGCCACTAACGTTGCTTCCTTTCTTCTTTGGCAAAGATCATAGGCAACGTTGGTGAGCCAACTTGGGCCACCAACTTTTTTTGCCTTCCTCTTGACATCGTTTATAGGCAATGTTGGTGAGCCAACTTGGGCCACCAACGTTGCGTGATCCTTCCTTAGCAGCGTTTATAGCAACGTTGATGAGCCAACTTTGGCCACCAACATTGCCTTCTCTGCTTCTTCTTTGCCCTTCCTTTGCTTCTCTTCACCTATCATCAACCAAACAAATGCATCAAAGCCTTGCCATAATCACAAGATATTGCATCATTCATAGCATCAAGTCATTCTTGCATTAGTCTCATAAAAATGCTCATAAATAACGATGTTTGATTGAATCTAGACATGCATAAATTTCTCATCAAAATACTTACTTATTGCCTAAGAAAGTGCATGAAACCAAGTGAAAAATAATTAAAAAGGTTTGTGAAACTAGCCTAAGATTCCTAGGCATCACAACACCAAACTTAAATCTTGCTTGTCTCCAAGCAAGCAGTAAAACATAAGAAGAATGAATGAAAACAAAGAGAGAAATAGGTCCTTATTGGAAGATAGTTGATCCTAGTTCGTGGGGTTTCATGCATGATGTCTTTGAAGCACAACACTTATTGATTTCCAGGTTACAACATCGCCTTAAGCACTAACTCTGTTGCTTCTATGAAACCTTTTTATTCTTTGATCCTTGGTGCTTACTTTTTACTTTCTCTTGTTAGAAACTTATTCTTTATTTGAAGCTTAGTGTTCTGTGTTGAGGCAGCTCTTTATGGTAAGCTTTCAGTCAACATTCCCGACCCAGTTGGCTCAAGGTGTTGGATGATGAAGCACCCCTCAGACATACTAACTCAAGCCTCTCCTCAACACATACACACCACATGCACTTGGCTTACCATTTCAACCTAAAGACATTGATGCCCAGCACCTCTTTGGGTTGCTAAATGCTTTGTAGTTAGGTTGCTCTTGATAGTGGACTTTTGGTTGATAATCCCGGGTTAGTTAACCCAAGTTACCAAGTGTTAAAACACTCCTTAGAACCTAATCATCCAAGTAGATCCTAATACAAAAGCACCACAGGCATTTATCTTAGGGTTCAAGCTATTGGTGCCTAACTTATTCCTTGTTTCTTTCTTTCTATGTTACCAACGTTGGTGCTGCCCGTTAGTGGCTTAACTTTGCCACTAACGTTGGCTTTTCTTTTGTTCTTTCTTTTTCTTTCTTTCTTCCAAGGATCTTTATTTACAAAGGTTTCATATGAAGCAACTAAGTTTATGCTTAAAGGAGCATTCTATGCCTTTCAACTTTATTAGTGAACTTACTAAGTTTTCAAGCATGCACTACCACTTATAACCTTAGTCTATCTTCTACCAAAATAGACCTTTACTCATTCTCTGTTTCACCACAGTTTTCTTTTATTCAAGAATTGGGAACAAAGCATACATTCAAGCAAGATGACATGATATAAGCACTTAGGCTAACAAGTTAAAATGACAATTAAAGAAAGCAAACAAAATGTAAATGAATTCAACCAACAAAATCATAAACTAGATATGGAGGCATGTTCTATTTCATACATGCACTCCTTATTCAATGCTAAATGAAAAAGGACCTCTACCACCTTTTATTCTTTGGATTGCTTTTCTTTCTTCTTCTTCTTTTTCTCCTCTTCGTGGTCTCCTTCCTGTGGATTTCTTGTGTCTTCTTTCACTTTTTGTTTCCCCTTTTCTTGACTTGTCTCTCCATCAATCCCTTTCTCCATGTTCCTATCAAAACAAAAAATTGAATCAAATTTGGTGGCGGTAAAAAGTGAAATGTAGCAACTAATTTTCAAATTTTCATTGATTGACAAAATAAACAAGAAAGCTAAGTACTCTTCATAAATCAAAAACCAACGTGATTCCTTGAAATTATGCATGTGACATATGTGAACACGAAACTTAGTGTTTAGTCATGTGGTACAAAGAATTGGATTCAATTCCTAGGATGTACATATTATGACTATTATGCAACATCCTAGGTGCATTGCACACCAAACTTGTTGTTCACCATAGGATTCATGCAAGAGTTCAATTAAAGCCATGTCACATTTGATTCAATCATCATAAAGAGTACTTTATTATCTACTTTCAAACATAAATTCAAAACAATGCAGGGCATGGATCACTTATCATGAAATTCAAGACTTTAAGCAATTTGATTCTTATCCTTTAAGCTTATAGCATATGTGGAACACCAAACTTAATGTTTGGCTATATACTTCAAGGAAATGCTTGAGTAAATATCCTAAAATGTCTATATGTTCATCATGTTTGAAATCATCTTAGGGTGCCTCTAGGCACACCAAACTTAGAAGTTGATCATATGCTTCACGAAATGCTCAATACAATTATCAAATTGTTTATGAACGTTTGAATTCATGATAGAAAACCATTTGTTATTATTACTAAAGCAGGAAATGACAAATGCTAACCATGGGCTACCTCCCATGGAGTGCTCTTTTATTGTCACTAGCTTGACAATTGTTCTCAGTTAGGGAGGTTGATGATCATAGTGCCTTAGTTTGTCTCCTCTCACTGTCATCTTCCTTCCTGTGTCTTGTCTGACGATTTCTATGTGCTCCAATGAGAGGATCTTGCTGACAATGCAGTATTCAAAAGGATGTGGAGGTGTTTCCAACTGTTGATAAATCAGCTTCACTTTGTCTCCCGGTGAGAATCCTTCTGTTGGAATCTTCTTGTACCTCCACCCCTTAGGCACTTTTTTTCTTACTTTTCTTCCCTTTTTCTTTGACTCTCCCTTCTTGGCCAGCTTAATGTCAGGACCCTTCTTCTCAATTGTCATCTCTAGGGCTTCTGTTTGCACTTCTTCTTCAGCTTCTCTGTTCTCTTGATCCTTATGATTTTCTTTAATTTCAGTCTTCTCCAGCAAGGGTGATTTTATAAGTGATTCCTTGGGCTTCTCCTTCCAGTTTAAGTCCTCATTCTCAATTCTCAGGCAATTTTCCTTCTCAGCAGGGAGTTGCATTTCTTTGAAGACATTAAGAGTGATTTGTTCATCGTGTGCCCTCAAAATCATCTCTTCTTTTTTTTTTTTACATCAATGATGGCTCTTGCTGTGGCTAGAAAGGGTCTTCCCAATATGATTGAATCACTTCCTTCCTCATCTAAGTCCAAGATCACAAAATCTACAGGAAAGATGAACTTGCCAACTTTGACCAGAAAGTTCTCCACCACTCCATTGGGTCTTATGAGGGATCTATCAGCTAGCTGTAGTGACATTCTAGTTGGCTTCACTTCTTCTATTGATAGCTTTCTCATCATCGAAAGTGGCGTCAAGTTGATGCTTGATCCCAAGTGAGGAGCGGATATTTTATACGCTTTTTGGGGTTAATTTCATATAGTTTTGAGTATGTTTTAGTTAGTTTTTAGTCTATTTTCATTAGTTTTTAGGAAAAATTCATATTTTTGGACTTTACTATGAGTTGTGTGTTTTTCTGTAATTTCAGGTATTTTTCTGGCTGAAATTGAAGGAGCTGAGCAAAAATCAGATTCAGGCTGAAAAAGGACTGCTGATGCTGTTGGATTTTGACCTCCCTGCACTCAAAGTGGATTTTCTGGAGCTACAGAACTCGAAATGGAATGCTTCCAATTGCCTTGGAAAGTAGACATCCAGGACTTTCCAGCAATATATAATAGTCCATAATTTGCATAAGGATAGACGACATAAACTGGCGTTCAACGCCAGTTCTCTGCCCAATTCTGGCGTCCAGCGCCAGAAAATGATCAAAAGCTGGAGTTGAACGCCCAAACTGGCACAAAAACTGGCGTTCAACTCCACAAATGGCCTCTACACGTGGATTGCTTAATTCTCAGCCCCAGCACACACCAAGTGGGCCCCAGAAGTGGATCTCTGCACCATCCATCATAGTTTACTCATTTTTTGTAAACCTAGGCTACTAGTTTAGTATTTAAACAACTTCTAGAGACTTATTTTGTATCTCATGACATTTTTAGATCTGAACTTTGTATTCTCTGATGGCATGAGTCTCTAAAATGGGATTCGACCCTTACTCACGTAAGGTATTACTTGGACGACCCAGTGCACTTGCTGGTTAGTGGTACGAGTTGTGAAAAGTGTGATTCATAACTCGTGCACCAAGTTTTTGGCGCCGTTGCCAGGGATTGTTCGAGTTTGGACAACTAACGGTTTATTTTGTTGCTTAGATTAGGAAAAATTTCTCTTTTTTGTTTAGAGTCTCTTTTTATTGTTGTGTTAGAATCTTAGAATCCTTATTTTTTTTAAAATCTTTTTTCAAAAAAAAAAAATATAATTTTTTCTATTAAATCCTTTGTCAAACTTTAAGTTTGGTGTTTTCTTTTTGATTTTTCTGTGTTTTTCGAAAATTTATTTTGGTTTTCTAAAAATTTTAAGTTTGGTGTTCTTCCTTTGTGTTCTCGTGTTCTTGTGAATGTTCAAAGTGTCCTTAAGTTTTCCTTGTATCTTGATCTTAAAATTTTTAAGTTTGGTGTTCCTTGGTGTTTTCGCCCCCCAAAAATTTTCGAAAATAAGAAACCTCAGATCAAAAAATTTTAAATCCTGTGTTGTCTTATTGTTTTTCTCTCTCCTTTAAAAATTCAGATTTTTATTTCAAAATTTAAAACCATTTTCAAAAATCATCATATCTTTTTCAAAATCTCCTAACCACTTTCTCTCTCCTCACTTTTTCGAAAATCTTTTACTCATTTTTATTTATTTTAGGACACACAAGACAGCTCTTGGGTGGTCCATAGGTGACCTTAAGGGCATAAGCCCAGCTAGATGCATGCACAAAATCTTATTGGAGGATAATGCCAAACCAGTGGTGCAACCACAGAGGCGACTAAATCCAGCCATGAAAGAAGTGGTGCAGAAAGAGGCTTGCTTGCAGTGGTTTATGCCGTTGACAAGTTCAGATCATACTTAGTAGGATCAAAAGTGATTGTGTATACTGACCATGCTGCTCTTAAATATCTACTCACAAAGCAGGATTCAAAACCCAGGCTCATCAGATGGGTATTGCTTCTACAAGTGTTTGGTATAGAAATAAGAGACAGAGAACCAAGTGGCTGATCATCTATCACGGATAGAGCCAGTAGAAGGGACGCCCCTCCCCTCTCTTGAGATATCTGAGACGTTTCCAGATGAGCATTTGTTTGCCATTCAGGAAACACCATGGTTTGCCGATATTGCAAACTATAAAGCTGCAAGGTTCATACCCAAGGAGTACAACAGGATACAGAAGAAAAAATTAATTACTGATGCAAAGTACTACTTGTGGGATGAACCTTATCTCTTTAAGAGATGTGCAGACGGAATTATCCGTAGGTGTGTGCCTAGAGAAGAAGCACAGAGGATCCTGTGGCATTGCCACGGATCTTAATATGGAGGCCATTTCGGAGGTGAGCGAATAGCCACCAAGGTCCTCCAATGTGGCTTCTATTGTCCCACACACTATAAAGATTCCCGAGAGTTTGTACGTAACTGTGACAGTTGCCAAAGAGCTGGCAATCTGCCTCATGGTTACACCATGCCTCAACAAGGAATCTTGGAAATTGAGTTGTTCGACGTATGGGGAATTGACTTCATGGGACCTTTCCCACCATCATACTCAAACACTTTTATTCTGGTGGCAGTTGACTATGTATCAAAATGGGTTGAGGCTATTGCCACACCCAACAATGATACTAAAACAGTGCTGAAGTTCCTCCAGAAACATATCTTTAGCAGATTTGGTGTCCCTAGAGTACTAATCAGTGATGGGGGCACTCACTTCTGCAATAAACAGCTTTACTCTGCCATGGTTCGGTATGAAATTCGCCACAAGGTGGCCACTCCATATCATCCACAAACCAATGGGCAAGCTAAAGTCTCTAATAGAGAATTAAAGAGAATCCTGGAACGGACAGTAAATACCCGTAGAAAGGATTGGGCACGGAGCTTGTATGATGCTCTGTGGGCTTACAGGACAGCATTCAAGACCCCTATAGGGACCTCTCCATACCAACTCGTGTATGGTAAGGCATCTCACCTGCCCGTGGAACTGGAACATAAGGCCTACTGGGCAACCAGATTCCTAAACTTTGATGCCAAACTAGATAGCTCTCCTTCTATCCCTCTCCTTTCTTTTCTTTTGCTTGAGGACAAGCAAACCTCTAAGTTTGGTGTGTTTATCCAAGATCACTAAGATCATGGCTCCTAAAGGAAAATAACCCACTCCAAGAGGCAAGAAAGAGAGCGTTCCAAAACCACTTTGGAATCAAGGGAAGTTATTATCTAAAGAACATTCAGACCATTATCTTAAAATAATGGGTCTGAGATCAGTGATCCCGGAAGTTAGATTTGATCTGAAAGAAGATGAATATCCGGAGATCCAGGAGCAAATTCGAATCAGGAACTGGGAAGTCCAAGCTAATCCTGAAACAAAAGTGGGAAGGAACATGGTCCAGATGTTCTATGCTAATATATGGCAAACTGACAAGCAGAAACTATCTGGAACTGCCTTTTATGACTATCGGACCGTGGTCAGAGGAAAGATTGTTCATACCCACCCTGACAGAATCAGGGAGATCTTAAAGCTACCTCAGCTAAAGGATGATCCAGATTCCTTCAACAGGAGGATGATGAGAGCAGACATTGGCCTGGATAAGATTCTAGACGACATATGTATCCCTGGAGCCAGGTGGACCACCAACACAAAGGGTGTCCCAAATCAACTCAAGAGAGAGGATCTCAAACCAGTCGCCAGAGGATGGCTAGACTTCATTGGGCATTCTCTGTTACCTACTAGCAACCGTTCTGAAGTCACAGTTAAAAGAGCAGTGATGATCCATTGCATCATGATGGGAAAGGAAGTGGAAGTTCATCAGCTGATTTCAGCTGAACTCTACAAAATTGCTAACAAAAATTCTAAAGAGGCCAGGTTGGCTTATCCAAGCGTGATTTCTCTGCTCTGCAAGGACGCTGGAGTAAGGATGGGAATAACTGAGTATATCTCAATTGAGAAGCCAATCACCAAAGCATCAATGGAAAAACAACAAGCACAAGATGATCCCATCAAGAAGAGAGCACAGGAATTCCTCCCAGAGATCCCTCAAGCTGAATACTGGGAGTATCTTGAGACGTCTGTCACCAAGATACGGGAAG
>NC_029787.2:59160754-59171143 GCF_000816755.2 Arachis ipaensis | reverse complement strand
ATCCGGAAAGTCTAAACCTTGTCTGTGGTATTCCAAGTAGGATTCAGGGATTGAATGACTGTGACGAGCTTCAAACTCGCGAGTGCTGGGCGTAGTGACAGAGGCAAAAGGAGGGTGAATCCTATTCCAGCATGATCGAGAACCGACAGATGATTAGCCGTGCTGTGACAGAGCATGTGAGCATATTCTTCACTGAGAGGATGGGATATAGCCATTGACGACGGTGATCCCCTACATACAGCTTGCCATAGGAGGACGTGCGTGCGTGAATTAGAAGACAGAGGAAAGCAGAGATTCAGAAGACAAAGCATCTCCAAAACTCCAACATATTCTCCATTACTGCATAACAAGTAACCTTTAATTTATGCTCTCTTGGTTATTCGCAATTCAACTGATAAACATAATTGACTTCTTGACTAAGATTTACATGATAACCATAGATTGCTTCAAACCAACAATCTCCGTGGGATTCGACCCTTATTCACGTAAGGTATTACTTGGACGACCCAGTGCACTTGCTGGTTAGTGGTACGAGTTGTGAAAAGTGTGATTCATAATTCGTGCACCACCAAGTCACACAAAGCTTTATCAATTGGTATGTTGCCAATGGTACATGATATGAATAAACTCCCTGGATCTTTGAGTTTTGGTGGCAATCCTCTCTGAATCACAGCACTACATTCTTGGGTCAGGATCACGGTTTCTTTCTCTTTCCAACTCGTCTTCTTGTTGATGAGCTCCTTGAGGAACTTTGCATAGAGGGGCATCTATTCTAAAGCCTCAGCAAGTGGAAGGTTGATTTCTAGCTTCTTGAAAATCTCTAAGAACTTGGGGAATTACTGGTCTTTGCACTCATTGTGCAATCTTTGAGGATAAGGTAGTGGAGGGACATATGGCTTCACCTCCTTCCTCTGCTCTTATGGTTGTGTTTTTAAGAGTTGCTTGCTCTTTTTTGAGGCTTGTGGTTCCTCCTCCTTCTTGGAATTCTCCTTCTCATCTTGTCAACCTCTACTTCCTTCTTACTGTCAACTTTGGTATCATCCTCTAATGTCTTTTCACTCCTTAGTTGTATAGCTTTACATTCCTCCTTGGGGTTAGAAATGGTATCACTTAGGAATGCATGGGTTGGTCTTTTAGCAGGCTGCTTAGACAATGGTCCAATTTGCCTCTCAAGGTTCCTCATGGATGCTTCATAATTCTTGTTGGCCATTTCTTGATTCTTCATAAGTTTCTCCATCATCATCTCCAAGTTAGAGATTCTTTGTGATTCTTGCTGTGGTTGTGGTTGAGTGCGGGATGTTGATGGTTGATGGAAATTGTTAGGGGTGTTTGAAGGGTTATTTTGTGGGTAGTATGTGGATGTGGGGTTATTATTTTGGGGTTTTCTGTATGGGTTGTTGTCAGTGGGATGGTGGTTTTGATTGCTTGTGTTTCAAAAATTGTTGGGGTTAGAGTTCCTTTGCCACTTGTTCTAGTTTTCTCCCATCTTAGGTTGGGGTGGTTCTTCCATGAGGGGTTATATGTGTCCCCATGGAAGTCATTTTGGCCAGAACTTGGATTGTGCATATAGTGGACTTGTTTAGGTTGCTGCTCAGTGTTGAATCCTTCATAGCTCTCTTCATGTTGTCCCCAAATAGTTGGTGGTTGGTTGGTTGTGCTCACTGCAGCTAATTACAATCCATCTATCCTCTTTGATATCATCTCCATCTGTTGTTGAAGTTGCTGGTGCATTAGCTTGTTTTGTGCCAAGATGGAATCCACACCTTCAAGCTCATAGACACCTCTCCTTGGGGCTACTTATCTTTCAAAGGAGTAGAAATATTGTTTGTTCGCCACCATGTCTATGAGATTATGTGCCTCTCGTGAAGTTTTCATCATCTAAAGAGACCCTCTTGAAGAGTAGTCCAAAGCCTTCCTTGCTTTCATGGATAGACCCTCATAGAAGTTTTGGAGCTTCACCCATTCACTAAACATGTCTAGAGGGCATCTCCAGATTAGTGCCTTATACCTCTCCCAAGCTTCATATAGTGACTCTCCCTCTAATTGCTTGAACATTTGCACATCAGTCTTGAGCTTGATGATTCTTTAATGGGGGTAGAACTTGGCTAAGAACTTGCTAACCAAGTCATCCCAGTTGGTGATGCTCTCTTTTGGAAATGTTTTCAACCATTGAGTAGCCTTGTCCCTTAGAAAAGGGAAATAGCAGTAGCTTGTAGATGTCTGGATGCACCCCATTGGTCTTGACAGTGTCACATATTCTCAAGAAAATAGAGAGATGTTGATTTGGATCTTCAACAAAACTTCCTCCATATTGGCAGTTGTTCTGAACTAGAGTGATAAGTTGTGGTTTGAGTTCGAAATTATGGGCATGGACATTGGGAGTAAGGATGCTGCTCTCACAATTTCTTGGATTAGGGATGGTGTAGTAGGCTAACACTCTCTTTGGAGGCTGGCCATTGTTGTTGGCAACCTCCTCAGGTGGATTATGGAGGTTGTCCTTCATCTCTTGGTCTTCTTCTTCTGAATCCTCTTCTCCAATCACTCCCTTCCCTCTTGCTTATCTTCTTAATCTAAAGAAGGTTCTCTCTGGCTCAGAATCAGAGGAAGTGGATGCACCTCTTCTTCCCCCTGGCATACACAACACAAAACAAACCAAATAACAAAAGAACACTCTATTGCTAGAGTGAAAGTTAGAGTTAGCAGACACAATGTGTCAAACAGTTAGTATGCTTGAAAGAAAACAAAAGAAAATGCTTAATCGAGACTATCTCCTTCTTAATCATTGTCAATCTTAATCAATCCCCAGCAACGGCGCCAAAACTTGATGCTCGGAAAATCACATCCGCATAACTACCGGCAAGTGTACTGGGTCGCATCAAATAGTAAAACTTACAAGAGTGAGCTCGATCCCATAGGGATTGATGGATTGAGCAACTTTAGTTGGGTGATGAGTCTAGTCAAGCTAATATTTGAAAGAGTTTGGTGAAATTTAATGAGCAGAAAGTAAATCCACAATGAAAGTAGAGCAACAAATGTAAAGTACTAGAAATGTAAATGCTAGAAAGTAAAGGACAAAAACTTAAATGACTCAAGTACTGGAAAATTAAATGCTGAAAAGTAAAAGGGCAGAAGTTTAAAGTGCAAGAAACTTAAATGTGCTGAATCTTAAATTGCAAGAAAGTAAAGGCAAGAATGTAAATGACAATGGAAATTAAATTGTATGAAATGTAAAGGGCTTTACGTGCTGGGAAACCAAAGGAAGCAGTAAACCAATGCAATTAAAGGAAATTCAATGAAATTAAAGTGAAGAATAATAAAGAGAAAGATTTATTAGGGATTGGAGATATTATAATCCATCATGAATCAATGGGTGTCAACTTCATTCTCAATCATATGAAGTAGATCTATGATGGATTGTAATTGATTGAGTCTCAATTCCTTGGTAACCCAATCTCTCTAATCACAATCAATTTGCCAATTCCTTGATCCAATTGTCATGAGAAGAGGTTAAGTACACATCTCTTATCCATGAGCCACACAAATTCTCAAGATCTCAATTCCTCCCGAATGGTGTTGATCAAGAGAATTGTGAGAGAAAGAGATCCAATTATAATTCCTATGATTCTCCTTCTGAGGCTCACATAGGAATTCAATGGATTTAAACCCCCTTCCGAAGTGAGTAAACAAAATCAAAACAGAAGGTATCTCTTAGCTACCACAGGGGATTGAGAAGAAGAAGAATTTCATTCAATCATGTGAATTACAATAGAGCTCCTCCCCCTAATGATATGGGGTTCAGTTCATCATTACTCAGCAAAACAAAAAAGGAAAAGAAAGTACACGAAAGCTAAAAGAAAGTTAGAAGTGACTCTTTCTGACGTTGACATAGGCGTTAGCTCACTAACGTTCATACTTGCATGGGTGCCATTTTGAATGAAAGTTGGTGCTGATGTTAGTGACCAATGTTTGTGCACTAACGGTGGCACAGACGTTGCATGCATAAGAAACTTTGGGCGTTGCCACTGGCATTGGTACCCAACATTGGTGCACCAATGGTCGTCTGGTCACGCGTGCGCGTCACCCACGTTTACGCGTCAAAGCTATTTTTTGCCATATCACGCGTGTGCGTCGCCCATGCGCGCGCGAGACTTGTTAATTTTCCACTTTCACGCGTATGCGTCATCCACGCGTACGTATCACATCCAATTTTTCCACCTCCAACTTGAGAATTTATCAAAGACGTTGGTGTGCCAACTTTAGGTAACGTTTGCACACCAACGTTGGCAGCCCCTAGCTAGCAACGTTGTTAGCAACGTTGGTGGGCAACGTTAGTGAGCCAACTTCTTTCACCAACGTTGCTCCCCTTTCCATGTCAACATTGCTTCCTTTCTGCTTTGGCAAAGTTCCTAGGCAACGTTGGTGAGCCAACTTGGGCCACCAATGTTTCTTGCCTTCCTCTTGACATTATTCATAGGCAACGTTGGTGAGTTAACTTGGGCCACCAACGTTGCGTGCTCCTTCCTTGGCAACGTTTATAGCAACGTTGGTGAGCCAACTTTGGTCACCAACGTTGCCTTCTCTGCTTTTTATTTGCCCTTCCTTTGCTTCTCCTCAGCTATCATCAACTAAACAAATGCATCAAATCCTTGCCATAATCACAAGATATTGCATCATTCATAGCATCAAGCCATTCTTGCATTAATCTTATGAAAATGCTCATAAATAACAATGTTTGATAGAATCAAGACATGCATACATTTCTCATCCAAATACTTACTTATTGCCTAAGAAAGTGCATGAAACCAAGTGAAAACTAATGAAAAAGGCTTGTGAAACTAGCGAGCTGATGCCTAGGCATCAGCTCCCCGTCTTCTTTTTCGTTCGCATTTCCTCTCCCTCAGATCAGATCAGTGGCTGACCTCTAGCAACGGCAATGGAGCATGCGATGGCAGCGGCTGGGCTCGTCAACGACAGCAGCAACGAAGAGGATCGGCGGCGGTTACGCGAAGGTGGCGCTAGCTTCCCTCGGCGACGACGAAGACGGCACGAACAGTAGCAGTGGTGCAACGCTCCTCGTGGCACCTTCTTCCCTCGCACGTGTCTACTCCACGGGACAGCAACGCCTCCTTCTCCTCGCGCGGTTCTAGTGGTGGCTCGTGGACGGACCGGATGGTGGCAGCGCAGACAAACCCTACCTCTTCTCTTCTCCCTCACTCCCTCGACACTCCCTTTCTTCTCCCCTTCCCTGATTCCATTTTCCCCTTCTTTCTTCTTTCTTTTCTTTCTTTCATTTTGTTTTCTTGCTACTGTGTGATGACAAGTCATCTTATGCTAGTTTCACTAGCATTTTCCTTTCTTTTATTAGGTTTATTACACTTTCTTGCGCAATAACTAAGTAATTGGAGTGTTATTTCATGTTTATCTAGACTCAATCAAACATTGTTGATTTTATGCACAATAATGAGGTTTATGCACAATTTATTTGATTATTATGAGCCTTATGATTTTAGTGAGACTTTTATTGCTTGTTTGATTAATGGCAGGTGAAAAGTGAGGAAAAGAGAAAGCAAAGAAGCAAGGTGCAAACGAATGCTACGTTCATTTGATGAACGCTACGTTCACCCATGACGCGCACGCGCACAAGCCGCCTCCGCGTGGGAAAGCAAGTTTGGAGATCCACGCGCACGCACGCATGGTGCACACGTGTGGCTTGAGGATCAGCGTTCACCAAGAACGAATGCTACGTTCATTTTAAGTGAACGCTTGCGATGCCTTCAGGATTTGAATTTGAAAATAGGCATCGACGCTTACGCGTACATGACGCACACGCGTCGATGTGGCAAAGTGATGATTGGTGTAGACACGTACAAGATGCTGGAGCACAGAAGCAACATTCTGCCATCCACGCGCACGCACACAGGATGTGTACGCATGAAGAGCGTTCATGGCGCGAACGGAGCATTCAGTGAATGAACGCTACCAAGGGATGCGCACGCACCAAGTATGCGCACGCATCGATGATGAAGAATGCAAGGGACGTGCATGCACCAAGGACGCGCACGCGTCGGTGAAAGAACGCTACGTTCAATTTGAGAACGCTACGTTCACCTGATGCTGCATGGAAGTGCCATTTTGATCCATTTCTTCAAAGGCCAAAAAGCCCACTCCAAGTACGGAAAACCAGGATTAGAAAGTGTATAAATAGATAGGAATTTAATTTCATTAGGGAGCTCTCTTTTAGTTTTCATTTTTTTAGCATTTTAGAATTGAGATCGGATCTGAGTTTTCTTTTTTGTTTCATTTTCTCTCTTCTGCAACTTTCACTTTTCTGCTTTAGGTTTTTGACTTCGGATTGAAGAATTCTTCTGAATTTCTTCATCTTGGAGTTCTCTTTTAATTTTCCTTTGATAAGTTTTATGAATTGAAGATCTGATCATAGTTTACCTTCTTGTTTTACTTTCTTCTGCAATTTCTTTTCTGTTTTGTCAAGAGAGCAATTGAGATCTGAATCTTCTTTCTGTTTTGTTGCACTTGTCAATTTCACTTTTAGGATTTCTTTACTTCAATTCTTCTGAAATTTTACTTTCCTATTTTGGCCCTGAATTCCTGATCTAAGTTTTGTCAGCTGAGAAGCTTGTTAGTTTACTGTAATTTATATTTTCCAGTTCTATTTTGAATCCCAGTACCCAAATCCCTTTAATCTTCATGCAATTTAAGTTTCCTTGCAATTTAGATTTAGCAATTTAAATTACTTGCACTTTAAGTTTCAGTTATTTATTTATCTTGCAATTTATATTTCAGCTCTTTTAATTTCTTGCACTTTAAGTTTCTGTAATTTTCCTCTTCTGCACTTTATTATTCTGCCCAATTTCCTTCTGCACTTTATTTCTTTGCAATTTTACTTTTGTTAATCAAATTTTACCCAAATCATCAAATATTTGCTTGACTAAATTCATCACCAAACTAAAGTTGCTCAATCCATCAATCCCTGTGGGATCGACCTCACTCCTGTGAGTTATTACTACTTGATGCGACCCGGTACACTTGCCGGTGACTTTGTGTGGAATCGCTTTTCCCTCATCAAGTTTTTGGCACCGTTGCCGGGGATTGATTTAGATTGACAATGATTAAGTAGGTGATAAATCTAGATTAAGCACTTTTTCTTTGTTTTTGTTAAGCATTCTAACTATTTGAGATTTTGTTTCAACTAACCTTAACCACACTCTAGCAGTAGAGTGTTTTATTTCAGTTTTCTGGTTTTGTTTGTATGCCAGGAGGGAGAAGAGGTACATCCACCTCTTTTGATTCTGAACCAGAGAGGACATTTCTGAGATTGAGAAGAGAACCAAGAGGGAAGGGAGTTATTGGAGAAGAAGAATCAGAAGAAGAGGATCAAGAGATGGAGGATAACATCCCAAATCCTCCTGAGGATGTGGCTAACAATAATGGCCAACCTCAGAGAAGAGTTTTAGCCTCTTACGCTATTCCCAACCCAAGGGATTGTGGGAGCAGTATCCTAACACCCAATGTCCGCGCTAACAAATTTGAACTCAAGCCTCAATTGATTTCCCTGGTCCAGAACAATTGTCAGTATGGAGGAAGTGCTGCTGAAGATCCAAACTAACACCTCTCTGTGTTCTTGAGAATCTGTGACACTGTCAAAATCGATAGAGTCCACCCTGACATCTATAAGCTTTTGTTGTTTCCATTTTCACTGAGAGACAAAGCCACACATTGGTTAGAAACCTTCCCTAAAGAAAGCATCACCACTTGGGATGATCTAGTGAGCAAATTTCTAGCCAAATTCTACCCATCTCAAAGAGTCATTAAGCTAAAAATTGATGTACAAACCTTCAGGCAGCTAGAGGGAGAATCATTGTATGAAGCCTGGGAGAGGTATAAAGCTTTGATTAGAAGGTGTCCAGAAGGAATGTTCAGTGAATGGGTGAAGCTGCGAAATTTCTATGAAGGCTTATCCATGCCTTCAAGGAAAGATTTGGATTATTCTTCAGGAGGATCTTTGAAAATGATGAAAACTGCTCAAGAGGCACATGATCTCATAGATATGATAGCCAACAATGAGTACTTCTACTCCTCTGAAAGACAAGCAGTTCCAAAGAAAGGTGTATTTGAACTTGAAGGAGTTGATGCGATATTAGCTCACAACAAGATGATGCATCAGCAACTACAACAACAAATGGAGATGATGTCAAAGAGGATGGAGGGATTACAACTTGCAGTGGTAAGCATAACTAATCAACCACCAGTGGTGTGAGGACAGTAGGAGGAAGATTATGAAGAATAGCAACCTGAACAAGTGCAGTACATGCAAAATCAAGGAGCCGGACAGAATGATTTCCATGGAGATACCTACAACTCATCTTGGAGAAACCACCCCAATCTGAAATGGGGAGAGAACCAGAACTAGCAATCTTGGCAAAGGAACTCCAACCAAAATAACTTCCGCAACACAAACAACCACAATCTTTCATTCAACAACTCTAACCAATACAAAAACCCACAAAACACATATTATCCACCTTACAACAACTCACAAAATACTCATTTTAATGCCCTAAACAACCTTCACCAACAACCGTCACATTCCATGCAACCTCATCCAGACTCTCAGAGAATCTCTAGCTTAGAAATGTTGATCGGGAAACCCACACAAATAGCTCTCCAAATGGCAGACAAATGATTTGTGAAGAATGTGTTGGTAAAGGTGAAAAAAATTTTCCTCCTAGTTGACTTTGTCATTCTAGACATAGAGGAAGATCATAACACTCCCATCATTCTAGGGAGACCTTTCTTAGCTACAGGCAGAGCATTAATAGATGTTGAGAAGGGAGAATTAATGCTGAGAGTGAACGAAGAGCATATAGTGTTTCATGTCTTCAAGAGTTTGCAAGATCCCAATCAAGAAGAAGAATGTAAGAAGATTGGTCTGAGAGATCCAAACTTGGAAAAAGCACCTGATGAGTCACTCTCAATGCCCTCAAGCTCATGCTGGAAAGAAAAGGAAGAGGCAGAAGTGTTTCAACAAGCTCAAGGGGTTGAGAAGGAACCACAACCAAAACCTCCATATGAGATCCTCAGCAAAAACCTTCCAAAAATTGAGACTCCAAAACATGAACCACTGGTGCACGAAATTATGATCATCAATGGCACCAACAACTTGGTACGCACAATTATAATCTCAACTCTTTGTCACAACTCTACACAACTAACCTGTAAGTGTACTGGGTCGTCCAAGTAATAAACCTTAGATGAGTAAGGGTCGATCCCACAGAGATTGTCGGCTTGAAGCAAGCTATGGTCATCTTGTAAATCTCAGTCAGGCGGATGATGTGGGTGGAAACTGTCTCTCAACAAATTTCCTTCGGCAAGTGTACCGAATTTGTCGTCAAGTAAAAACTCACAATAGAGTGAGGTCGAATCCCACAGGGATTGATTAATCAAGCAACTTTAATTAGAAGAACGGTTATAGTCACATACCCATCCAAACCCAATTTGGTCCAGCATGAGAAAGCATTTCTAGCTTGATCTCTTCATTCCTCTTTCAAGGTTTAGAAGAGATCCAAGTTTGAATAGCTTCTTTGCCAAGATAACTACTCAATTGGATGATGATCGAAAGCTTTCAAGTAAAATCAAGAGAAACGATAGAAGAAGAATAATGAAAATTAGTATTGATCCATCAAATTACAACAGAGCTCCCTAACCCAATGAAAGGGGTTTAGTTGTTCATAGCTCTAGAAAATGAAAACAAAGATGGAGAATACATCATAGAACTAGAAATTACAGAGAAAGTAAAATACAGAGAGTAGTTCCCTTTTTCCCCCTTTTCCTTTTCTTCTTCAACAATTCAAAGCTACTTCTATATATACTACTTCTCTCAGCTTCTAGTTGGCTCTTCAAGTCTTGGGCCTTTGGATCTTGAGTTTGAAGCAGTTCTCTTCTTCATTTGGGCTTGGCTTTACTTGCAGAGAGAAAATGTAAAGTGGGCAGAGACTTTAGCTCAGGACGTTAGGGGTGTTAACGTTTAGTGAAAATATAAGTTCGAGAACGTTAGTAACAATCAACTTTCTCACTAACGTTACTAAGTAAAAGCCACGTTAACTTCAACGTTAGTGGCATAAACGTTGCCACTAACGTTGCCTCTAAGTCCTTTTTACACGTTATTGAGACTTAACATTTCCAATAACTTTGAAAAGCCCCCTTTGTTCCACGTTAGAGCCCTAGTTAACTCAGTTAACGTGGCCCTTTAACGTGGGCTTGACATCCTTCGAGAACGTTAGTGACATTCAACATTGTCACTAACGTTGAGGATGGCTAAGCATGGCCACGTTAGAAGCCACGTTAACCTAGTTAACATGGACTCTAACGTGA
>NC_029787.2:59157245-59158708 GCF_000816755.2 Arachis ipaensis | reverse complement strand
AGCATGAGAAAGCATTTCTAGCATGATCTCTTCATTCCTCTTCCAAGGTTCAGAAGAGATCCAAGTATGAATAGCTTCTTTTCCAATATAACTACCCAATTAGATGAAGATTGAAAGCTTTCTAGTAAAATCAAGAGAAAAGATAGAAGAAGAGTTATGAAAATTAGTATTGATGCATCAAATTACAACAGAGCTCCCTAACCCAATGAAAGGGGTTTAGTTGTTCATGAAAATGAAAAATGAAAACAAAGATGGAGAATACATCATAGAACTAGAAATTACAGAGAAAGTAAAATACAGAGAGTAGTTCCCTTTTTCCCCTTTTCTTCCCCCTTTTCCTTTTCTTCTTCAACAATTCAAAGCTACTTCTATATATACTACTTCTCTCAGCTTCTAGTTGGCTCTTCAAGTCTTGGGCCTTTGGATCTTGAGTTTGAAGCAGTTCTTTTCTTCATTTGGGCTTGGCTTTACTTGCAGAGAGAAAATGTGAAGTAGGCAGGGACTTTGACTCAGGACGTTAGTGGTGTCAACGTTAAGTGAAAGTGTGAGTTCGAGAATGTTAGTAACAATCAACTTTCTCACTAACGTTACTAAGTAAAAGCCACGTTAACTTCAACGTTAGTGGCATAAACGTTGCCACTAACGTTGCCTCTAAGTCCTTTTTACACGTTATTGAGACTTAACATTTCCAATAACTTTGAAAAGCCCCCTTTGTTCCCACGTTAGAGCCAACGTTAACTTAGTTAACGTGGCTCTTTAACGTGGGCTTGCCATCCTTCGAGAATGTTAGTGACACTCAACATTGTCACTAACGTTCCAAGGTGCCCCTATGTCTCACGTTAGAGTCCACGTTAACTAGGTTAACGTGGCTTCTAACATGGCCATGCTTAGCCATCCCCAACGTTAGTGACAATGTTGAGTGTCACTAACGTTGGCCATTCTTTCACTCATCAACGTTAGCTTCCACGTTAAC
Organism: Arachis ipaensis; assembly: GCF_000816755.2. NCBI lineage: Eukaryota > Viridiplantae > Streptophyta > Magnoliopsida > Fabales > Fabaceae > Arachis > Arachis ipaensis. The sequence continues at coordinate 59,157,735 of NC_029787.2, read as the reverse complement.
TAAGTTAACGTGGAAGTTAACGTGGCTCCTTGGGGGGTTGTGTGGTTGCTTCCAACGTTAGTGACAATGTTGGGTGTCACTAATATTGTCGACCATGCTTGCTTCTTACGTTAGCTCCCACGTTAACCAAGTTAACGTGGGAGTTAACGTGGTATGTTTCTCCTTAGGCCAACGTTAGTGACAATGTTGAATGTCACTAACGTTGGCGTTTCTCCCCCTTTCTAACGTTAGAGGCCATGTTAACTAAGTTAACGTGGACTCTAACGTTGTCACTTATGAGCATTTGCCAACGTTAGTGACAATGTTAAGTGTCACTAACGTTGGCTCAACTTCCCTTCTCCATGTTAGAGTTCACGTTAACTTAGTTAACGTAACTCTTAACGTGGTCAATGATGGCTTCGAGAGCGTTATTGGCAATCACTTTTCTCATTAACTTTGCAAGTTACCTCCCATTCCTTGCTTCCTTTGGTCCTGAAATCAAGCAATAGAG
>NC_029787.2:59154385-59156103 GCF_000816755.2 Arachis ipaensis | reverse complement strand
AACCATTGGTGCCTAGCCTTATTGCTTACTCTTTTTCTTTTGTTTTTCCACTTTCATTATTCTTTTCTCTTTCTCTTCTTAGGATCTTGTCATATACTTAGTCTCATGAGTATATTCAAAGCAAAGTATTCAGACCAGATAGTTGTCATCCCACCTTATGGTTGAACCAACTTAGCTAACTTATGATCATACCACAAACTCATGAATGTACTCCATAGTGTGAACTCCACTCTGGTCTTTTGAAACATAAACATTCTCTCTTCATTTGATTAAAAGGGACAAGCATACAAGTAAGTAAAGTAAGGATGCAGTGACATAAAGACTAGCACACAGAGATTTTCTTCAATACCAAAAACTTAAAAGACATAATTGAAGAAGGTTTAAACATAACATGGAAGCAAGTTCTATTTCATACAAGATCTTCCTTTTTTAAAACATAGAGAAAGGTGGAATAAAGAAGGAACTCCACCACCTTTTACTGTTGTGGATGTCCATGTTCTTTTCCTTGCTTGTCCTCCTTGTTTCCTCTTGCATTTCCTCGCATCCGTGCCAATCTTGCTTGCTTCCAATCCTCAAGTGCCTTCCTCACTGACTCATGACTCTCTTCCACCCTTTGTCTTTCTGATGAGCGGATAATTTATACGCTTTTTGGCATTGTTTTTAGTATGTTTTTAGTAGGATCTAGTTACTTTTAGGGATGTTTTCATTAGTTTTTATGTTAAATTCACATTTCTGGACTTTACTATGAGTTTGTGTGTTTTTCTGTGATTTCAGGTATTTTCTGGCTGAAATTGAGGGACTTGAGCTGAAATCAGATTCAGAGGTTGAAAAAGGACTGCTGATGCTGTTGGATTCTGACCTCCCTGAACTCAAAGTGGATTTTCTGGCGCTACAAAACTCGAAATGGCGCTCTTCCAATTGCGTTGGAAAGTAGACCTCCAGGGCTTTCCAGCAATATATAATAGTCCATACTTTGGCCAAGAATTGATGATGTAAACTGGCGTTCAACGCCAGCTTTCTACCTAAATCTGGCGTCCAGCGCCAGAAAAGGAACCAAAACCAGAGTTGAACGCCCAAACTAGCACAGAAACTGGCGTTCAACTCCACAAACGGCCTCTGCACGTGCAACACTCAGGCTCAGCCCAAACACACACCAAGTGGGCCCCGGAAGTGGATTTATGCATCAATTACTTACTCATGTAAACCCTAGTGACTAGTTTATTATAAATAGGACCTCTTACTATTGTATTAGGCATCCTGGATTGTATTTTGATCCTGTGATCTCGTTTAGGGGGCTGGCCATCTCGGCCATGCCTGGACCTTCACTTATGTATTTTCATACGGTAGAGTTTCTACACTCCATAGATTAAGGTGTGGAGCTCTGCTGTTCCTCAAAGATTAATGCAAAGTACTACTGTTTTCTATTCAATTCTTCTTATTTCGCTTCTAAGATATCCATTCGCACCCAAGAACGTGATGAAGGTGATGATTATATGTGACACTCATCATCCTTCTCCCTTATGAACGCATGCCTGACAAAGACTTCTGTTCTACATGAATTAAGCTAGAACGAATATCTCTTAGATCTCCTAACCAGAATCTTCGTGGCGTAAGCTAGAATGATGGCGGCATTCAAGAGAATCCGGAAAGTCTAAACCTTGTCTGTGGTATTCCGAGTAGGATTCAATGATTGAATGACTGTGACGAGCTCCTAACTC
>NC_029787.2:59153313-59154120 GCF_000816755.2 Arachis ipaensis | reverse complement strand
TTAAGCTAGAATGAATATCTCTTAGATCTCCTAACCAGAATCTTCGTGGCGTAAGCTAGAATGATGGCGGCATTCAAGAGAATCTGGAAGGTCTAAACCTTGTCTATGGTATTCCGAGTAGGATTCAATGATTGAATGACTGTGACGAGCTCCTAACTCGCGATTGCAGGGCGTTAGTGACAGACGCAAAAGGATAGTAAATCCTATTCCGGCATAATCGAGAACCGACAGATGAATAGCCGTGCCGTGACAGGGCGCGTGAGCATATTATTCACTGAGAGGATAAGATGAAGCCATTGGCAAGGGTGATGCCTCTAGACAATTAGCCGTGCCGTGACAGGGCGTTGGATCATTTTCCCGAGAGATGACCGAAAGTAGCCATTGACAGTGGTGATGTATCACATAAAGCCAGCCATGGAAAGGAGTAAGATAAACACTCTTCCCTAAAAACCCTTCACCAATCACCTCAATCTCTCTTCCCCACTAAACCTTCACCACTCACATCCACCCACTCTTCCCAATAAACCTACCTCATAAACTCCACCTACCTTCAAAATTCAAAACCAATTTCCCACCCAAACCCACCCATATGGCCGAACCTTAAACCCCCCTCCCTTCCCTATATAAAGACTTCCATTCTTCATCAAATTCACACAACACACCCCTCTACACTCCTCTTAGCCGAAACCACATCCCCTCTCCCTCTCCTCTATTTCTTCTTCTTCATCATCTATTCTTTTGTTTATTGCTCAAGGGCGAGCAATATTCTAAGTTTGGTGTGGTAAAAGCATAGCTTTTTTGTTTTTC
>NC_029787.2:59152749-59153259 GCF_000816755.2 Arachis ipaensis | reverse complement strand
AGCCCCAACAAGGCTTTAATAATGGTGGAAGAAATAGGTTTAGCAATAGCAAGCCTTTTCCATCATCAACTCAGCAACAGACAGAGAACTCTGAACAAAATGCTTCTAATTTAAGCAAATCTAGTCTCTGATCTATCTAAGGCCACTGTAAGTTTCATGAATGAAACAAGATCTTCCATTAGAAATCTGGAAGCACAAGTGGTCCAGCTGAGTAAAAGGATCACTGAAATCCCTCCTAGTACTCTCCCAAGCAATACAGAAGAGAATCCAAAAGGAGAGTGCAAGGCCATTGACATAAGCGCCATGGCCGAACCTGTGAGGAGAGGAGAGGACGTGAATCCCAAGGAGGAAGACCTCCTGGGACGTCCAGTGTTCAATAAGGAGCTTCCCTCTGAGGAACCAAAGGACTCTGGGGCCCATCTAGAGACCATAGAGATCCCATTGAACCTCCTTATGCCCTTCATGAGCTCTGATGAGTATTCCTCTTCTGAAGAGAATGAGGACGTTACT
>NC_029787.2:59113919-59152724 GCF_000816755.2 Arachis ipaensis | reverse complement strand
AGGTTCAGAGGAACGAAAAGCATCTCCATTCGCTTATCTGAAATTCCTACCAATGATTTACATAAGTATCTCTATCCCTATTTTATTATATAATATTCGAAAACACCATTATCACTTTATATCCGCCTGACTGAGATTTGCAAGGTGACCATAGCTTGCTTCATACCAACAATCTCCGTGGGATTCGACCCTTACTCACGTAAGGTATTACTTGGACGACCCAGTGCACTTGCTGGTTAGTTGTATCGAAGTTGTGACAACTATGTATTGAGATCAGAGCACCAAGTTGCTCACGTGCCAGGAATAGTGTGAGCCTGGACATCACAATTTCGTGCACCACTTTCCTCTCGTGCTAATTCATCCTTCATTTCTTCATATCTGGCTATTCCTGGATGCAATATTGGCAGCTGTCCCACTAAGTAGCCGAGCCTGGCTTGAGTGTTTATGTGATGTCCTGTTTCGCTCATGTAAACTCCTTCTGCGAATGCCCTTTGCTCGTCCAATAGTTCTGCCTGTTCTATTTGTCTTCGATGCATCTCATGTATGTGTGCCCCTTGATGTGCTTGGATGTTGATTAGCCTCTGGATGGATTCTTGTTGCTCATTTTGCCTTTGTTCCATCCTATTGAATGTTTCTCCCCATTGTTGTCCTTGACTTAGTTGCTGTTCCATCATTTGCCTTGCCACTCACCTTGTTGAGTCATCCATCTTGAGAGTGTTTCCTCTTGCTGCCCCATCATCTGTAGTTGAAGCTCTTTCTGTGCTCCTTGGCTTTCCAAATATTGTCTAGACAAGCCATCAATGGCCTCCTGCAATTGGTGCATGTCCAAGGTCTGTTGACTTGTCCTTCCACTACTTGAGGGGCTGTCCTCTTCCTTTGCTTCCGCTGAGGCAAAGGGGATGCTGCAGCATTCATCCTTCGTACAGTTATTGGGATGCCTTCCTTTATCCACATGGGGTTCTCATCTTCAAAAACCACCCCACCTTTCTTGCATATTCGGTAAATAGTGCTGGGGTAACCTAACGTTCCTCTTGAGTCGCTTTTCTCTGCCATCTTTCTAATACCTTCAGCTATGAGTTCATGAACCTTGATTTCTCATCCCTTCAGTATACAGTGCACCATTGTGGCTCTCTTGACATTCACCTCCGAGTTGTTTGCAGCTGGGAGAATAGACCTTCTCACTAGCTCAAACCACCCCTTGGCTTCAGGAGTGAGATCTGTTCTCTTGATGAACTTTGGTTTATTTCCCGCACCCCTTTCTCATAGTTGGCTTGCTCCTGACTACCCTCTGCTTCTTCATTCACTCCTTCTTGGGTTGTTGATGAAGTTGAGATTGCTGCTACTTGGTTCCTCTCCATCTTCTTGGTGAGGTCAGCCAGCTGCTGGGTAATGATCTTGTTTTGGGCCAACAAAGCATCTACATTGTTTAGCTCCATTACTCCTCTTGTGTTCCCTCTTTCGGAAGCATAGAAGTAGTCGTTCTCTGCTACTGTTTCAATAACATCTATGGCTTCCTCAATAGTCTTCTTCTTGTTCAAAGATCCTCCGAATGAATGGTCTACGGCCTTCTTTGACTCATAAGAGAGCCCTTCATAGAAAATGTGCACCTGCACCCATTCGTTGAACATATCTGGTGGGCACCTCCTTGTTAGGTCTTTAAACCTCTCCCATGCTTCATATAGAGTCTTACCATCTTGTTGCCTGAAAGTTTGGACCTCAGCTCTCAGCCTATTGATTCGTTGAGGAGGGTAAAATTTTGCTAAGAATTTGTTCATCACGTCTTCCCAAGTTGTCAAGCTTTCCCTTGGGAAAGATTCCAGCCACTTGGCTGCTTTGTCCCTAAGTGAGAATGGAAACAAGAGCAGTCTATAGGTGTCAGGATGAACACCATTAGACTTCATTATGTCACATATTCTCAGGAAGGTGGTCAAATGTTGATTGGGGTCTTCTTGAACACCTCCTCCAAACGAACAGTTGTTCTGAACAAGGGTAATGAGCTGTGGTTTAAGTTCAAAGTTGTTGGCATGGATTGTTGGCTTTTGGATGCTACTTCCACAATTTTCTGGGTTTGGATTGATGTAAGAGCCCAAAACTCTTCTATCCTCCCCAGCATGATTCGCTCTACCTCCTCCCCATGGTTGTGATCCTCTTCTTCATGATGGTTTTCCATGTTGTCTTCCATGTTTGGTTCAAAGAATTCCTCTTCTTTCTCAGCACCAACCACTTTCTTTCCTCTTGCCTCCCTCCTTAATCTAAGGAAGGTCCTCTCAAGTTCAGAATCGAAGGAAGTTGAAGCCCTGCTTCTTCTCCCTGTCATACAACCATCAAGTGTAAGCAAGAAAAGATAGGTGCAGAGAGTATTTTTTTTTGTCAGAATTACTGTTAGTTGTGGGTGATGCAATATATCAAACATTTAGTGGGTTAGCAAACAGAATTGAAAATAACAAAGAAAAACAAAAGAGTAGAGGGGGAAGGGAAGAAGTTTAACTAAAACAGAAAGTAAATCACTCAAACAAAAAACAAAAAATGAAATTCACAAAGTAAAAATGCTCAATCTAGTGATCTTCCAATTTAATCAATGTTGATGCACAATCAATCCCCGACAACGGCGCCATAAACTCGATGCGGGTGGAAATTGTCTCTCAACAAATTTCCTTCGGCAAGTGTACCGAATTTGTCGTCAAGTAAAAACTCACAATAGAGTGAGGTCGAATTCCACAGGGATTGATTGATCAAGCAACTTTAATTAGAAGAATGTTCTAGTTGAGCGAATCCAGAATTTGGGTTGAGAGTTGCAGAAAATAAAATGGCGGGAATGTAAATAACAGAAAAGTAAATGCTAGAATTAAAGAACTGAAAGTAAATGACTGAAAATAAATTGCAGAATTGTAAATGGGAATGGGGAATTTGCTCATAAAAGTAAATGGCAGAAATTAAAGAGAATGGGTAAGATCAGAGATGGGGAGTTCATTGTAGTATTGATCCATCAAATTACAACAGAGCTCCCTAACCCAATGAAAGGGGTTTAGTTGTTCAAAGCTCTAGAAAATGAAAACAAAGATGGAGAATACATCATAGAACTAGAAATTGCAGAGAAAGTAAAATACAGAGAGTAGTTCCCTTTTTCCCCCTTTTCCTTTTTCGCATCAAAGTTCTAGTCCAAGTCATGGGCAATGCAACATACAATTTGTCACTAAACTTATGCAAAATCCTCATGAAATAATGTAAAATTCACAATGTATGCTTGAATCAAGGTGTAAGTGAATATCTACCCAAAACTAGCTTATTTCCTAAGGAAATACATGAAACTAACCTAAAAACAGTAAAGAAAAGGTCAGTGAAACTGGCCAAGATGGCCTGGCATCAGCAGATTCAAATGGTTATGGAGAATTGATAATTAAAAGATGAATAAAATATAAAATAGGATAGAGATACTTATGTAATTCATTGGTGAGAATTTCAGATAAGCGTATGAAGATGCTTTGTTCCTCCTGAACTTCTGCTTTCCTATTCTGTTCATCCAATCATTCATACTCCTTTCCATGGCAAGCTGTATGTTGGGTTTCACCGTTGTCAATGGCTACCTCCCGTCCTCTTAGTGAAAATGGTCCAAATGCGCTGTCACCGCACGGCTAATCATCTGTCGGTTCTCAATCATGTTGGAATAGGATCCATTGATCCTTTTGCGTCTGTCACTACGCCCAACACTCACACGTTTGAAGCTCGTCACAGTCATCCCTTCCCAGATCCTACTCGAAATACCACAGACAAGGTTTAGACTTTCCAAATCTCAGGAATGGCCGCCAATAATTCTAGCCTATACCACGAAGGTTTTAATCTTAGATTAGAAACCCAAGAGATACACATTCAAGCTTGTTTGCATGTAGAACGGAAGTGGTTGTCAGGCACGCGTTCATAGGTGAGAATGGTGATGAGTGTCACATAATCATCACATTCATCATGTTCTTGAGTGCTAATGAATATCTTGGAGAAGAAATAGGCTTGAGTTGAATAGAAAAACAATAGTACTTTGCATTAATTCATGAGGAACAGCAGAGCTCCACACCTTAATCTATGGTGTGTAGAAACTCCACCGTTGAAAATACAAAAGTGATAATGGTGTTCATTGGCTTCGCCTCAGAGGGGGAACCAGAATGACCAAGTTGAAAATACAGTAGTAAAAGGTCCTATTTATAGAGAACTAGTAGCCTAGGGTTACAGAAATAAGTAATTAATGCAGAAATCCTCTTCCGGGCCCACTTGGTATGTGCTTGGACTGAGCGTTGAAGCTTTCACATGTAGAGACCTTTTTTGGAGTTAAATGCCAGCTTTGTGCCAGTTTGGGCGTTTAACTCCAGCTTTTATGCCAGTTCTGGCGTTTTGACGCCATAATTTTTATGCTGACTTGGAACGCCGGTTTGGGCTATCAAATCTCGAGCAAAGCATAGACTATTATATATTGCTGGAAAGCCCAGGATGTCTACTTTCCAACGCAATTGAGAACGCACCAATTGGGTTTCGGTAGCTCCAGAAAATCCACTTCGAGTGCAGGGAGGTCCGAATCCAACAGCATCTGCAGTCCTTTTTCAGCCTCGGAATCAGATTTTTGCTCAGGTCCCTCAATTTTAGCCAGAAATTACCTGAAATTACAGAAAAATACACAAACTCATAGTAAAGTCCAGAAATATGATTTTTATTTAAAAACTAATAAAATATAATATAAAGTAACTAAAATATATCAAAAACTACCTAAAAACAATGCCAAAAAGCGTATAAATTATCCGCTCATCAACCACCTGTTGGAAAAGGAAAGAATTCTAAGAAGAAAGTGCCAAGAGGGTAGAAAAACAAGAAAATTCCCATTGAAGGCTTCACACCAGGGGACAAAGTGATGCTAGCTTACCAACCAGTGGAAACATCCACACATTTCTCTGGATACTACACAGTGAATAAGATCCTCTCACTTGAGCATGTGGAAATTATTAAGAATGATACTGGAGGAAAGCTCACAGTGAGAGGGGAAAGGTTGAGGCATTATGTTCATCACCCTCCCTAATGAGGAACAACCATCAAGCTAGTGACGATAAAAGAGCGCTTGTTGGGAGACAACCCAACCGGAGGTAACTCCCTTTTCCTTCACCGTTTCAATAAGAAAGTTAAGTAGGTTAGTTGTATTGCAAGGAGCTAAGTTTGGTGTTACACACCAAAGTAACTCAAGGGTGAATGTTAGATGCTAAGTTTGGTGTTCCACCAAAGATTTTTTTTTAAATACATTGCACCCTCAGCATGACTAGTTATCAGCTCCAAACAATCAGAGAAACTACTTAACAATTGTTTAGTTTTTAGTTCATAGTCTGTTCTCTAGTTTATAGTTCGTTTTTCTAGTTATAATATGTTTTCTCAATCAAAGCACATGAGGTTTTCTGCATATGTACAAACTGCTGCATAAGGCAAGGAACTAAGTTTCGTGTTCACACACCAATCTAAGTTCAGAAGTCTGCAAACATACACGCATACTAACCATGTTTTAAGTGCTTGGGGAACAAGCAACTTCCAATATCATTGCAGAGAATCATCTAAGCTTTTGGAAGGAGTAAACATCATCAACCAAAGAGATAAAGAGGAATGTGAAGACCAACAATGATGATGATAAAGAGTAAAGCAAGCAAACTCCAAAAGGTTGTATTGTTAATTGATGGTTTCGTATTGAACATTGCTATGATTGGAAGTGATATTGTACCCCTGTCTGTCTGCTTAGTATAGCTTCTCTGTAGTTCAATAACTGAGATGCTTGATATTTTACAAAACCATACTCTTGAGAACTTGCTTGCACTCAATATTTCAAAAATGCATCAAAGAATAATTCTTTGAGAAGAAAGTTTGAAGAATTAAAAATTCATTTTGAGGCAAGCAAAATATTAAGAGAAGTGGTGGTTCTAGTTGTATGATTGTGTATTGAGGTTGCATGTTTATGAACACTTGCATGGGAGCTCATAGGCAGGAAATAGAATTCAAAGAAATGTTGTGGAAGTTCTCAAACATTTATTGATCCAAGAAGCAGCAAATAAAAGAAAATAAAAGAAACACAAAAACAAAAGAACATGGCCCAAGTCTTTGAGCATCAATTACTAGGAAGAAAAGAAGAAAGAAACAAGAACTCAGAGAGTTATTATCCTAGTAAATGCTTGTGGTAGAATTGTTTCAAAGAGAGAGGCTTGAGCAAGTAAATCCTCAGGGGTGCTTTAACACCTAATAGCTTAAAACCAACTGGTTTAGGAGTATTGATTGAAAGCTTATGTAAAGAGCCGCTTTGAGACATGACACTTAGAGTCAAGGCCAAGACACATAAACCATAAGCTGGTTCAAGGTGATTACCTATAGAGAGATCTCCATGATATCATTTGAATGAAAATCCTAAGACCTAAGACTTCCAAGATGTAGGGACTAGTAAGCATTGAAGCCCTTGTAGGAGCATATGATTTAGAGTTCACCCCACTATCACTTAATCACTTCACTCACAAAGCATTACAACTTGTTCTTCAATCCATTCCAATCAAAAGAACCTTTGTCCATAATTCTTTTTCTTGCTTGGGGACAAGCAAGGTTTAAGTGTGGTTGTGTGATGACAAGTCATCTTATGCTAGTTTTACTAGCATTTTTCCTTGCTTTTATTAGGTTTATTACACATTCTTGCGTAATAAGTAAGTAATTGGAGTGTTATTTCATGTTTATCTTGACTCAATCAAACATTATTAATTTTATACACAATCATGAGGTTTATGCACAATTTAGTTGATTATTATAAGCCTTATGATTTTGGTGAGACTTTGATTGCTTGTTTGATTAATGACAGGTGAAAAGTGAGGAAAAGAGAAAGCAAAGAAGCAAGGTGCAAACGAATGCTGCGTTCATTTGATGAATGCTATGTTCACCCACAACACGTACGCGCACAAGTCGCCTCCGCATGGGGAATCAAGTTTGGAGATCCACGGGCACGCATGCATGGTGCGCACGCGTGGATTGAGGATCAGCGTTCACCGAGAACAAACGCTATGTTCATTTCAAGTGAACGACTGCGATGCCTTTAGGATTTGAATTTGAAAATAGGCATCGACGCGCAAGCGTACATGACGTGCACGCGTCGATGTGGCAAAGTGATGATTGGCGCAGACACGTACAAGACGCTGGAGCACAGAAGCAACATTTTGCCATCCATGCGCACGCGAACAGGACGCGTACGCGTGAAGAACGTTCATGGTGCGAACAGAGCGTTCAGTGAATGAACGCTACCAAGGGACGCAAACGCACCAAGTTTTCACACGCGTCGATGATGAAGAATGCAAGGGACGCGTACGCACCAAGGACGCGCACGCGTCGGTGAAAGAACGCTACGTTCAATTTGAGAACGCTACGTTCACCTGATGCTGCATGGAAGTGCCATTTTGATCCACTTCTTCAAAGGCCAAAAAGCCCACTCCAGGTACGGAAAACCAGGATTAGAAAGTGTATAAATAGATAGGAATTTGATTTCATTAGGGAGATCTCTTTTGGTTTTCATTTTTTTAGCATTTTAGAATTGAGATTGGATCTGAGTTTTCTTTTCTGTTTCATTTTCTCTCTTCTGCAACCTTTACTTTTTTGCTTTAGGTTTTTGACTTTGGATTGAAGAATTCTTCTAAATTTCCTCATCTTGGAGTTCTCTTTTAATTTTCCTTTGATAAGTTTTATGAATTGAAGATCTGATCATAGTTTACCTTCTTGTTTTACTTTCTTTTGCAATTTCTTTTCTGTTTTGTCAAGAGAGCAATTGAGTTCTGAATCTTGTTTCTGTTTTGTTGCACTTGTCAACTTTGCTTTTAGGATTTCTTTGCTTCAATTCTTTTGAAATTTTACTTTCCTGTTTTGCCCCTGAATTCATGATCTAAGTTTTGTTAGCTGAGAAGCTTGTTAGTTTACTACAATTTATATTTTCCAGTTCTATTTTGAATCCCAGTACCCAAATCCCTTTAATCTTCATGCAATTTAAGTTTCCTTGCAATTTAGATTTAGCAATTTAAATTAGTTGCACTTTAAGTTTCAGTTATTTACTTATCTTGCAATTTAAGTTTCAGCTCTTTTAATTTCTTGCACTTTAAGTTTCTGCAATTCACCTCTTCTGCACTTTATTATTTTGCCCAATTTCCTTCTGCACTTTATTTCTTTATAATTTTACTTCTGTTAATCAAATTTCACCCAAATCATCAAATATTCGCTTGACTAAATTCATCACCAAACTAAAGTTGCTCAATCCATCAATCCCTGTGGGATCGACCTCACTCCTGTGAGTTATTACTACTTGATGTGACCCGGTATACATGCCGGTGAGTTTACGTGGAATCGCTTTTCCCTCATCACTGTGTTGTGGTGAGTGTGTGTGTGTGACCGTGAGTGAGGGGGTTGGGTATGGCGTGTGTGTGTGTTGGTGCGGGTAAGGGTGAGTGAAAATTAGGGTTAGGATGAGATGAAAAATTAGGGTTTTAATTTGGAAATTTTTGGGTTTAATTAGAGTAGGATAATTTTAATAAAATTGGGGATAGAGTATAAATTTTGAAATCTAATTTAACCCTTAAAATTACTTAAAAATATTATTTGTTGTATCAAAATACTAATTGGTTTGAAATCAAATACTCTAATTGAAATTATAAAGTAATTTAATTAATTTTCTTTATTCCTAATACTTAAAGTATTAAATGATAAAAATATAATTTATTTAAATCAAATCATATAAAATTCTTATTATTTTATAACTACTAACTTCATAATTTAAATATAGAAAATAATTCAATAATTGTAGAGTTTGGATAAAAACTTTAATTTATTTCAAATTCAATTAATCAAAACTGCCTTTAATTATCTTTAAATAAGGTAACTTCTGAAATTACAACTATAACTAAATAAATGATTTGAAATTAGTTCATAATAATATTTTTTAAAAGTTCTGAGTCTTACATAGGTAATCCTGTAACGCTTCCATTTATATTCTGTTTAACACCCTATTTTTCTGCTATGTTTTTATCTTAATTTTAATAGTTGATATCTCCATTTTAGTATTGCTGTGTTCTGCTGGAACTGTCGAAATTATTATTGCTGTGAGTGTGATCAAAGTTGGTGCTGTTGCCGCCGTGTCAGTTACGTTGAAATTGTCGTTGTTGCTGTGAATTCAAAATAAGTGGGTTTATCGTGATTAATTCCTACGGGTTCAGCTAATTGAGTTAGGGGTTTATTTTAAAATTAACGATTTTAATTTAAGAATACCCATAAAGTTTAATGAATAACTGAAAATAGGCTTAATTGTTGTGAATAATTAATTGGTAATATGAATGTTGAATTGTGGTTGCATATATTATGGAAAATTCTAATTTAGTGTTATTATTTGATTATATGTGGATTGTGAATTGTTTGATGAGTGGTTGTTGAGAATTCTGAATTTTGATGGATTATATTAGATTGGTTGCTGTTGAACTGGTTATTTAATGTATTGTAACGGTAGTGAATTTGATTGGTGACTGATTGGAATTTGGTTTGAGAGTATTTGAAGGATTGAATCTTGAAATGTTGAACTGCTTGTTGAAAATCTGATTCTTGAAACTAAATGAAAACTTTGAAAGTGTTCATACCCTGGGTCGAGCTGTCCGACCCGGGATATTCTACTGACAAGCGACCGACCTCTTCAGGTCAGACTATCCGACCTCTTCTCAAAGAGCTCGGCCAAATTGTCAGGAAAGCCCAATAAAGGGCCCAAATGGAGGACCATGTCCCAAATCCTAAGGCAGCCCAAGCCTACAGAGAGAATGGCGGTTCTCTTGAAGATAAGATGACCTCACTCGAAGATAAGATAAGATAAGATAAGATAAGATAACTAACTTATCTATATTTAACAAAGCATGGACAGATTCAACAAAGCATGTCTAGACATACAAAGTCTGCCCACATAAGCGGCCATCATGGGCCTCATCAATGGCTTACGAGAAGGGCCTTTTAGCCACTCCATATCAAAAAAAGCATCCTACATCTCTAAATAAGGTACAAGAACGAGCAGAGAAGTATATCAACATGGAGGAAAACTCTCGACTAGGAGAGACCTCAAAATCTGGGTTCTTCTACTCCTCCCGAGATAAGGACAAAGAATCCAAGAAAAAAGAAGATCAACATGGGGAAAAGATAAAAAAATACCACAATTATACCCCTCTTCGGGTGTCCGTTGTGGATGTCTACAGAGAAGTATGCGATACTGAAAAGATACCTCCAACTCGACCACTCAAAAGCAAAAAAGGAGGAGGAAATCGGGCTGAATATTGTGAATATCATTGAATCTATGGACATTCCACCAACGAATGTTTCGACCTAAAAAATATCATAAAAAACTGGTAAGAGAAGGAAAGTTAGACCGGTATTTAGTGATCCGAGCAGACGATCCCAGCAAAAGAAGAAGGGATGAAGATGTCGGACAGGCTGAACGACCACCTCGTACTCCCGAGAGACATGTCAACATGATACACGGAGGATTTGTAGGAGGAGGGATCTCGAAATCATCTCGCAAAAGATATCTTAAAGAAGTATATCATGTCGAGGGAAGAGAGGAAGCACCCGACATTCCCACAATTACTTTTACCAAAGAGGACGCATCCGACATCATCTCAGGACATGACGATCCCATGGTCATCACTATCATATTGGCAAACGCAAATCTCCACCGCACACTGGTAGACCAAGGAAGCTCTACCAACATCTTGTTCAAAACTACCTTCGACAAACTTGGCCTGGAAGAAAAAGAACTCAGAGCATATCCAAACAGCCTGTTCGGACCGGGAGACACTCCAATTCAACCACTTGGATACATCTCACTACACACGACCTTTGGAAAAGGAAACCAGTCAAGAACACTCAAGATAGACTACATCGTGGTCGACGTGAGTTCAGCCTACAATGCCTTAATAGGTCGGACAACATTAAATCAGCTCGGCGCAGTAGTCTCGAGTCCACATCTATGCATGAAGTTCCCAACTGCAGAAGGGATAGTTACAATAAAAGCAGATCAGAAGATAGCGCGCCGCTATTACAACGAAAGTCTAAACCTCTGAGGCGGAGGAGAAGAATTCCACACCATCGAACTTGGTGGAGTTCAGAGACGGGAAGAACTTCGTCCACAACCCGAAGGTGAAGTAGAAAAAGTCCAGATCGGAGATATCCCGGACAAAACAACCAATATTGGTACAATCCTACAAGGAGACATAAAAGAATCACTCGTACAGTTCTTACGAGATAACGTCGACCTCTTTGCATGGAAGGCTGCAGATATGCCAGGCATAGTCCCTAACTTAATGTGCCACAAGCTAGCAGTCTACCCAGGATCTCGGCCAGTACAACAGAGACATAGAAAGCTCGGACCAGAACGATCCCGAGCTGTGGAAGAGCAGGTACAAGCTCTACTGGAGGCAGGATTCATAAGAGAAGTCAAGTACCCACTATGGCTAGCTAACGTTGTCTTGCTGAAAAAATCAAATGGGAAGTGGCAGATGTGCACCGACTACACTGATCTCAACAAAGCCTGCCCAAAAGATCCTTATCCACTCCCAAGTATCGACGCTCTGGTAGATGCCTCCTCCGGATACAAATACTTCTCGTTTATGGACGACTATTTGGGATATAACCAAATCCCAATGTACCCACCTGATAAGGAAAAAACCTCATTCTTAACCCCAAAAGAAAACTACTGCTACATCGTCATGCCTTTTAGACTAAAAAACACGGGAGCTACTTATTAGAGATTAATGAATAAGGTCTTTACAGACCACATCGGGAAAATCATGAAAGTCTATGTGGGCGACATGTTAATAAAGACACAAAGTGAAGAGACGTTACTGTCCGACCTCACCCAAGTATTCGACACTATAAGAAGGCATGGCATGTGACTTAACCCCGCAAAATGCACCTTTGCAGTAGAAGCTGGCAAATTCTTGGGTTTTATGCTCACACAAAGAGGAATTGAGGCAAATCTAGATAAATGCCGGGCCATACTCGACATGAAGAGCCCGACTTGTGTCAAAGAGGTACAACAACTCAATGGAAGGTTGGCAGCCTTGTCCAGATTTTAAGCTGGATCGGCAATAAGATCTCTCCCCTTCTACGCCACTCTAAGGAAGGGAAAAGGGTTTGAATGAACAACAGAGTGCGAGCAAGCCTTCCAAGATTTCAAAAGATTCCTGGGACAACCACCTATTCTAACCCGGCCACGGGAAGGAGAACCACTTCTATCGTACCTCGCAGTAGGAAATCGGGCAGTAGCCTCAGCACTGGTCCGAGAAGATGACAGTGGACAACAACCTATATACTTCATCAGCAAAGCACTACAAGAGTCCGAACTGAACTAAGAACAAATAGAAAAATTCGCCTACGCTCTCATATTAACATCTCGACGAATTCACCCATATTTCCAAGCTCACACCATTAGGGTTCGGACTAACAAGCCCATAAAAGGGATTTTGCAGAAAACAGACTTAGCAGGTAGAATCTTGCAATGGGCAGTCGAGTTGTCCGAATTCGACCTTCAGTATGAAGCTCAAACAGCCATTAAATCACAGTATCTGGCCGACTTTATTGCAGAGTTTATGGACACTCCAGAAATCCCTAGAGAATGGAATCTCTATGTAGACGGTTCTTCAAACAAAACCGGAAGTGGCGCAGGCATCATAATTGAAAGCGATCAGGGAACCTGATGAGCGGATATTTTATACGCTTTTTGGGGGTGATTTCTGTAGTTTTTAGTATGTTTTAGTTAGTTTTTAGTATATTTTTATTAGTTTTTAGGCAAAATTCATATTTCTAGACTTTACTAGGAGTTTGTGTGCTTTTCTATGATTTCAGGTATTTTCCGGCTGAAATTGAGGGATCTGAGCAAAATCTGATTCAGGCTAAAAAAGAGACTGCTGATGCTGTTGGATTCTGACCTGCTTACACTTGAAATAGGTTTTCTGGAGCTACAGAAGTCTAACTGGAGCGCTCTCAATTACGTTGGAAAGTAGACATCCAAGGCTTTCCATAAATATATAATAGTCTATACTTTGCTCAAAGATAAACGATGTAAACTGGCGTTTAACGCCAGTTCCATGTTCCATTCTGGCGTTAAACGCCAGAAACAGGTTACAAGTTGGAGTTAAACGCCCAAAACAGGTTACAACCTGGCGTTTAACTCCAGAAACAACCTAGGCACATGTAAAGCTCAAGTCTCAGCCGCAGCACACACCAAGTGGGCCCCAGAAGTGGATTTCTGCACTATCTATCGTAGTTTACTCATTTTCTGTAAACCTAGGTTACTAGTTTAGTATTTAAACAACTTTTTAGAGATTTATTTTGTAGCTCATGACATTTTTAGATCTGAACTTTATATCTTTGACGGTATGAGTCTCTAAACTCCATTGTTGGGGGTGAGGAGCTCTGCTGTGTTTCGATGAATTAATGCAACTATTTTTGTTTTCTATTCAAACACGCTTGTTTCTATCTAAGATATTCATTCGCACTTCAATATGATGAATGTGATGATCCGTGACACTCATCATCATTCTCAACCTATGAACGCGTGCCTGACAACCACCTCCGTTCTATCTTAGATTGAATGAGTATCTCTTGGGTTCTTGGCTCATGAGTCTGATTGCCTCTCCTGACAACAGAACTTTCAGATCTGTGAGACCAGAGTCTTCGTGGTATAAGCTAGAATCTATTGGTAGCATTCTTGAAATCCAGAAAGTCTAAACCTTGTCTGTGGTATTCTAAGTAAGATTCGGGAAGGGATGACTGCAATGAGCTTCAAACTCGCGAGTGCTGGGCGTAGTGACGGACGCAAAAGGATCAATGGATCCTATTTCATCACAAGTGAGAACTGACAGATTATTAGCCATGTACATGGACCTTTTTCACTAAGAGGACGGATGGTAGCCATTGACAACGGTGATCTACCAACATACAGCTTGCCATGGAAGGAGCCTTGCATGCGTGAAGAAGATGACAGTAGGAAAGAGAGATTCAGAAGACAAAGCATCTCCAAAACTCCAACATATTCTCCATTACTGCATAACAAGTATTTATTTCATGCTCTTTTATTCTTCACAATTCAAACTGATAATCATAATTGATATCCTGACTAAGAGTTACAAGATAACCATAGCTTGCTTCAAGCCGACAATCTCCATGGGATTCGACCCTTATTCACGTAAGGTATTACTTGGACGACCCAGTGCACCTGCTGGTTAGTGGTACAAGTTGTAAAAAGTGTGATTTACAATTTCGTGCACCAAGTTTTTGGCGCCGTTGCGGGGGATTGTTCGAGTTTGGACAACTGGCGGTTTATTTTGTTGCTTAGATTAGGAAAAATTTATCTTTTTTGTTTAGAGTCACTAAAATTGCGTCTTCTATTATTGTTTTTTGGTTGAAACTTTTTTTTTCAGAATCCTTATTTTCTTTTTCAATTTTTTTCAAAAATTTTTATAAGCTAATAATTGAGTCTTTTCGTTTGAGTTTAATTTCATATTTTAAGTTTGGTATCAATTGCATGATTTTATTTTTCTCTCATTTTTTTTCGAATTATTAGTGCTCAGAATATAGAAATTTTTAAGTTTGGTGTCCTTTTTGTTTCTATTTTCTTAAAAAATTTTCAGAAGTTGTTCTTAGCGTTTATCGTGATATTCAAAGTTTTCCTGTTTGTTTCCTTTGCTTTGATAAAAAAAAAAATTTAAGTTTGGTGTCATTTTTTAATGATTTTCTCTTTCTTCATTAAATTCAAAAATATATTTTCTCTTTATTTTAATTAATTTTCAAATTTTCATTTAAAAATTCAGATTTTTTATTTTAAAACTTTCTATTCTATCTTATCTTAGTTTTGAAATTTCAAAATTCAAAATCTTTTTCAAAAATCATATCCAAAGTTTTTCAAATCTTCTTAATTAAGTAAGTATTTTTGTTTTCAAATTTATTTTTCTCTTAGTTTTCAAAATTTACATTTTAATTTCTAATTGTTTTATTTTATCTTATTCTTTTTATTTATTCTTAATAATTCAGTTTGTTTCTACTTAAATAAAATTGATTCTTGAAGCAAGAAAAAGCAGCAATATATATATATAAAGAAAAAGAAAAAACAAGCAGAAAAAGCCAATAGCCCTTTAAACCAAAAGGCAAAAGGAAAAAAAGGATCCAAGGCTTTGAGCATTAATGGATAGGAGGGCCAAAGGAATAAAATCATGGTCTAAGCGGCTAAACCAAGCTGTCCCTAACCATGTGCTTGTGGCATGCAGGTCCAAGTGAAAAGCTTGAGACTGAGTGGTTAAAGTCGTGATCCAAAGCAAAAATAGTGTGCTTAAGAACTCTTGATACCTCTAATTGGGGACTTTAGCAAAGCTGAGTCATAATCTAAAGAGGTTCACCCAGTTATGTGTCTGTGGCATTTATGTATCCAGTGGTAATACTGGAAAACAAAGTGCTTAGGGCCACGGCCAAGACTCAGAAAGCAGCTGTGTTCAAGAATAAAAAAGCAGCTGTGTTCAAGAATCAACATACTAAACTAGGAGAATCAATAACACTATCCGAATTCTAAGTTCCTATAGATGCCAATCATTCTAAAC
Source organism: Arachis ipaensis (assembly GCF_000816755.2). Lineage (NCBI taxonomy): Eukaryota > Viridiplantae > Streptophyta > Magnoliopsida > Fabales > Fabaceae > Arachis > Arachis ipaensis. Next base: position 59,137,074 of record NC_029787.2, on the reverse strand, counting down.
TTCAAAGGATAAATTGAGATGCCAAAACTGTTCAGAAGGAAAAAGCTACTAGTCCCGCTCATCTAATTAGAATTTAAGCTTCATACAGAAACTCTGAGATGATTTTGTCTCTTGATTTTCTTTCTATCCTATGTTATTTATCTAGTTGCCTGAGGACAAGCAACAGTTTAAGTTTGGTGTTGTGATGAGCGGATATTTTATACGCTTTTTGGGGGTGATTTCATGTAGTTTTTAGTATGTTTTAGTTAGTTTTTAGTATATTTTTATTAGTTTTTAGGCAAAATTCATATTTCTGGACTTTTCTAGGAGTTTGTGTGCTTTTCTGGGTGATTTCAGGTATTTTCTGGCTGAAATTGAGAAATCTGAGCAAAAATATGATTCAGGCTAAAAAAAGACTGCTGATGCTGTTGGATTCTGACCAGCTTAGACTCAAAATGGATTTTCTGGAGCTACAAAAGTCCAACTGGCACGCTCTCAATTGCATTGGAAAGTATACATCCAGGGCTTTCCAGCAATATATAATAGTCTATACTTTTCTCAAAGATAAATGACGTAAACTGGCGTTTAACACCAGTTCTATGTTCCATTCTGGCGTTAAACGCCAGAAACAGGTTACAAGTTGGAGTTAAACGCCCAAAACAGGTTACAACCTCGCGTTTAACTCCAGAAACAGCCTAGGCACGCGTAAATCTCAAGTCTCAGCCTCAGCACACACCAAGTGGGCCCCGGAAGTGGATTTCTGCACTATCTATCGTAGTTTACTCATTTTCTGTAAACGTAGGTTACTAGTTTAGTATTTAAACAACTTTTTAGAGATTTATTTTGCAGCTCATGACATTTTTAGATCTGAACTTTGTATCTTTGACGGTATGAGTCTCTAAACTCCATTGTTGGCGGTGAGGAGCTCTGCTGTGTCTCGATGAATTAATGCAACTATTTCTGTTTTCTATTCAAACACGCTTGTTTCTATCTAAGATATTCATTCGCACTTCAATATGATGAATGTGATGATCCGTGACACTCATCATCATTCTCAACCTATGAATGTGTGCCTGACAACCACCTCCGTTCTATCTTAGATTGAATGAGTATCTCTTGGGTTCCTGGCTCATGAGTCTGATTGCCTCTCCTGACAATGGAACTTTCAGATCCGTGAGACCAGAGTCTTCATGGTATAAGCTAGAATCCATTGGTAGCATTCTTGAGATCCAAAAAGTCTAAACCTTGCCTCTGGTATTCTGAGTAAGATCCGGGAAGGGATGACTGCAACGAGCTTTAAACTCGCAAGCGTTGGGCGTAGTGACAGACGCAAAAGGATCAATGGATCCTATTCCATCACAAGTGAGAACCAAAAGATGATTAGCCATGTACATAGACCTTTTTTACTGAGAGGACGGATGGTAGCCAATGACAATGGTAATCCACCAACATACAGCTTGCCATGGAAGGAGCCTTGCGTGTGTGAAGAAGATGACAGTAGGAAAGCAGAGATTCAGAAGACAAAGCATCTCCAAAACTCCAACATATTCTCCATTACTGCATAACAAGTATTTATTTCATGCTCTTTTATTCTTCACAATTCAAACTGATAATCATAATTGATATCCTGACTAAGAGTTACAAGATAACCATAGCTTGCTTCAAGCCGACAATCTCCGTGGGATTCGACCCTTATTCACGTAAGGTATTACTTGGACGACCCAATGCACTTGCTAGTTAGTGGTACGAGTTATAAAAGGTGTGATTTACAATTTCGTGCACCAGAACCCAAATCAAACTTTCCCTGAAATTCGGGTTCCCTGCTTCAAACAATCAGGCAGAATATGAAGCACTACTAGCTGGTTTGAAGCTGGCTAAGGAGGTTGGAGCTCAAAAGCTTATCAGCGACTCACAAGTAGTCACCTCACAGATAACAGGGAACTATCAAGCCAAAAATCCTACCATGAAAAAATATTTGTAAAAACCATAGAACAGCTCGGACAACTCGGGGAATATGAGGTCCGCTACATAGCTCGGGAACAGAATGCTCGATTTGATGCACTCTCCAAACTAGCCAGCACTAAACCAGGGGGCAACAATAGAAGCCTCATCTAGAAAATGCTACAGAACCCATCAATCTCGGAAAAGGAAAAAGTCCTAACCATAACAGATCTGGATCAAGGATGGATGACTCCCATAATAAACTACCTCAAAACAGAAATACTCCCTACAGATAAGAGGGAGGCAAAGAGGTTAAAAAGGGAGGCACAATACTACATGATCATAAACAATACTTTATACAAAAGAGGGATTTCAATACCATTGTTAAAATGTGTGCCGACTTGCAACACAAAGGAAGTTTTAGAAGAAGTACACAGTGGCATCTATGGCAATCATCTCGGAGCGCAAGCACTTACCAAAAAAGTACTCCGGGCAGGATTTTATTGGCCAACTCTACAAAAGGAAGCCACAGAGTTCGTAAAGACGTGTCCACCATGTCAGAAATATGCCAACTTTCACATCGCCCCGCCAGAGGAACTCATCAGTGTAACCTCACCTTGGCCATTTGCAAAATGGGCACTCGACCTTGTCGGACCTTTCCCTCAGGGATCGGGACAAGTCAAATTCCTCATAGTAGGGGTAGACTATTTCACAAAATGGATCGAGGCAAAACCCCTAGCTAACGCCACTGCTCAAAGAAGTCAAAAATTCCTATATAGAAACATTGTCACAAGGTTTGGGGTTCCATACTCCATCACCACGGACAATGGTACTCAATTTACAGATACAGGCTTCAGAAAATTAGTGGCCGATCTGAACATAAAATACCAATTCACATCCGTAGAACACCCCCAGGCCAACGGACAAGCAGAAGCTACTAAAAAAGTCATATTGGCCGGGTTAAAACGGAGATTACAGGATGCAAAGGGAGCCTGGGCCGAAGAGCTCCCACAAGTCCTATGGGCATATCGAACAATGCCATATTTCACCACCAAGGAATCACCTTTCCGATTAGCCTATGGAACGGAGACAATGATCCCAGTAGAGGTCGAAGAAGGGTCGCCTAGAGTGATCCATTATAATGAAGAAGCCAACTCCCAACTTCAAATGGAAGAGCTCGACCTACTTCCAGAAATTCGAGAAAGAGCTCGGATAAGGGAAGAGGCACTAAAACGTCGAATGGCTTCAAGATACAATCAAAGGGTAGTGCCGCGAAGTTTTGCCGAGAACGACCTCGTCCTAATCCGAAATGATATCGGAAAGCTGGCAGCAAATTGGAAAGGACCCTACCAAGTCATAGAAGTACTTGGAAAGGGCTACTACAGATTTTCCGAACTCGAAGGGCGCGAGCTTCCTAGGTCGTGGCACGCCTGCAACCTAAGAAGGTACTATAGTTAGAGGTAATAAAGATCTTAGGATAAGGCGCACTCTTTTTCCTGAAAATGTTTTTTAATGAGGTGCCAGGCCAAGATCTACAAATTGCCCGACTTAGAGGGATAAAACTCCCACATGTATATATCTGCATTTTCTTTTAAATAAAGTTTTTTAGATTTTCTATAAATTCTCAAGACGCATTAATCTGAAACATTAAAAAATTCAATGCCCGATTATAAAGCTACAAGATCGGTAGAAAGTGAAGATCAAATTCACTGTCTGATTACAATAAAGACCAAAGAAGATGAAAAATAAATTCATCATAAGGTCGACCAAGCAAGGATCAAACCCAACTTCGACAAAATCGGCAAAGATGAAAAAAATGACAAAAACAGAATAATGCAAGAAGTTATCAAAAGTGATCCATAGAAAGGACCTGACGAGGTCTTAATAAAATGGGTTGCTAAAAATAACTTAAAAGACAGGCCGACATAAAGAAGTCGGACCAGTCGACCACAATAACCAAAGTTATAAAAAGTCAATCCCTGGAAAGAGGCCTTCCAGCCCTAAAAAAGAGGATTACTATAAATAACTTAGAAGAGACCGATATGATGAAGTCGGCCTCCCATAAATAAGTTATAAAAAGTAATCCCTAAAAGAGACCTGATAAAGGTCCAAAAAGAGGATTACTAGAAATAACTTAGAAGAGACCGACATGATGAAGTCGGCCTCCCACAAACAAGTTATAAAAAGTAATCCCTAAAAGAGACCTGACAAAGGTCCAAAAAGAGGATTACTAGAAATAACTTAGAAGAGACCGACATAATGAAGTCGGCCTCCCACAAACATGTTATAAAAAGTAATCCCTAAAAGAGACTTGACAAAGGTCCAAAAAGAAAATTACTAGAAATAACTTAGAAGAGACCGACATGATGAAGTCGGCCTCCCACAAATAGGTTATAAAAAGTAATCCTTGAAAAAGACCTAATAAAGGTCCAAGAAAGAGGATTACTAGAAATGACTTAGAAGGGACCGACGTAAGGAAGTCAGCCCAAAAACCAAAACGTTATAAAAAGTAATCCCTAACAGAGACCTAATAAAGGTCCAAACAAAACGGATTACTAGAAATAACTTCAGGCTGAAGTGAGGAAGTCGACATACATGTTAGACCCAAAACATCCCCAACCTCAAAAGAATTAAGCCATAAGTATGAAAATACAAAGGCAATCAAAAGAGGTCGGACAATAAGGCTCCAACACTCCCAAAAACCTAAAAGGTACCAGACAAGATGTAGGCAAACATGTTATAAAAAGAAACAAAGTTATAATATTGACAAGGCTCAAAGAGTTCAAAGACCCACAGACCGGGCCATACACATCCAAAAAATTCATAAAACTACATTGGGTTCAGGGATTCTCCAGCTTAGTCACTTTCATCTCGAGCTCCTCCTTTAAATCCTTCATCCGGTCGAACTCCAACTTAGCCTCCTCCATAAAGGCCTTTGTAGCATGAATGGGAAGATCTTGGGAAGTCCGATATAAAGTCGCCCCCATGTGTGCCATCTTGATGCTGCTTCGAGTAATAAAATCTAGATGGCAAAGAAGAGAAACATCGTCAGTAGGGATGGTACCATAAGGACCGATTTGCTGATCGACAAACTCGACAGCATCGAAGTCAGGGGCATCAAGGTTAAAGGGCTCAGCTGTCTTTTGCTTTTTTGGAGGAGGAGCGCCAAAGGTAGCAACAGAAGCCTGTGGAGGATCAACCAAACGAACCCGAGGAGTAGGGATCATCCTCCTCGGTCCAGGAGAGCTCGGTATGGACGGCTTCAACTGAACCTGAGAGGACCCCTCCCCGGCCACCTTGGCCGAGATGTTCTGGACTGCGGTAGCTTTCCTCGCCTTTTTAAAGGCCCTCATAGAGTCATTATTTTTTACCATCTTTGAAAAAAGACAGCAAAAACCAAGTTACAAATTGATAAAGAAACCAACAAAAACAAAGATAAACAGGAGGAAAGTCGGGCACTACCTAACTCATCTCGGAGAAGCAAGGGATCCCCTAAAAAATTTTTAGTATCAAGGTAAGGAGGCTGCCCCCAATTCTCCTCAAACACGATCACAAAAGCCTGTTCGACCTCATTCAACATATCCCACGAATACCTTGACACCACGACATTCTTTTGCCACTCTAAAGGAAAAGTAGGTTCATCATTTTCATCCAGAAAAAAGGGGCGAGCTCTTTCAACAGCTCGGACCTTAAAGAAATAATTTTTGAAGTCTCTGAAAGACTCATCATACATCGAAAATACTTTCTTTCCTTGAGCAGATCGAAAGGAAACCCAGGAGGCTTTCTTTTTGGTAGAAATTCCGGGTTTAGTCAAAACAAAAAGATAGAGGAAGAGAGTTTGTGATGGCTTAATATCTAGCTCCTGACATAACAACTGGAAAATTTTGACAAAACCCCATGAATTCGGATGAAGTTGGGATGGGGACACATTGCACGAACATAACAAGTCGGTCTCAAAAGAAGTAAAAGGAAAGGTAATTTTCAGTTGACTGAAAAAATAGTCATATGCATAAATGAAGGGACGCTCCCCTTGGGTCAGAGAAGGAAAGCAAACCCTCTCCTCGGAGTCTGGTGCGATCAACTCATAGTCTTTCTCCTGGTCTCTACGATTACAGATACGATGACATTTCCTAAGTTCCACAAGATACTCGGAATCGACAAGTGAAACATACATCAGAACAAGGGAGTCCAGCCAATCGGACATTCCCTCGGGGACTTTGGAGGAGATCTCAACAATATTTTTTCGAGAGGAAGACATGGTCAACTAATCCTACAACAAAGAAAAAAGAGAGGAATTACTAAATAAACAACTCGGCCATAACAAAGAAATCAACTCGGACAAATATGACCAAGAGCAACACAAACAGCAAAAAGGACACCCCAAGACCCACAGCAAAGATCCAAAGGCATCCTTTGGAGGCAATCATGGAACAAGGACTCAGGAAAATCTACAAGCCTACATCTCTACCTCTCCTAAACAAGAAAATAACCCTTATTTCTTTAGCAAAAGCGACAATCCACAAAATTCAACAAAATTACTAAAGAAGCTATCAGCATCAAACAGATCAAAATCACCAAAAGGCGCAATCCTTTTCAAAGAATCAAACAGTTTCATCATCCCAAAAACTCCAAAAAAATGATGACGCAAACTGAGGCAATAACAAAATTTCAAAAAAGCATCAACTATCAGGGAAAACACCAAAAGACGTACAGAGACTCCAAAAAGCATGCATCACGGCAACAATCAAGCATGACGATGCAAAAAAGGTTCAAGTTTTCCAACATAAAGTCAAGCAAGATCAAAGCTTTTCCATAAAATAAAACAATGCAAGCAAGAAGAAGAACAGAAAGAAAGAAACATACCCGAAAAGGGGGAAGAGACAATGAGCACTGAGAAGATGAAGTAATAGCGAGGCTAAAGGCCACCCTCCAAAAGAACAAAACAGTCGCTAACGGTGCCACAAGAAAAAGCGCGGAAGCGTGAAAGACAAAGAGTCCCAAGCAAACCAGAAAATAGAAAGGCAAAAAATGGAGGTAAAGTGAGCAAGAGAGAAGAAGAAACGGAAGCCAAAAATCTGGGAGAAAAGTAAAATTCAAAGAGAAGAAAGCGGGAAAACAGCAAAGGGAAGAATTAATGGATTATTAAAACCCTCGCACGTTCCCAAGGTAGAGAGATGCGCGTTTCAAAGAAAAGGAACGCCTGTTTCAAAAAATTAAAAGAAAGAAAATGTTCCGCATTCAAAGGGAGACTCTACAAAGAAGAAGTCGACAAATGCTCGAGTTCGGCTTCACCAGAGAAGGATCGAAGTCCTAAAACTGAAGACTTGACCTCAAAATAGAAGACCGAGCTCAAGCAAGGGCACTGTTCATGCCCTGGGTTGAGCTGTCCGACCCTGGATGTTCTACTGACATGCAACCGACCTCTTCAGGTCAGACTATCCGACCTCTTCTCAAAGAGCTTGGCCAAATTGCCAGGAAAGCCCAATAAAGGGCCCAAATAGAGGACCACGTCCCAAATCCTAAGGCAGCCCAAGCCTACAGAGAGAAGGGCGGTTCCCTTGAAGATAAGATGACCTCACTCGAAGATAAGATAAGATAAGATAAGATAACTAACTTATCTTATCTAAGAAGGTCACTCTACACCATTATAAATACACTGGAGCACCTAGGTATAACTCATACTCTGATTCTACTAAAAACCTGCTTAATACCCTTGCTAACTTAAGCATCGGAGTCCCTTGCAGGTACCACCCCCTTCCGATGACGAAGGATCAGCAGCATAGCCAGTCCAACAAGTCGGATACGACAGCTCTGGCCGCCACCACCAGCCGGACACGTCATCTCCGACCAGTACAGAAGATCTCGTCCGAGATCGACCTACAGTTTCAGGTAACCCTCGGAATAGAAAGCGAACCAATAATTTCATAGTGATTGAAATAATATGAGATTAAAATTTAATTGAATTACAATAAGTATAGTTGTTAATATTCAATTTTGAGAGGTTCGTATTAACTGGAGAATTAGCTATGATTTTTCAAAGTTAAACTGTGAAATCTGATTTTATGCATTTTCTTTAAATGAAATCAGTAATTTTGAAAGACCATAACTAATTCTGTGATTATCATAATTGCATGGGATTAAGTTTGGGTTAAGCTTGGCAATATATGAAACTGGACTAGTGAATTTAAGACCTTTTCATTAAGTATATGATTTATGGTGAATTTTTAAATTGTGGTTGTCAAATCTGATTTTTCTGCTAAACTCTTAAAATGGCAGCAATTTATTTTCTCTACTGGAAATTCTCCAGTTTGAATTTCGAAATGGAGCTAATTTTAAGTGAAACTTTGGTCCGATTACTTTAATATCATAAAAGTTTAGAACTGTTGGAGTTGTGGTTTTAAAGATATGAATTTTTGAAATATGATGCATTATGTAGTAAAAATCAGGTTCTATTTTCTAAGTTAGCAACTTTGTAAGCTTATAACTTTTGATTCTAGATGGATATTAAAGTGCAAACAATTGGTGGTGAAAACAAAGTGCGATTAGTATTTGTGATTTAAATTTTAAGGCTGTCCATGTTGTAATGAGTGAATTATGAGACTTGGAAGAGGATATGTTCATTGGATTTTAAAACATAACTCTGTAGAGAATTACTCAACTTCCAAGCTACATAACTCCTTTATTAAAAATGGTATTGACTTGAAACAAATTGGGAAAGAATTCTGAATAAGTGAAGTTAATCTATATTAATTTTGAAAGTTGTTAGATTTAATTCGGATTTTATATGAAATTTTGAATATTGCATGATGCTGTTATTTTCTTTCGTTTTTAAATACTGTAGAGTAGTCACAATTTTTCTTCTATTACTGAGGCTAGATTAATTGGAAAATTATGGTTTTTAGTACTTTAGAAAGCTTAGTCTGAGATGGTCGCCTAGACATAAAGTTTGTGTAATTCTGAGTTCGTGTGATATATTAATAATAGAAAAGAAGTTAGAGTGTCAAGGATGTTTTGGTGACAGCCATAGGTTCATGAAGTTCGTGTTATATGCTTGGTTGGTTTTAATGTTTGTTGAAAGGTGAAAAACTAATATGTTTCAGTTTAAAATTAATGAATTCAAGCTTGAAAAATGTTGGTTTTTATATGGTTTAAGTGACCTTTAAAATTGTATAGAAATTGAAATAGATTTCAGTGTTAATACTAGATATTTTGAGAGTATTAAAGTAAGAGTTATTATAATAACTTAAACAATCATTTTGAGAAAAGATAGTTGAGATTGAAACTCTTTATCCTTGTTACTAACCACAACATGATAATTGTAAGGATCAATCCCATTAAGTCATCCTCTAACTAGTGAAGGAAAGTCAAATGAGCTTTATCAATCCTAATCCATTAGTCCTAGCCACCTCACTAATTAACTTAGTGGAAGCTAGAGTCAATGGACACCAATTATCAATCACTTAGATATTAGTAAATCAACTTCACCTAAGTTACCATCCCAAACTAAGAACATAAAAATCTACTCTAACAAACATCCTTCCAAACATTTTGTCAAACACTTGGAAGGCATAAAAAGAAAGTAAAATAAAATTGCAAGAAATATAAATCTACAACTACCAATTGCAAGAAAATTAACAACAACAAAGAATTAAACAATAAAAGAAATCAAACATAAATTGCATTAAAGGAAAATAAAAGGAACAAGAGTGCATCAACAACAAGTAAACAAATACAAAGAGTAAAATACTAAACTAGGAAAGCAAAGTTAAAGGAACAAGAAATTAGAAAGGAAAAGTAAATCAAAGCAAGATTCAAACCTAGATCTAAAGAAATCTTAATCTATATCTAACCTAATTCTAGAGAGAAGAGAGAGCTTCTCTCTCTAGGAACTAACTAAAGCATGGTGAAAAAAACTAAACTAGTTGCTCCCGCCCCCTGTCCAATCTTCAATTCTGCATGAAGTAGTCTTTGGAGTCAGTTGGATTTGGGCTGGGGAAGCTCAGAAACCGCCCCCAGCATTTTCACTTTAATGAGGTCATGTGCAAGCTGTGACGCGTACGCGTAGGTCGCTTGGCGTTTTACTTCTCACGCGTACGCGTCATGTCACACGTACACATCACCTGGCAACCTCATTTCCACGCGTGCGCGTCGATGAATGCACTCCAAACCATTGATTTTCCCTGAATTCTCCACTTTGCATGCTTTTATCTTCACTCTTTTGATCCATTCCTAGCCCTTTTCAACCTGAATTAACTAACAAATACATTAAGGCATCTAGTGGAATCAAAGGTGAATTAAAACTAGAAAATTAAAGGCCTAAAAAGCATGTTTTAACACTTAAGTACAAATTAAAGGAGAATTTCAAAACCATGATATTTCATTGAATAAATGTGAGAAAAGTTGATAAAATCCCCTAAATTACACACAAGATAAACCACAAAATTGGGGTTTGTCAAATCTCCCCACACCTAAACCAAGCATGTCCTTATGTTAAACCAAGAAAGAGACAAATGGTATTATCATTTATTCAATGCAAATAAACTATATGCAACCTATCTAAATACAACTATCTAAATGTAAGTATCTAAATGGATATAATTAATTAGTCAAAATAAATCAATTCTCAAAAAAACATATATAAGCATAAGGGCTAAAGTAATAGCAATCAAATCAAACCCACAATTTAATTAAGTTATTAAAAGATTTTTAAACTTGCAAGAAAAGAGATGATCATGGTGAAAACATGTAATTGAGCGATCGAACTCTAACCGGATGTGTATCCGCTATAGTCACTCAAGTGTATAGGGTTGATTCACTCGATTCTCCCCTAAAAATATATGCAAAATAAGAAAATGCAACAAAAAATCCTAAAAGATCTAAAAATGAGATGCAAAAGTGTTGGGATTAGAAATTTGTCACCCAAAAGCGCCGATCGATCGGACGACCTCCCCACACTTAAAAGTTTGCACCGTCCTCGGTGCATCCCAAGATGAGCAAGGGGGTATGGCGACTCTCCGGATTGCCACCTTCAGCTGGTGGATCAACCGGCTACTGCATGTTCTTTCTCCCGCTTCCATTTTTGCTTATGGTAATTTAGTTTAAAAATAGAAAACAAGATAAGAAGACATGTAAATGCAAAGGTAAGGAAGCATACATTGTTGAAATGGGGTAAGAACCACTAGAATGGAGTGAGTGAATTAGTATGACATTTATGAAAATAGGTGTGTGGGTTCTAAATTGCGCGCGGTTTAGAACACACACTAGCATAAAAAGCTATGTCACAAAAGAAGCTAAGAGGGAAAAATGATTCCACACAAACTCACCGGCAAGTGTACCGGGTTGCATCAAGTAGTAATCACTCACAAGAGTGAGGTCGATCCCACAGGGATTGATGGATTGAGCAACTTTAGTTAGATGATGAATTTAGTTAAGCGAATATTTGTTGATTTGAGTGAAACTTGATTAACAGAAGTAAAATTGCAAGTAAACTAAAATGCAGAATAAAAATTGGCAGAATATTAAAGTGCAGAAGAAGTAAATTGCAGAAACTTAAAGAGCAAGAAAGTAAACAAGCTGAAACTTAAATTGCAAGAAAAGAAACTTAAAGTGCAAGAAACTTAAACAATCTAAAACTTAAATTAGGATCTTTATCCTTGTTACTAACCACAACATGATAATTGTAAGGATCAATCCCATTAAGTCATCCTCTAACTAGTGAAGAAAAGTCAAATGAGCTTTATAAATCCTAATCCATTAGTCCTAGACACCTCACTAATTAAATTAGTGAAAGCTGGAGTCAATGGACACCAGTTATCAATCACTTGGATATTAGTAACTCAAGTTCACCTAATTTACCATCCCAAACTAAGAACATAAAAATCTACTCTAACAAACATTCTTCCAAATATTTTGTCCAACACTTGGAAGGCATAAAAAGAAAGCAAAATAAAATTGCAAGAAATATAAATCTACAACTACCAATTGCAAGGAAATTAACAACAACAAAGAATTAAACAATAAAAGAAATCAAACATAAATTGCATTAAAGGAAAATAAAAGGAACAAGAGTGCATCAACAACAAGTAAACAAATACAAAGAGTAAAATACTAAACTAGGAAAGCAAAGGTAAAGGAATAAGAAATTAGAAAGGAAAAGTAAATCAAAGCAAGATTCAAACCTAGATCTAAAAAAATCTTAATCTATATCTAACCTAATTCTAGAGAGAAGAGAGAGCTTCTCTCTCTAGGAACTAACTAAAGCATGGTGAAAAAAACTAAACTAGTTGCTCCCGCCCCCTGTCCAATCTTCAATTCTGCATGAAGTAGTCTTTGGAGTCAGTTGGATTTGGGCCGGGGAAGCTCAGAAACCGCCCCCAGCATTTTCACTTTAATGAGGTCATGTGCATGTGACGCGTACGCATGCGTCGCTTGGCATTTTACTTCTCACGCGTACGCGTCATGTCACGCGTACGCATCACCTGGCAACCTCATTTCCACGCGTGCGCATCGAGGAATGCACTCCAAACCATTGATTTTCTATGAATTCTCCACTTTACATGCTTTTCTCTTCACTCTTTTGATCCATTCCTAGCCCTTTTCAACCTGAATTCACTAACAAACACATTAAGGCATCTAGTGGAACCAGAGGTGAATTAAAACAAGAAAATTAAAGGCCTAAAAGGCATGTTTTAACACTTCAGCACAAATTAAGGGAGAATTACAAAACCATGCTATTTAATTGAATAAATATGAGAAAAGTTGATAAAATCCCCTAAATTACACTCAAGATAAACCACAAAATTGGGGTTTGTCAAATCTCCCCACACCTAAACCAAGCATGTCCTTATGTTAAACCAAGAAAGAGACAAATGGTATTATCATTTATTCAATGCAAATAAACTATATGCAACTATCTAAATACAACTATCTAAATGCAAGTATCTAAATGGATGTAATTACTTGGTCAAAATAAATCATTTCTCAAGAAAACATATATAAGCATAAGGGCTAAAGCAATAGCAATCAAATCAAACCCACAATTGAATTAAGTTATTAAAAGATTTTTAAACTTGCAAGAAAAGAGATGATCATGGTGAAAACATGTAATTGAGCGATCGAACTCTCACCGGATGTATATCTGCTCTAGTCACTCAAGTGTATAGGGTTGATTTACTCGATTCTCCCCTAAATATATATGCAAAATAAGAAAATGCAACAAAAAATCCTAAAAGACCTAAAAATGAGATGCAAAAGTGTTGGGATTAGAAATTTGTCACCCAAATGCGCCGATCGGTCGGACGACCTCCCCACACTTAAAAGTTTGCACCGTCTTCGGCGCATCCAAAGATGAGCAAGGGGGTATGGCGACTCTCCGGATTGCCACCTTCAGCTGGTGGATCAACCGGCTACTACATATTCTTTCTCCCGCTTCCATTTTTGCTTATGGTGATTTAGTCTAAAAATAGAAAACAAGATAAGAAGACATGTAAATGCAAAGGTAAATAAGCATACATTGTTGGAATGAGGTAAGAACCACTAGAATGGAGTGAGTGAATTAGTATGACATTATAAAAATAGGTGTGTGGCTTCTAAATTGCGCGTGGTTTAGAACACACACTAGCATAAAAAGCTATGTCACAAAAGAAGCTAAAAAGGGAAAAATGATTCCACATAAACTCACCGGCACGTTGATGAGCGGATAATTTATACCCTTTTTGGCATTATTTTTACATAGTTTTTAGTATGTTTTGGTCACTTTTATTATATTTTTATTAGTTTTTATTCAAAAATCATATTTCTGGACTTTACTATGAGTTTGTGTGTTTTTCTATAATTTCAGGCATTTTCTAGCTGAAATTGAGGGACCTGAGCAAAAATCTGATTCAGTGGCTGAAAAAGGACCGCAGATGCTATTGGATTCTGACCCTCCTGCACTCGAAATGGATTTTCTCGAGCGACAGAAGCCCAATTGGTGCGCTCTCAATTGCGTTGGAAAGCAGACATCCTGGGCTTTCCAGCAATATTTAATCGTCCATACTTTGCTCGAGATTTGATGGCCCAAACTGGTGTTCAAAGTCAGCCTAAAACTTTCTGGCGTAAAACGCCAGAACTGGCACCTTTTTTGGCGTTTAACGCCCATTTTGGCATCCAGGGTGGCGTTTAACGTCACTATGAGGCATATGCACGTGAAAGCTTGAAGGCTCAGCCCAAACACTCACCAAGTGGGTCCGAGAAGTGGGTTTTTGCACTATGACTGCACCTAGTTACTCATTTTTTGTAAACCTAAGTTACTAGTTTAGTATAAAAACTACTTTTAGAGATTCATTTTGTAACTTATGACATTTTTACACTTCATATTGTATTTCTGACGGCATGAGTCTCTAAACCCCATAGGTGGGGGTGAGGAGCTCTGCTGTGTTTCAATGGATTAATGCAATTACTACTGTTTTCTATTCAATCACGCTTGATTCTATTCTAAGATACCCACTCGTACTTCAATATGGAGAATATGATGATCCGTGACACTCATCATTATCCTCAACCCTATGAAAGCATGCCTGACAACCATTCCATTCTATCTGAGCTCAACGTAGTCATTGGGCGACAGCTTGAGTGCGTATCTCTTGGATTTCTGATCCATGGACCGAGTCCGGAGGTTAGAACCTTCGTGGTATAGGCTAGAACCAATTGGCAGCATTCCTGGGATCCAGAAAGTCTAAACCTTGTCTGTGGTATTCCAAGTAGGATCTAGGAAGGGATGACTGTGACGAGCTTCAAACCTGCGAATGTTGGGCGCAGTGACAGTGTGCAAAAAGGATAATGGTCCTATTCCGACGCTAGTGGGAACAGACAGATGATTAGCCGTGCGGTGACAGCGCTTGGTATTTTTCATCCGAGAGGATCGTACAGCCTGCTATGGAGAGAAGCCGTGCGTGTTTGAAGAAGAAGGCAGTAGGAAAGCAGAGATTCAGATGATAGAGCATCTCCGGAACCTCAACCTGTTTCTCATTACTGAATTACAAGTACTATTTAATTTATGTTATCTATTTTTTTTATAAATACAATCATTCTTATCATTAATCGCCTGACTAAGATTTACAAAATAACCATAGCTTGCTTCAAGCCAACAATCTCCGTGGGATCGACCCTTACTCACGTAAGGTATTACTTGGACGACCTAGTGCACTTGCTGGTTAGTTGTGCGGAGTTGTGAAAAGTATGATTTACAATTTCGTGCACCAAGTTTTTGGCACCGTTGCCGGGGATTGTTCGAGTTTGGACAACTGACGGTTTATTTTGTTGCTTAGATTAGGAAAAATTTATCTTTTTAGTTTAGAGTCACTAAAATTGCATCTTCTATTATTGTTTTTGGTTAAAAATTTTTAAAATCCTTATTTTCTTTTTCTAAAATTTTTCGAAAATTTTTATAAACTAATAATTGAGTTTTTCTGTTTGAGTTTAGTTTCATGCTTTACGTTTAGTGTCAATTGCATGTTTTAATTTCTCTTTAATTTTCGAAAATATATGCATTGTGTTCTTCATTGATCTTCAAGCTGTTCTTGTTTATTTTCCTTGTTTGATCTCTAGTTTTTTTTGTTTTGTATTTTTCCTTGTTTTTCTTGTGTATTTTCAAATTATAAATGTCCAAAGTATAAAAATTTTTAAGTTTGGTGTCCTTTGTGTCCTTATTTCCTTAAAAATTTTCAAAAAGTGTTCTTGGTCTTCATCTTGATATTCAAAGTTTTCTTGTTTGTTTCTCTTATTTTGATCTAAAAATTCTAAGTTTGGTGTCATTTTATTATTTTTCTCTTTCTTCATTAAATTCAAAAATATCTTTTCTCTCTATTTAATTGAATTTTCGAAAATTTCATTTAAAAATTCAGATTTTTATTTTAAAATTCTTATTTTATCCTATTTTAGTTTTAAATTTTCAAAATTCAAAATCTTTTTCAAAAATCATATCCAAAGTTTTTCAAATTTTCTTAATTAATTAATTATTTTAGTTTTCGAATTTCTTTTTCTTTTTCTTTTAGTTTTCAAAACTTATATTTTATTTTCCAATTATTTTATTTTGTCTTAATTTTTTATTTATTCGGTTGTTTTTAATTAAACAAAAACAAAAATATACTTTATTTGCAATTCACATCATCTCCCTTTCTCCATCATGGATCTAAGTGGAAATGAACAGTCCAGAAGGACTCTGGAGTCATATGCTAACCCCATTACTGCTGCATATGGGAGCAGTATCTGTATGCCTCCCATCAAAGCAAGCAGTTTTGAGCTAAATCCTCAGTTCATTATCATGGTGTAGCAAAATTGCCAGTATTCCGGTCTTCCACAGGAAGAACCTACTGAGTTTCTGGCACAGTTCTTACAAATTGCTGACACAGTATGTGATAAGGAAGTAGATCAGGATGTCTACAGATTATTACTTTTTTCATTTGCTGTAAAAGATCAAGCTAAGAGGTGGTTAAATAACCAACCCACAACAAGCATAAGAACATGGAAACAGTTATCAGACAAATTCCTAAATCAATATTTCCCTCCAAAAAGGATGACACAGCTAAGGCTGGATATCCAAGGCTTTAAACAAGAGGATAATGAATCTCTTTATAATGCCTGGGAGAGGAACAGAGGGATGCTAAGGAAATGCCCCTCTGAAATGTTTTCAGAGTGGGTGCAGTTAGACATCTTCTACTACGGGCTTACAGAAAGAGCTCAAATATCTCTAGACCATTCAGCTGGTGGATCTATTCACATGAAAAAGACCATTAGCATCTGTACTTGAGTAATGAGTCATCCCTGAAAGAAGAGGCTAAAGCAGTATCTACTGAACTTAGTCCTCAAGAACAAGCTGCTGAACTCAATCAGCAATTGCTTATTATAACAAAACAGTTCTCAGAATTCAAAGAGATGCTCCAAGACACTAAAAATGCGAACCAAAATATGGAAGCACAATTGGATCAGACAAGACAGTAGCTATCTAAACAGATAATAGAAGAATGCCAAGCCAGTTCAATTAAGGAGTGGGAAAACACTGAATGTATCAATCAAAGGTAGCAGGAAGCCAAGAAAGGAACAACTGATAAAGAATAACCAAAACACTACCCAAAATCCCTTTGAGGATCAGTAAGAGCCCAGAGAGGAATGATTCTGGCGTTCAAACGCCAGAAAAGGGTGAAAAGGTGGCGTTAAACGCCCAAGGGATGGCCAGTTCTGGCATCTAAATGCCAGAAAAGGGTGGCAATCTGGCGTTAAACGCCCATGCAGCCCCCAATTCTGGCGTTCAAATGCCACTAAGGGTCAGACACTTGCAAGTGCTGATAACAACCCCCTTAAGCAGGCTTCTCCAACCACTTCTGTAGGAAATAAACTTGCAGCAACTAAGGTTGAAGAATACAAAGCCAAGATGCCTTATCCTCAGAAACTCCGCCAAGCAGAACAGGTTAAACAATTTGCTCGCTTTGCAGACTATCTCAGGACTCTTGAAATAAAGATTCCGTTTGCAGAGGCACTTGAGCAAATACCCTCTTATGCTAAGTTCATGAAAGAGATCTTAAGTAATAAGAAGGATTGGAGAGAAAATGAAAAAGTTTTCTTCACTGAAGAATGCAGTGCAGTCATTTTGAAAAGCTTACCAGAGAAGCTTAAAGATCTCGGAAGCTTTATGATACCATGCAGATTAGAGGATGCTTGTGCCAAGACAGCTCTGTGTGACCTTAGGGTAAGTATCAACCTAATACCTGCATCCACTGTCAAAAAGCTTGGTTTGACTGATGAAGTCAAACCAACCCAGATATGCCTCCAACTTGTTGATGGCTCCATTAAAATCCCATCAGGCGTAATTGAGGACATGATTGTCAAGGTTGGGCCATTTGCCTTTCCTACGTTGAATGCTGTCAAAGCTATGCAGCATCCAGACACACCAAAAGACTGCCTGAGCGCAGATGTTATTGACTCCTTGGTGGAATAGGTCAATATGACTGAGAGTCTCAAATCAGAGCTAGAGGACATTTTTAAGGATGTTCAGCCTGATCTAGAGGAACCAGAGAGAACTAAAGAACCTCTGAAAACTCCTCAGGAAGAGGATAAGACTCCTAAACCCGAGCTCAAACCACTACCACCATCCCTGAAATATGCATTTCTGGGAGAAAATGACACTTTTCCAGTGATCATAAGCTCTGCTTTAAATCCACAGGAAGAGAAAGCACTAATTCAGGTGCTAAGAACACATAAGACAGCTCTTGGGTGGTCCATAAGTGATCTTAAGGGCATTAGCCCAGCAAGATGCATGCATAAGATTCTATTGGAGGATGATGCTAAGCTAGTGGTTCAACCACAGAGGCGGCTAAATCCAGCCATGAAGGAGGTGGTGCAGAAAGAGGTCACAAACTTACTGGAGGTTGGGATTATTTATCCTATTTCTGGTAGCCCCTGGGTGAGCCCTGTCCAAGTTGTCCCCAAGAAGGGAGGCATGACAGTGGTTCATAATAAAAAGAATGAACTGGTTCCTACAAGAACAGTTACAGGGTGGCGTATGTGTATTGACTACAGAAGGCTCAATACAGTCACTAGGAAGGATCATTTTCCCTTACCATTCATAGACCAGATGCTAGAGAGACTAGCAGGTCATGAATACTACTGCTTTTTGGATGGCTATTCAGGTTACAACCAAATTGCAGTAGATCCTCAGGACCAAGAGAAAACAACATTCACATGTCCTTCTGGAGTATTTGCCTACAGAAGGATGCCATTTGGTCTGTGCAATACAACTGCAACCTTTCAGAGGTGCATGCTGTCTATCTTCCCTGATATGGTAGAAAAATTTCTGGAAGTCTTCATGGATGACTTCTCAATATTTGGAGACTCATTCAACTCCTGTCTTGACCATCTAGCACTTGTTCTAAAAAGGTGCCATGAGACTAACCTGGTTTTAAACTGGGAAAAATGTCACTTTATGGTGACTGAAGAAATTGTCCTTGGGCACAAAATTTCGAATGAGGGAATAGAGGTAGATCAAGCTAAGGTAGAGGTAATTGAAAAATTACCACCACCTGCCAATATTAAGGGAATCAGAAGCTTTCTGGGGCATGCAGGATTCTAAAGGAGGTTTATAAAAGATTTTTCAAAAATTGCAAAACCTCTGAGCAATCTGCTAGCTGCTGACATGCCATTTTTCTTTGACACGGAGTGCCTGCAGGCGTTTGAAACTCTGAAAGCTAAGCTGGTCACAGCACTAGTTATTTCTGTACCAGACTAGACATTACCATTCGAACTAATGTGTGATGCCAGTGACCATGCTATTGGTGCAGTATTGGGAGAGAGGCATAACAAGCTTCTGCATATCATTTATTATGCTAGCCATGTTTTAAATAATGCACAGAAGAATTACACAACCACAGAAAAGGGGTTACTTGCAGTAGTTTATGCCATTGAAAAGTTCAGATCTTATTTTGAAGGATCAAAAGTGATTGTGTACACTGACCATGCTACTCTAAAATATCTCCTCACAAAGTAGGATTCAAAACCCAGACTCATAAGATGGGTATTGCTTATGCAAGAGTTTGATATAGAAATAAGAGACAGAAAAGGGACAGAGAACCAAGTAGCAGATCACCTGTCCCGAATAAAACCAGTAGCAGGAGCGTCCCTCCCTCCTACTGAGATCTGTGAAACCTTTTCGGATGAGCAACTATTTGCCATTCAGGAAGTACCATGATTTGTAGACATTACAAACTATAAAGCTGTGAGATTCATACCCAAGAAGTACAGCAAGGTGCAAACGAAAAAATTGATTTCTGATGCAAAATACTACTTGTGGGATGAACCGTAGATGTGTGCCTAGAGAAGAAGCACAAAAAAACCTATGGCATTGCCATGGATCACAATATGGAGGACATTTCGAAGGTGAGTGAACAGCCACCAAGGTTCTCTAGTGTGGCTTCTACTGGCCTACTCTCTGTAGAGACTCCCGAGAGTTTGTACGTAACTGTGACAGTTGCCAGAGAGCTGGTAATCTGCCTCACAGTTATGCCATGCCTCAGCAAGGGATCTTAGAGATTGAGTTGTTTGATGTATGGGGTATTGACTTTATGGGGCCTTTCCCACCATCATACTCAAACACTTATATTTTGGTGGCAGTAGACTATGTATCTAAATGGGTAGAGGAAATTGCAACACCCACTAATGATACTAAGACAGTGATGAAGTTCCTCCAGAAGTATATCTTCAGCAGGTTTGGTGTCACTAGGATACTGATCAGCGATGGAGGCACTCATTTCTGTAATAAACAGCTTGACTCTGCTCTGGTCCGATATGGAATTAACCATAAAGTGGCAACTCCATATCATCCACAAACAAATGGGCAGGCTGAAGTCTCAAATAGAGAACTAAAGCGAATCCTGGAGCGGACTGTAAATGCACGTAGAAAGGATTGGGCAAGAGGTCTGGATGATGCTCTGTGGGCATACAGAACAGCATTCAAGACTCCTATAGGGACCTCTCCATACCAGCTTGTGTATAAAAAAGCCTGTCATCTGCCAGTGGAACTGGAACACAAGGCCTATTGGGAAACCAGGTTCCTAAACCTTGATATTAAGGTAGCTGGAGAGAGGAGATTACTCTAGTTGAATGAGCTTTTAAGAATTCAGACTTAATGCTTTCGAAAATGCCAAAATTTATAAGGAGAAAGCAAAAATATGGCATGACAAAAGGCTGTCATCTAGAGTCTTTGAGATAGGACAGAAGGTCCTGCTATTTAACTCTAGGCTCAGATTGTTCCCCGGAAAATTGAAATACCGGTGGAGGGGCCTATATGTGATTACAAGTGTGCCACCATATGGCTATGTAGAACTTCAAGATATTGATTCTGACAAAAAGTTCAATGTTAATGGACAAAGAATCAAACCTTATCTTGAAGGCAATGTTGAGCAAGAATGCTCAAAGCTGAGACTAAGTTAAAAGCTCAGTAAAGTCCAGCTAAAGACAGTAAAGAAGCGCTTGCTGGGAGGTAACCCAGCCATTATCAATAATTAGATGTTTGTAACAGTTAGATAAGTCTTTTTAATTTTGTTTTCCTTGTTAATTAATATATTTTCAGTCAATAAGTCAGGAAAATAGAGGTTCAAGACATAAAATATAGAAATCACAGAGAAAAGGAGCTCACTGGCGTCAAAACGCTAGTAAGGAGGCAATCTGGGCGTTAAACGCTAGAATGACTACCATTCTGGGCGTTTAACGCCAGTAAAGGTATCATTCTGGGCGTTAAATGCCAGAATAGGCAGCATTCTGGGCGTTTAACGCTAGAATTGGCAGCATTCTGGGCGTTCAGAAAAACGCCCAGTGAAGAAGGATTTCTGGTGTTTAACGCCAGCCAGGGTACCTGGCTGGGCGTTAAATGTCCAAAATGGCCACCAGAAGGGCGTTAAACGCCAGAATGGATATCATTTTGGGCGTTTAACGCCAGACAAGCTAGGGGAGAGGTAATTTCGTTTTCAATTCAAATTTTTTCAAATTTTCATGTTTTAATTCAAAATTTTCTGCATCAAATTAACACAAACATTCATTTTTCAAGTTCCATTCTCAAAAATTAATAATTTCATAAAATATTTTCAATTATTTTTCAAAAATTCATTCATCTCTCCAAATCCTTTTCAAATTTTTTTAATTCATATTAATCTTTTATTTTCTAGAAGCATAAACAAAAATTCAGATTTAACTTCCTCATATCTTTTCCCTATCTTTTAATTTAAAAAAAAAAGAATCCCATCTTTTTCATATCATGTTTATCTTTTATCAATCATATCTTTTTCTTTTTTAAATTTTCGACCCCATTCCCTCCCTCCCCTTTATTTATAAATTCGGCCTCCCCCTTTGGTTCATCATTGGAATCCTTCTCTCCATCTGTTCATCTTCTTTCTTTCTATTTTGCTTGAGGGCAGGCAAAGCACTAAGTTTGGTGTGATTTCCATGATCCCTAAGCCAAAACAAACAAAGCTCATGGCTCCCAAAGAAAAACAAACCACTTCAAGAGGCAAGAAAGAGAGCAACTCAAAGCCACTTTGGATGCATGAGAAATTCTGCACCAAAGAACATGCAGACCATTACCTCAAAATAGTATGCAGAAGATCAGTGATCCCGAAAGTTAGATTTAATCTGAAAGAAGATGAATACCCGGAGATTCAAGAGCACATTAAAAACAGGGGCTGGGAAGTCCTGGCTAATCCTGAGATACCTGTTTGAAGAAACATGGTCCAAGAGTTCTATGCAAATCCATGGATGACAGAGAAGAAAATATTAGAGGGAACTGCTTTTTACACCTTCAGGACTATGGTCAGAGGGAAGATTATTTACTTCCACCTTGACAAAGTGTAACGACCCAACTTCCAACACGTCCTGATCATACCAAAAGTAAGGCGTTACTGACCTGTTTTCCTTATTAACTATTTACTATTAAGCCTTTAGTTCGATATCGCGATTCAATTTTAGTAAAAATACCAGAAATTTTAGTTTTTATTAATTAAAATCATATAGCAAACATCACTAAGTAATAATAACCACATAATTATTAATAATAATATCTGTCATACAAAGGATTTCAAATAAAACTCAGATACAAATCCTATCCCTCTGTATAAAATAAAAATCTTAAGCAATAAGGGCGAGGGAACTCTATGAAAGCAAATTAACTCATACACTTAACTCGTAAATAAATTCTAGAATCGTCCGCAGCTTCAAACTGAGTCTTCGAACCTGTGTCACTGAAAGGGTGGAAGATTTTGGGGTGAGAACAAACCACACGTTCTCAGTAGGGAATGGGAATGCCGTAAAAGTAATGATTTACATGCAAATAATTAACTCAAGTGTCCAATGTAGTTTTCTTTATCAAACCTTTTCAAAAATTTCTTAAGACTTACTTGAAACCGTTTAAATTCCTTTCTTTAAATCATATTACTTACATAAAGTCTCAACCGCATTAGCAATTCATCAGCTACAAATAGCATTCCTCAACCATCACAGTAACTAAGTAAATCAGCAACATAAATAATATACCCAAACCTTGTTTCACAAATACCATTCCTCAATACTTTACTAGGTTCACAGCATCAACAAAAATATCTAATCAAACACACAAGCAAGTCACTAAGACAAATAGCACAATCACAAAGAAACAAGACAAGCAACACAAATTATAAAGAAATAAAACAAGCAAACACAATCAAATGCAGATGCGCAA
>NC_029787.2:59097170-59112152 GCF_000816755.2 Arachis ipaensis | reverse complement strand
AAATAGAGAAAATAGAAAACAGAACACAAACAGAAAAATACAAGAAAATACAACACAGACACAGAGAATAGAATACAAACAAGGAAAGCATACATTCATACAACAATCATAACAGAGGAAAATGCACAGCCAAGTATGATGCATGTCTAGCCCTAGTGCAGGTAATGAGCTCATCTGTCGGTTACATATCCGCTCCCGACGTTACCCAGCAACCTTTGTCTGGATAAGGCTTTCCTGTTGGCAATACTCACTGCAAGCAACCTTTGTCTTGCAGGGCGGCACTTGTTAGCCGATATACGCCCAACAGAATCACTGTAAGCAACCTCTGTCTTACAGGAGCAACAACATACTCACTGTAAGCAACCTCTGTCTTATAGGAGCAACAACACACTCACTTTAAGCAACCTCTGTCTTATAGGAGCACACTCATCTTGATACCTCTGTAAGCAACCTCTGTCTTACAGCAAAGCATTATAGCAAGGTATCCCAGGAAAGCGTTCTCAGTGGTCGTACCACCATCTATCTGACTGCCTCAATGCAACAGATCATCACATAAGTATATTTGGCGTTGCCTTAATGCAACAAATGAAAAAACACATCTCTTGGGTTGCCTCAAGCAACAAATGACCTTTCAACAAGTCCTCTGCTTTTTATTCTCTTTTATAATCATAAATACGCAAGCGGGACAAAACCCACGTCCTTGCCAACAATTTCACAAACTGAATACCTTTCCTCAAAAGAATCAGTGTAATTATCATCATAAGTTATCATTCTCATTATTCAACTACAAGATTCTCAAGCAACCAGAAAATCCACAATTCGCAATTCTCACATATTCCAACAATCCAATTTTCATCTCATCAATTTACAATTAAATTCATAAGTCATAGAATCCTTTCAAATTAAACTCAATCAATTCTCCATCCGTTTATCAGCAACTATCATGACAGATTCTCAAAAATTATCTCATCACATTTCAGTTTAAGAACTAACATCCTTTCATCAATTAAAATCAGAATTTCCATAAACCACTCTTTAAAAGTAAACCGGTCCAATTTCAAGGATTCATAACAAATACCCCAACATCAACTCTTCATATTTCTTGTTATTTTTAAAGTTATTTAGTTATTAGCAAAGTTACCATTTTATTCTAAAGATCACACTTTTAGGAAAATATTTCAGTAATCATCCTCCAATCCTTTAACCGTTCTCAAAATCAACTCTAGTTAATCTTAAATCAACAATAGCAACCAAATTAAGAAATCAATGTAACCCGAAATTTAGGTAACAAGCATAGCCTCAAACCAAAATCAACCTCATCAATTAATCACTTACAACAATGAAACCAGTCACAATCACAGCCATGTCAGGATCAATAAATCATGACACAGAAAATTAGTCTAACCATTAATAAATTATTTATATATTCTTAAAGTTTACTATATTATTTCAGAAAATCACAGGTTCTCTAAACAGTTTAATCCCTTAGTTCCATATGCTTCAGGTTCTCTAATAAATCCCTTAGTTTAATCCCACAATTTAATCACAGGTTCTCTAATAAATCATGGCACGCCCCTATGCTTCAGAAAGGACTCAGAAGAAAGGAGTGCTAGAACTCAACTCTGTAGATGCTTTGTTAGCTCAGAACAAGGCAATTACAGCACAGATAGCAGCCTTAACCAAGAGGATGGAGGCTAATCAAGCCTCAGTCATTCAAGACCAAACTCCTCAACAAGAAGGGAATGTACCAGAATCTGAAGGTGACTGGGAACAAGCTAATTATGTGAACAACTCATCCAGACCTCCATATGACCCACACTTTAAGACATACAACCCAAGTTGGAAGAACCACCCAAATTTTGGGTGGGGAAACCAGCAAAGCCACAACCAGGACTACAACAAACCTTATCCATCAAATCAACACTCCACTTACAACCCCAACCATCAAACAGGCAACCATAGACCCTACCATAACTCACAAAACACATAATACCATAGCAACCAACTAATACACAACAACCTCAATCAAGACACACCACCCTCAACTATGCAACCATGTGAAATCAAGAGCAACTTTGAGAGGATGGAAGCTGCAATAGCACAACTGTCATCACAGATTACAGGAGCAGTTTCCACCCTTATGGAGAGACAAGCACAGAATGAAAGAAGGATAGACGCCAATCAAGAAGAATACAGGTCAAATCTGAAAAATCAAGGCGCAGCAATCTCAAAGTTGGAAGCACAAGTGGGGATCTTATCCAAGCAAATCCTACTACCTACACACACATTTCCCAGTGATACCATGGCCAACCCAAGAGGGGAATGCAAGGCCATTACACTAAGAAGTGGGAAAGTTGTGGAGGAAGGAACCCCAAGCAAAGACAACCATGAAGAAGAAGTTGCAGAAAATCATGGGAATAATAATGAAGGAGAGACCCCTGCTCCACCTCCATCAAAACCAGTCCTGAAGCTTTATGTGCCAAAAGCACCATACCCACAAAGGCTGGAAAAAGGTGGGAAGGATGGCCAATTCTCCAAGTTCCTAGAGATCTTCAAGAAGCTCCAAATCAATATACCATTTGCTGAGGCATTGGAACAAATGCCACTCTATGCCAAATTCTTGAAAGAGCTTATAACAAGAAAGAGGAACCGGGAGGCAAAAGAGATCATAGTATTAACTGAGGAATGCAGCGCCATCATACAAGAGAAGCTGCCTCAGAAGCTGAAGGACCCAAGGAGTTTCCAAATCCCCTGCATCATAGGGGACATCACTATTGAGAAAGCTTTGTGTGACTTGGAAGCTAGCATAAATCCCATGTCCTTAACCATGATGAGAAGGATGAAGATTGAGGAAGCCAAGCCAACAAGAATGGCACTCCAATTGACTGACAGAACATTTAAGTTTCCACATGGGGTGGTGGAAGACTTGTTAGTAAAAGTGGGAGAATTTATTTTCCCAGCTGATTTTGTTGTGCTGGACATGGAAGAAGAGGCCAACACATCAATCATCCTAGGAAGGCCATTTCTAGCTACTGCTGGAGCCATCATTGATGTGCAAAAAGGGGAACTAGTCTTCAGATTGCATGAAAAGAAGATGGTCGTTAACGTCTTCAAAGCAATGAGTTATCCCAAAGAATCTGTAGGAGAATGCATGATGGTAGACACCATGGAATAGATAGTTCAAGGGGTCTTGGAAGAAGAACAATGTGAAAGAACCATTGAGCTGGAACAAGCATCAGATAGAGAACTACCACAAGCAACCATGAGAAATTCAATCATGCCAACCACCACAGACAACAAAGATGCAGAGGCACCAAAACTAGAATTGAAAACCTTGCCACCCAGCTTGAAATATGCATATTTGGGTGCCAACAACACTCACCCAGTAATCATAAATTCAAGTCTGAGTGAGGAGCAAGAAGAGGAGCTTATCCAAGCACTGAGACAATACAAGGATGCTATAGGCTGGATACTTGCAGATTTAAAAGGGATCAGTCCTTCAATATGTATGCACAAAATCCTACTTGAAGAAGATGCCAAACCATCAAGGCAACAACAAAGGAGGCTGAACCCAACTATGAATGAAGTGGTTCAGAAAGAAGTGTTGAAATTATGGCAAGCAGGGGTGATCTACCCCATCTCAAACAGCCCTTGGGTAAGCCCGGTGCAAGTAGTCCCTAAGAAGGGAGGGATCACTGTTGTGGCAAATGAGAAGAATAAATTGATACCCACAAGGATAGTAACCGGATGGCGTATGTGCATTGACTACCGGAAACTCAATGAAGCCACCCGAAAATATCACTTTCCCCTACCTTTCATGGACCAGATGCTTGAAAGATTGGCAGGACATGAGTATTATTGCTTCCTGGATGGGTATTCGGGCTACAATAAAATTGTTGTAGACCCCAAGGATCAGGAAAAAACTTCATTTACTTGTCCATATGGTGTCTTTGCTTATAGGAAAATGCCCTTTGGATTGTGCAATGCACCTGCAACATTCCAAAGGTGCATGCTCTCCATTTTTTCAAACATGATTGAGAAGTTCATAGAAGTATTCATGGACCACTTTTTTGTGTTTAGAAACTCATATTATGATTGTCTATGCCATCTTGCCCTTGTGCTAAAAAGGTGCCAAGAAACCAACCTGGTCTTGAACTGGGAGAAGTGCCATTTTATGGTAACTGAGGGGGTGGTTCTTGGTCACAAGATTTCGAAAAATGGTATAGAAGTAGACAGGGCAAAGGTGGAAGTAATTGAGAAATTACCTCCACTTTGTAATGTCAAGGCAATTAGAAGTTTTTTGGGACACGCTGAGTTCTATAGGAGGTTTATCAAAGACTTTTCAAAGATTGCAAAGACCCTTAGCAACCTACTTGTCTCAAATACTCCCTTTGTTTTTGATAGGGAATGCATGGTAGCCTTTGATGAGCTTAAGAAGAGACTCTCCTCTGCACCTATTATAGCACCACCTAGCTGTGATCTTCCCTTTGAACTAATGTGTGATGCATCTGATTTTGCTATTGGTGCTGTTCTAGGACAGAGAAAAGACAAGCTAGTACATGTTATTTACTATGCTAGCAAGGTCCTTAATGAGAATCAAAGGAACTATACCACCATGGAGAAAGAAATTTTAGCCATAGTCTTTGCTTTTGACAAGTTTAGATCATATCTTATTGGCTCAAAAGTAATTGTGTTCACTGATCATGCAGCACTCAAATACTTGCTTACCAAACAAGAATCTAAGCCCAGAATAATAAGATGGATTCTACTACTCCAAGAATTTGACATTGAGATTAAAGATAGGAGTGGAGCAGTGATGAGCGGATAATTTATACGCTTTTTGGCTTTGTTTTTAGTATATTTTTAGTAAGATCTAGTTACTTTTAGGGATGTTTTTATTAGTTTTTATGTTAAATTCACATTTCTAGACTTTACTATGAGTTTGTATGTTCTTCTATGATTTCAGGTATTTTCTGGCTGAAATTGAGGGACTTGAGCAAAAATCAGATTTAGAGGTTGAAGAAGGACTGCTGATGCTGTTGGATTCTGACCTCCCTACACTCAAAGTGGATTTTCTGGGGCTAAAGAACTCAAACTGGCGCGCTTTCAATTGCGTTGGAAAGTAGACATCTAGGGCTTTCCAGCAATATATAATAGTCCATACTTTGGCCAAGTTTAGATGACGCAAAAGGGCATTGAACGCCAGTTCTACGCTGCTGTCTGGAGTTAAACGCCAGAAACACGCCACAAACCAGAGTTGAACGCCAGAAACACGTTACAACCTGGCGCTCAACTCCAAAAGAAGCCTCTGCACGTGGAAAGCTAAAGCTCAGCCCAAGCACACACCAAGTGGGCCCCGGAAGTGGATTTATACATCAATTACTTACTTCTGTAAACCCTAGTAGCTAGTTTATTATAAATAGAACTTTTTACTATTGTATTAGACATCCTGGATTGTAATTTTGATCCTGTGATCACGTTTTGGGGGCTGGCCATTCGGCCATGCCTGGACCTTTCACTTATGTATTTTCAACGGTAGAGTTTCTACACTCCATAGATTAAGGTGTGGAGCTCTGCTATTCCTCATGAATTAATGCAAAGTACTACTGTTTTTCGATTCAATTCAACTTATTCCGCTTCTAAGATATTTATTCGCACTTCAACATGAATGTGATGAACGTGAGAATCATCATCATTCCCCCAAGAACGCGTGCCTGACAACCACTTCCATTCCACCTTAGATTGAATGATTATCTCTTGGATCTCTTAATCAGAATCTTCGTGGTGTAAGCTAGATTGATGGCGGCATTCATGAGAATCCGGAAAGTCTAAACCTTGTCTGTGGTATTCCGAGTAGGATTCTGGGATTGAATGACTGTGACGAACTTCAAACTCGCGAGTACTGGGCGTAGTGACAGACGCAAAAGGAGGGTGAATCCTATTCCAGTATGATCGAGAACCTCAAATGATTAGCCGTGCTGTGACAGGGCATTTGGACCATTTTCACAAGAGGATAGGATGCAGCCTTTGACCACGGTGATGCCTCCAGATGATTAGCCATGCAGTGACAGCGCATCGGACCATTTTCACAGAGAGGATAAAAAGTAGCCATTGACAATGGTGATGTCCTTACATAAAGCCAGCCATGGAAAGGAGTAGGATTGATTGGATGAAGACAGCAGGAAAGCAGAAGTTCAGAGGGACGAAAGCATCTCCATACGCTTATCTGAAATTCTCACCAATGATATACATAATTATTTCTATCTTCACTTTCTGTTTATTTATTATAAATTTTTGAAAACTCCATAACTATTTTATATCCGCCTGACTAAGATTTACAAGGTGACCATAGCTTGCTTCATACCAACAATCTCCATGGGATCGACCCTTACTCACGTAAGGTTTTATTACTTGGACGACCCAGTGCACTTGCTGGTTAGTTGTATCGAAGTTGTGAATGAAAAACTATTTATTAAGACGTGCGTACAGAGTTTTTGGTGCCATTGCCTGAGATCACAATTTCGTGCACCAGGTTTTTGGCACCGTTGCCGGGGATTGTTCGAGTTTGTTCAACTGACGGTTCATCTTGTTGCTCAGATTAGGTAATTTTCTTTTTGTTTTATTTTCAAAAAAAAAAATTCAAAAATCTTTCAAAAATGTCTCATCTGTTTTCAAAAATTATTCTAAAATTTTTTAAGAATGAATTCTAGTGTTTCATGAAGCATGTTGAAGCCTGACTGGCTGTAAAGCCATGTCTAATTCTTTTGGATAGGGGCTTCCAACCATCAGCATAGAGGCAAATTAATTTGAATATCAGCTGTTGCATGCCTGATTTATATCCTAAAGCTGGCTGGCTATTAAGCCATGCCCAACCCTTGGATTGGAGCTTTAGACCAACATTGAAAGATTCCTGGAATTCATATTAAAAAATTTTGGAATCCTTATTTTTCTTTTTCACATTAATTTTCGAAAAACCCAAAAAAATCATAAAATCATAAAAATAAAAAAAATATTGTGTTTCTTGTTTGAGCCTTGAGTCAGATTTTAAGTTTGGTGTCAATTGCATACTCATCTTGCATTTTTCGAAAATTGCATTCATGCATTGCATTCATCATGATCTTCAAGTTGTTCTTGATAACCCTTCTTGATTGATCTTCATATTATATGGTTTTGCGTTGCATGTTGTTTTTCATATGCATTCTTGCATTCATAGTGTCTGAACATGAAAGATTTCTAAGTTTGGTGTCTTGCATATTTTCTTTGCGTATAAAATTTTCAAAAATAAGTTCTTGATGTTCATCATGATCTTCAAAGTGTTCTTGGTGTTCATCTTGACATTCATAGCATTCTTGCATGCATTCATTGTTTTGATCCAAAATTTTCATGCATTGCATCATTTTCATGTTTTTCTCTTTCATCATTAAAAATTCAAAAATAAAAAAAAAATATCTTCCCCTTTTTCACTCATAAATTTCGAAAATTTGGATTGACTTTTTCAAAAATTTTTTAAAAATCTAGTTGTTTTTATGAGTCAAATCAAATTTTCAATTTAAAAATCTTATCTTTTTCAAAATCTATTTCAAAAATCAAATCTTTTTCATTTTTCTTAGTTATTTTCGAAAATTTTAAAAATATTTTTCAAAAATCTTTTTCTTATCTTTACCACATAATTTTCGAAAATAACATCATCAATTAATGTTTTGATTCAAAAATTTCAAGCTTGTTACTTGCTTGTTAAGAAAGATTCAAACTTTAAGTTCTAGAATCATATCTTGTGATTTCTTGTGAATCAAGTCATTAATTGTGATTTTAAAAATCAAATCTTTTTCAAAACTAATTTCAATCATATCTTTTCAAAAATGTCTTTTTATCTTATCTTTTTTTAGAATCATATCTTTTTCAAAAATTTGATTTTAAAATATCTTTTCTAACTTCTTATCTTCTTATCTTTTCAAAATTGATTTTCAAATTTGTTTCAACTAACTAACTAACTTTTTGTTTGTTTCTTATCTTTTTCAAAACTACCTAACTAACCCTCTCTCTCTAATTTTCGAAAATATCTCCCTCTTTTTCAAAAATTCTTTTTAATTAACTAATTGTTTCAAAATTCAATTTTAATTTATTTCTTCTTTTAATTTTCGAAAATTCTCTTTCTCTCTCATCTCCTTCTATTTATTTATTTATTTATTAACATCTCTTCCTCACTCACCAAAAATCCGAACCCCCCTCTCTCTCTCTGAGTTCAGATTTTCTCTTCTTCTTTTCTTCTACTCTTCTTTTCTTCTACTCACCTAAGGGAACCTCTATACCTGGGCAAAAAGGATCCCTATTATTATTTTTCTGTTCCCTCCTTTTTCATATGAGCAGGAGCAAGGACAAGAACATTCTTGTTGAAGCAGATCTAGAACCTGAAAGGACTCTAAAGAGGAAACTAAGAGAAGCTAAATTACAACAATCCAACAAGCACCTTTCAGAAATTTTCGAACAAGAAGAGGAGATGGCAGCCAAAAATAATAATAATGCAAGGAGGATGCTTGGTGACTTTACTGCACCTAATTCCAATTTACATGGAAGAAGCATCTCCATCCCTACCATTGGAGCAAACAACTTTGAGCTGAAACCTCAATTAGTTTCTCTGATGCAGCAGAACTGCAAGTTTCATTGACTTCCATCTGAAGATCCTTTTCAGTTCTTAACTGAATTTTTGCAGATCTGTGATACTGTTAAAACAAATGGAGTAGATCCTGAAGTCTACAGGCTCATGCTTTTCCCTTTTTGCTGTAAGAGACAGAGCTAGAGTGTGGTTGGACTCTCAACCCAAAGATAGCCTGAACTCTTAGGATAAGCTGGTCACGGCTTTCTTAGCCAAGTTTATTCCTCCTCAAAAGTTGAGCAAGCTTAGAATGGATGTTCAAACCTGCAGACAGAAAGAAGGTGAATCCCTCTATGAAGCTTGGGAGAGATACAAGCAACTGACCAAAAAGTGTCCTTCTGACATGCTTTCAGAATGGACCATCCTGGATATATTCTATGATGGTCTGTCTGAATTAGCTAAGATGTCTAAAGAAAACGCCTGCAGAAGCTCAAGAACTCATTGACATGGTTGCAAATAACCAGTTCATGTACACTTCTGAAAGGAATCCTATGAATAATGGGACGCCTATGAAGAAGGGAGTTCTTGAAATTGATACTCTGAATGCCATATTGGCTCAGAATAAAATATTGACTCAGCAAGTCAATATGATTTCTCAAAGTCTGAATGGAATGCAAGCTGCATCCAACAGTACTCAAGAGGCGCCTTCTGAAGAAGAGGCCTATGATCCTGAAAACCCTGCAATAGCAGAGGTGAATTACATGGGTGAACCATATGGAAACACCTATAATTCTCCATGGAGAAATCACCCAAATCTCTCATGGAAGGATCAACAAAAGCCTCAACAAGGCTTTAATAATGGTGGAAGAAATAGGTTTAACAATAGTAAGCCTTTTCCATCATCCACTCAGCAAAAGACAGAGAACTCTGATCAAAATACCTCTAATTTAGCAAACTTAGTCTCTGATCTATCTAAGGCCACTGTGAGTTTCATGAATGAAACAAGGTCCTCCATTAGAAATTTGGAGGCACAAGTGGGCTGATGAGCGGATAATTTATACGCTTTTTGGCATTGTTTTTTAGTATGTTTTTAGTAGGATCTAGTTACTTTTAGGGATGTTTTCATTAGTTTTTATGTCAAATTAACATTTCTGGACTTTACTATGAGTTTGTGTGTTTTTCTGTGATTTCAGGTATTTTCTGGCTGAAATTGAGGGACTTGAGCTGAAATCAGATTCAGAGGTTGAAAAAGGACTGCTGATGCTGTTGGATTCTGACCGCCCTGCACTCAAAGTGGATTTTCTGGAGCTACAGAACTCGAAAGGGCGCGCTTCCAATTGCGTTCGAACGTAGACATCCAGGGCTTTCCAGCAATATATAATAGTCCATACTTTGGCCAAGAATTGACGACGTAAACTGGCGTTCAACGCCAGCTTTCTACCCAAATCTGGCGTCCAGCGCCAGAAAAGGATCCAAAACCAGAGTTGAACGCCCAAACTGGCACAAAAACTGGTGTTCAACTCCACAAATGGCCTCTGCACGTGTAACACTTAAGCTCAGCCCAAACACACACCAATTGGGCCCCGGAAGTGGATTTATACATCAAATACTTACTCATGTAAACCCTAGTAGCTAGTTTATTATAAATAGGACCTCTTACTATTGTATTAGGCATCCTGGATTGTATTTTGATCCTGTGATCTCGTTTAGGGGGCTGGCCATCTCGGCCATGCCTCTGCCTGGCTGGCTGTAAAGCCATGTCTAATTCCTTTGGGAATGAGTATGTCAGGCGTGTCATGTCTGAGTTACATACTAAAGCTTGGCTGGCTATCAAGCCGTGCCTGACCCTTTGATTGGAGCTTTAGAGCATAAGATTCCTGGAATTCATATTAAAAATTTTGAATCCTTATTTTTCCTTTTAATGTGCGAAAAATATAAAAGAAAAATCCAAAAAAATTAGAAAATCATAAAAATCAAAAATATTTTGTGTTTCTTGTTTGAGTCTTGAGTCATATCATAAGTTTGGTGTCACTTGCATATGCATCTAGCATTTTTCGAAAATTTCATGCATTCATAGTGTTCTTCATGATCTTCAAGTTGTTCTTGGTAAGTCTTCTTGTTTGATCTTGATGATTTTTTGTTTTATGTCTTTTCATGTTTATCATATGCATTCTTGAATTCTTAGTGTCTAAGCATTAAAGAATTCTAAGTTTGGTGTCTTGCATGTTTTCCTTGCATTAAAAATTTTTCAAAAATATGTTCTTGATGTTCATCATGATCTTCATAGTGTTCTTGGTGATCATCTTGACATTCATAGCATTCTTGCATGCATTCATTGCTTTGATCTAAAAATTTCATGCATTGCATATTTTTCATGTTTTTTCATAAAAATTTCAAAAATCAAAAAAATATCTTTCCCTTTTTCGCTCATCAAATTCGAAAATTGAGTTGACTTTTTCAAAAATTTTTAAAATCAAGTTGTTTCTTATGAGTCAAATCAAATTTTCAATTTGAAAATCTTATCTTTTTCAAAATCCTTTTCAAAAATCAAATCTTTTTCAAAATTATTAGTTATTTTCGAAAATTCCAAAAATATTTTTCAAAAATCTTTTTCTCATTTTAAATCATAATTTTCGAAAATAACTTAAACAATTAATGTTTTGGTTCAAAAATTTGAAGTTTGTTACTTGCTTGTTAAGAAAGATTGAAGTTACTATAGACCGGGCCATCATGATCCATAGCATCATGATTGGAGAAGAGGTGGAAGTTCACGAGATTATACCTCAAAAACTCTACAAGGTGGCTGACAAGTCCTCCACCATGGCATGGTTAGCCTTTCCTCACCTCATTTGCCACCTATGCAATTCAGCTGGAATTGACATAGAGGGAGATATCCTCATTAAAGAGGACAAGCCCATCACTAAGAAAAAGATGGAGCAAGCAAGAGAGCCCAGTCATGGAGCTCAAGAGGCGCAAGAAGCTCATCACCATGAGATTCCGGAAATGCCTCAAATGTTATACGCTTTTTGACATTGTTTTTAGTATGTTTTTAGTAGGATCTAGTTACTTTTAGGGATGTTTTCATTAGTTTTTATGTTAAATTCACATTTCTGGACTTTACTATGAGTTTGTGTGTTTTTCTGTGATTTCAGGTATTTTCTGGCTGAGATTGAGGGACTTGAGCTGAAATCAGATTCAGAGGTTGAAAAAGGACTGCTGATGCTGTTGGATTCTGACCTCCCTTCACTCAAAGTGGATTTTCTGGCGCTACAGAACTCGAAATGGCGCGCTTCCAATTGCGTTGGAAAGTAGACATCCAGGGCTTTCCAGCAATATATAATAGTCCATACTTTGGCCAAGAATTGACGACGTAAACGGGCGTTCAACGCCAGCTTTCTACCCAAATCTAGCATCCAGCGCCAGAAAAGGATCCAAAACCAGAGTTGAACGCCCAAACTGGCACAAAAACTGGCGTTCAACTCTACAAATGGCCTCTGCACGTGCAACACTTAAGCTCAGCCCAAACACACACCAAGTGGGCCCCCTTGCTTCATACCAACAATCTCCGTGGGATTCGACCCTTACTCACGTAAGGTATTACTTGGACGACCCAGTGCACTTGCTGGTTAGTTGTATCGAAGTTGTGACAACTATGTATTGAGATCAGAGCACCAAGTTGCTCACGTGCCAGGAATAGTGTGAGCCTGGACATCACAATTTCGTGCACCATGGGCCAACTGAGTAAAAGGATCACTGAAACCCCTCCTATTACTCTCCCAAGCAATACAGAAGAAAATCCAAAAGGAGAGTGCAAGGCCATTGAAATGACCATCATGGCTGAAACCACAAAAGAGGAGGAGGACGTGAATCCCAAGGAGGAAGACCTCCTGGGACGTCCAATGATCAATAAGGAGTTTTCCTCTGAGGAACCAAAGGAATTTGAGACTCATCTAGAGACCATAGAGATTCCATTGAACCTCTTTATGCCCTTCATGAGCTCTAATGAGTATTCCTCTTCAGAAGAGAATGAGGATGTTACTGAAGAGCAAGTTGCCAAGTTCCTTGGTGCAATCATGAAGCTGAATGCCAATTTATTTGGTAATGAGACTTGGGGAGACGAACCCCCCCTGTTCACCAATGAACTAAATGCATTGGATCAACTGAGATTGCCTCAGAAGAAACAGGATCCTGGAAAGTTCCTAATGCCTTGTACCATAGGCACCATGACCTTTGAGAAGACTCTATGTGACCTTGGGTCAGGGATAAACCTCATGCCCCTCTCTGTAATGGAGAAACTGGGAATCTTTGAGGTGCAAGCTGCTAAAATCTCATTAGAGATGGCAGACAATTCCAGAAAATAGGCTTATAGACAAGTAGAGGACATATTAGTAAAGGTTGAAGGCCTTTACATCCTTGCTGATTTCATAATCCTAGATACTGGGAAGGATGAGGATGAATCCATCATCCTTGGAAGACCCTTCCTAGCCACAGCAAGAGCTGTGATTGATGTTGACAGAGGTGAACTAGTCCTTCAAGTGAATGAGGACTCCCTTGTGTTTCAAACTCAAGGTTATCCTTCTGTGAACATGGAAAAGAGGCACAGTAAGCTTCTCTCAAAACAGAGTCAACCAGAGCCCCCGCAGTCAAACTCTAAGTTTGGTGTTGGGAGGCCACAACCAAACTCTAAGTTTGGTATTGAACTCCCACATCCAAACTCTAAGTTTGGAGTTGGGGAGTCTCAACAATGCTCTAAACATCTGTGAGGCTCCATGAGAGCCCACTGTCAAGCTATTGACATTAAAGAAGCGCTTGTTGGGTGGCAACCCAATTTTTATTTATCTAATTATATTTTTTATTAGTTATATGTCTTCATTGGTTCATGATCATGTGGAGTCACAAAAACAACTGAAAAAATTGAAGAAAAATTAAAAACAGCAGAAGAAAAATCACACCTTGGAGGAAGGACTTACTGGCGTTTAAACGCTAGTAAGGAGCATCTGGCTGGCGTTCAACGCTAGAACAGAGCATGTTTCTGGCGTTGAACGCCAGAAACAAGCAGCATCCTGGCGTTCAGATGCCAGAAATGCACAGTGAGGAAAGCTGGTGCTGAACGCCAGAAACAAGCATCTAGCTGGCGTTCAACGCCAGAAATATGCTGCATCTGGGCACTGAACGCCCAAAACAAGCATCAATTCGGCGTATAAATGCCAGAATTGTATGCAAGGGCGTTTTACATGCCTAATGGGTGCAGGGATGTAAATCCTTGACACCTCAGGATCTGTGAATCTCACAGGATCCCAACCCACCTCACCCTCCCTCTCTCCATTCATGGTCATCCCTTCTGTTTTCCATTCACCACTCACATCCATACACACATCCCTCCATCTCCTCCATACCTTCTTCTTCTTCATCATCTATTCTTTCTTCTCTTGCTCGAGGGCGAGCAACATTCTAAGTTTGGTGTGGTAAAAGCTTTGCTTATTTTGCTTTTCCATAACCATTAATGGCACCTAAGACTGGAGAAACCTCTAGAAAAGAGAAAGGGAAGACAAAGGCTTCCACCTCCGAGTCATGGGAGATGGAAAGATTCATATCAGGGGTCTATAGCTCAGTGGTAGAACATGTGGCTGCAAATCAAGAGATCCCTGAGATACCTCAGGGGATGCACTTCCCTCCACATAATTATTGGAAGCAACTGAGGATAGGAATACCAAAAATCACTAGGGATTAAGACACAAAGGCAAGGAAGAGACATAGAAGAGCTCAAGGAAATCATTGGTTCCTCAAGGAGAAAACGCCACCATCACTAAGGTGGACTCATTCCTTGTTCTTACTTTCTCTGTTTTTCGTTTTCTTTATGTTAAGTGCTTATCCATGTTTGTGTCTTATTACATGATCATTAGTATTTAGTAACTTTGTCTTAAAGTTATGAATGTCCTATGAATTCATCACCTCTCTTAAATGAAAACTGTTTTAATTCAAAAGAACAAGAAGTACATGAGTTTCGAATTTATCCTTGAACTTAGTTTAATTATATTGATGTGGTGACAATACTTTTTGTTTTCTGAATGAATGCTTGAACAGTGCATATGTCTTTTGAAGTTGATGTTTTAGAATGTTAAATATGTTGTCTCTTGAAAGAATGATGAACAGGAGACATGTTATTTGATAATCTGAAAAATCATAAAAATGATTCTTGAAGCAAGAAAAAGCAGTGAATACAAAAGCTTGCAGAAAAAAAAAGAAAGAAAAAAAAATTGGCGAAAAAAATAAAAAAGAGAAAAAGCAAGCAGAAAAAGCCAAAAGCTCTTAAAACCAAGAGGCAAGAGCAAAAAGCCAGTAACCCTTAAAACCAAAAGGCAAGGGTAATAAAAAGGATCACAAGGCTT
>NC_029787.2:59078967-59096725 GCF_000816755.2 Arachis ipaensis | reverse complement strand
TGAACTAGGAGAATCAATAACACTATCTGAACTCTGAGTTCCTATAGATGCCAATCATTTTGAACCTCAATGGATAAAGTGAGATGCCAAAACTATTCAAGAGGCAAAAAGCTACAAGTCCCGCTCATCTGATTGGAGCTATGTTTCATTGATAGTTTAGAATTTATAGTATATTCTCTTCTTTTTATCCTATTTGATTTTCAGTTGCTTGGGGACAAGCAACAATTTAAGTTTGGTGTTGTGATGAGCGGATAATTTATACGCTTTTTGACATTGTTTTTAGTATGTTTTTAGTAAGATCTAGTTATTTTTAGGGATGTTTTTATTAGTTTTTATGTTAAATTCACATTTTTGGACTTTACTATGAGTTTGTGTGTTTTTCTGTGATTTCAGGTATTTTCTGGCTGAAATTGAGGGACCTGAGCAAAAATCAAATTTAGAGGTTGAAGAAGGACTGTTGATGCTGTTGGATTCTGACCTCCCTGTACTCAAAGTGGATTTTCTGGGGCTACAGAACTCAAAATGGCGCGCTTCCAATTGCGTTGGAAAGTAGACATCCAGGGCTTTCCAGTAATATATAATAGTCCATACTTTGGCTAAGTTTAGATGACACAAAAGGGCGTTGAACGCCAGTTCTACGCTGCTGTTTGGAGTTAAACGCCAGAAACACATCACAAACCAGAGTTGAACGCCAGAAACACGTTACAACCTGGCGTTCAACTCCAAAAGAAGCCTCTACACGTGGAAAGCTAAAGCTCAGCCCAAGCACACACCAAGTGGGTGCCGGAAGTGGATTTATGCATCAATTACTTACTTCTGTAAACCCTAGTATCTAGTTTATTATAAATAGAACTTTTTACTATTGTATTAGACATGCCTGGACCTTTCACTTATGTATTTTCAATGGTAGAGTTTCTACACTCCATAGATTAAGGTGTGGAGCTGTGTTATTCCTCATGAATTAATGCAAAGTACTACTGTTTTTCTATTCAATTCAACTTATTCTGCTTCTAAGATATTCATTCTCACTTCAACATGAATGTGATGAACGTGACAATCATCATCATTCCCCCACGAACGCGTTCCTGACAACCACTTCCATTCCACCTTAGATTGAATGATTATCTCTTGGATCTCTTAATCAGAATCTTTGTGGTGTAAGCTAGATTTATGGCGGCATTCATGAGAATCCGGAAAGTCTAAACCTTGTCTGTGGTATTCCCAGTAGGATTCTGGGATTGAATGACTGTGACGAACTTCAAACTTGCGAGTGCTGGGTGTAGTGACAGATGCAAAAGGAAGGTGAATCCTATTCCAGTATGATCGAGAACCTCAGATGATTAGCCGTGCTGTGACAGAGCATTTGGACCATTTTCACAAGAGAATAGGATGCAGCCATTGACCACGGTGATGCCTCCAGATGATTAGCCATACAGTGACAGCGCATCGAACCATTTTCACAGAGAGGATGAAAAGTAGCCATTGACAATGGTGATGTCCTTACATAAAGCCAGCCATGGAAAGGAGTAGGATTGATTGGATGAAGACAGCAGGAAAGCAGAAGTTTAGAGGGACGAAAGCATCTCCATACGCTTATCTGAAATTCTCACCAATGATATACATAAGTATTTCTATCTTCACTTTCTGTTTATTTATTATAAATTTTCAAAAACTCCATAACTATTTTATATCCGCCTGACTGAGATTTACAAGGTGACCATAGCTTGCTTCATACCAACAATCTCCGTGGGATCGACCCTTACTCACGTAAGGTTTTATTACTTGGACGACCCAGTGCACTTGCTGGTTAGTTGTATCGAAGTTGTGAATGAAAAACTATTTATTAAGACGTGCGTACAGAGTTTTTGGCGTCGTTGCCTGAGATCACAATTTCGTGCACCAAGCAGAGAACAAGGTAGCTGACCACCTCTCAAGGATCCCACAAGAAGAAAAAATGCATCAAGTAGCAGTAAATGAAAGCTTCCCTGATGAGCAATTGATGATGATTCGAGTAGCCCCTTGGTTTGCAGACATAGCTAACTTCAAGGCCATTGGGGAACTACCAACTAACATCAACAAATACATGAGGAGAAAGCTAATCAAGGATGCCAAACAGTACATCTGGGATGACCCCTATTTGTTCAAAAAGTGTGCTGATGGAATCCTGAGAAGGTGTATATCCTATGAAGAAGGGTAGGAGGTGTTCTGGCAGTGCCATGGATCCGCATATGGAGGTCACTTCAGTGGAGAAAGAACAGCAGTAAAAGTGCTTCAATCCGGATTTTACTGGCCAACAATGTTTAAGGATGCTAAGGAATTAGTGTCAAGATGTGATGAGTGCCAAAGAGCTGGTAATCTAACCAAGAGAAATGAGATGCCACAGCAATTCATACTAGAGCTGGAACTATTTGATGTTTGGAGGATTGATTTTATGGGACCCTTTCCAACCTCCTACTCAAATAGTTACATATTGGTGGCTGTTGATTATGTCTAAAGATGGGTAGAAGCCATAGCCACTGCAACAAATGACAACGAAGTTGTGATAAGCTTCTTGAGAAAGAACATCTTCAGCAGATTTGGAGTTCCCAAAGCTCTCATTAGTAATGGAGGGACACACTTCTGCAACAAACAACTTGAGACACTCCTTCTCAGGTATGGAGTCAAGCACAAGGTGGCAACTCTATACCACCCACAGACCAACGGGCAAGCTGAAATTTCCAACAAAGAGCTAAAATGAATCCTTGAAAAAACTGTTAGAAGCTCAAGAAAAGATTGGTCTAAGAAGCTGGATGATGCATTATGGGCCTACAGGACAGCCTACAAGACACCTATTGGGATGTCTCCATACCAATTGGTATATGGCAAGGCTTGTCACTTACCAGTTGAACTTGAGCATAGAGGGTTTTGGGCTCTAAAAATGCTAAACTATGATAAGTAAGCTGCTGGAGAAAGAAGATTAATACAACTCAATGAGCTGGAGGAGTTTAGAAATCAAGCATATGAGAATGCAAAAATCTACAAAGAGAACACAAAAAGGTGGCATGATCAAAAGATAGCAAGAAGGGAGTTCACTGAAGGACAGAAGGTGCTACTCTACAATTCAAGGCTCAAGTTCTTCCATGGGAAACTTATGTCTCGATGCTCAGGACCCTTCACCATACTCAAGGTGTTTCCCTATGGTCATGTAGAGCTCATGGAGGACAAGACTTAGAGAACCTTTACTGTCAATGGCCATAGACTCAAACACTACTTGGGAGGCTCCTTAGAGGAGCAGAGAGTGAGCTACAAGCTTAACTAAAGATGGAGGAGTGTCAAGCTAGTGACAATAAAGAAGCGCTAGTTGGGAGGCACCCCAACACTTTATCCTTTTTGATTTATTGTTTTTCTTAGAAATAGTTTAAAATCTATTGCTCTAGATAGTTTAAGTTTCAGTCTCACAATTGTGTTACATTACCAATTAGAGTTAGATTGCAATAGCAGGTTAGGAAGTTTGATACTAGCTTTGGTAGTAGATTACTCTTACAATTTTTTTGGAAATTTAACTTGATGAATGCATTACTAATGATGAGTAAATGAGCTGAGAACTAGCTAGAATGCTAAGTTTGGTGTGGCCACTCACCCACTTAATCTAGGCTTACAAATATCTTAATCTTGAAGAGTAAGCCCAGAGATTAAGTTTGGTGTGGCCACCACCAAGGATCACCTAGCAAACCCAAGTTTACCCAATTTGAAAGCACTTAATGTTTTGTGCAAGAGCATGAACGTGGTTTAATATGTTCAGAGGAGGTTAGAATCAAAAGAAAATGAAAAGATTGGAGTTATTTCATCCTTATGAGCACATTAAATACACAATGATGGAACCAATTTATTAAGATGCTAAAGGATTAAGTTTGGTGTCCCAAGGGACACCCATCAGTTGCAATCCGAATCACTCATGATAAGAAGGAATGTGAAGGATTCTTTTGTCATTACTAATGGGTTTCAGTTTCAATTTAAGGAGAAAAGATGAGGCCAACATGGTGAACAACTCACAAAGCAAGGAAGTCAAAGTGTACTTACACTTTGGAACTCAACACATGCAGAAGGCACAGTGAGATAAGAGTTGGCGCCTCTTCCCACGCTAGGCGCCACTCCCCAAGTGGGAAAACATTTAACTCTTTTTATTTTCCACCTTTTGAATCACACCATTCAACCCTTATAAAAGCCTCACCTTCCCAACTCTTCTCCCACTTCAAAACCCCAATCACACACGAAGAGAATCCATACACCTTCTTCTTCTTCCTTTCTCTTTTCGCCTTCTACTATCTCTCTTCCCCTACTTTCTTTCTTTTTTTTCTTGATTGGGACAATCAAGTCCTAAGTTTATTGTTGGAGCAAAACCTTGTTTTGCCTGCCCTCTCTTCAACCCCCCCATTTTTTTCACAACCTCAAATACACTCTCTCAACCTAATGGCACCACCAAAAAGCTCAGCCTCAAAGAAAAGAAAAACCAAGGAGCCAACCTTTGGATCCTCAAGCTCTTTCAACGAATACAAGTTTCTCTTTACATTCAACCAAAATCAATTCTATTGTTGGGTGAGTGAGAAGGAGATCATTCCAAAAGTTGGTTTCTAATTAGGGAGGAACGAGCATCCTGAAATCAACATTGAGATCAACAGCAAGGGCTGGTCAATCCTATGCAACCCACCAAGGAAGGTAGTAGAGAGCTTGGTGAGGGTGTTTTATGCCAACGCTGTGCCTCAACCAGGACAACACTATGGCTACATTAGCTATGTGAGGGGGAAGTCCATCGACTATAGCCCCTCAAGCATAGAGAGGATGCTAATGGTGAAGAGGACAAGCTCCACCCGGAGCTATAAAGAAAGAATGAAGCAGCAAGACCCTAGGTTTGATGAGATCCTGAACGAGATCTACGTGCTTCATGTGCAATGGATCAAGGACAAGGATGGGATACCCAACCAGTTGAGAAGAAGGGATTTGAGCCCCCAAGCTAGAGGGTGGCTAGAATTTGTGAATGAGGTCCCTAATCCCCACATCTAACACTTCGGAGGTGACCAAGGAGAGAGCTGTGCTCTTATACAGCATCATGAAATGTGAGAATGTCAATGTGGGAGAGATGATTACCAACAACATTAACAAAGTGCTGAAAAGCACTAGTGACAACATGAGGTTGGTATTTCCCAGCATCATACAGAGGTTATGTGATGAAGCTGGAGTTGAAAAGATCATTGACGAGGTGCTAGTGAAGCAAGACAAATTCATAACTGCCAAGAAGATGGCCAAGGTGGTGGCTATTCACCCACTTCACAGAAAACAAAGAGCTCATGCTCATGAGCCACAACAACAACAAGAAGAAGAGGCAGAAGAGTAACCACACTTTCTAGCACTTCAACAACCACCACACTACCAATACTAATAATTTCCAGAGGCATTCAACTGGGAACAACTGCAAGGAGATGTACACCGAATGAAGGGAGACCTACACCACCTAAGAGAAGATGTCAATCAATTCAAGGAGACTCAGCAACAATAATGGAGCCAAGTGAACCAAAATATACAACAACTCCAAGGGGGCTTTGAGAACCTCAAAGAGCAGCAAGAACAATTTGACTGGGGAGAGATGCGAAGTGCACTGGACAAAATAGTAGAGCAAGGCAAATGGCAACAGAGGAATTTGGCTGAATTTATAAATCTCTATGATGCCA
This sequence comes from Arachis ipaensis, assembly GCF_000816755.2. Taxonomy (NCBI): domain Eukaryota; kingdom Viridiplantae; phylum Streptophyta; class Magnoliopsida; order Fabales; family Fabaceae; genus Arachis; species Arachis ipaensis. The sequence goes on along the minus strand of NC_029787.2, from coordinate 59,091,020 downwards.
GAACCATATCCAGGAGGCAGTATGACATCAATACACAAGCGATGCTGAATCACTTGTGTAATGCCGTGGCCGCTCTAAACCCAGGATACCCAACCTTCATGCAAGGAATGGAGGAGCTGAGTGCAAGACAAGAGGAAATTCTAGCCAAACATAAGGAGGATGAAAGGAATTACATGAGGAGGCTAGGATTCTGGAAGCCCAATAATGCCAAGGCACAAGAAGGTTCCTCCAAGCAAGATGAAGGTGGCTCCTCCCCTTCCAAGAAAAAGGACAAAGGAAAGGGGCCAATGAACTGAAGATGAAGCTGCTCAAGGTTGTTGAGTCCCATGGTTGACACTCTCTAATTTCTAAAATCCTATTTTAAGCTTTTGTTTGATTTACTTTTTTGTTAAAATAAATAGTCATGATAGGATAGTTTATGTTTTCTGCTTAGTTCTATTTCATGTTTGAAGTCTTTATGAGTCCTTTAAATTACAAGAAAGAAAATGCAATGTATTTCAAGTATTCTTCAACATAAATAAAGTAGAGTTTGTTTCCATAAGAGTTACTGTGAGTTGTGCAAAAACAAGAGTAAGAGAAACCAAGGCCAAGATAGAGCATCCAACAAACTAAGGAATAAGAAACTAAGTGTAGAACCTTGAATGAACTAAAAAGAAAATAAGTCATGGAAAGCAACTAGTCTTAGAAGGTATAACAAGAAAACATTAAAGGGTATTCCTTGAACATCCATAGAACTAAGAAGTAGTAAACAATAAAGACCCAAGGCTCTGAGCATTAACTACTGGGATGGGAAAGAAATATTAAAAAGCTCAAAAGAGTTAAAGATCCTAGTAGATGCTTGTGGTGAAGATGTGTCAAGAAGAGACCTGGGCAAGTAAATTCTTAAGGGTGTTTCAACACCCAGTATCCTAAAACCAACTGGTTTGAGAGTGCTAATTGAAAGCTTAATTAAAGGGTTGTCTTGAGACAAAACACTTAGAGTCATGGTCAAGAAAGCACAACCAAAGAGAAAGCAAAATGTAACAACCCCGGTTTTCGAGTACGCGAGATCTTTTCTGAAAGTACGGATTTCTCCGGAAGATCAGTAAGGGGAAAACCTTTGATATATCATCAAGTATCTCAATCCTCATTGTCATTATGTCATCTTTTAGCTAGAACCTTTTCCGAGGCAAGCTCGATAACACGGTCACGAAGAACCTAGTTTTTGAACCATATCGGTTAGGAGTTTAGATTCGGTTTTTCGTAGTCTCAGTTTGAAAAACCGGACTTGACTTATGAGAGAAGAGATATAATAGGATGATATTATCATTATATTAGTATTAGAAGCTTCTTGAATAATATTATAAGGTTACTTGGTCAGTTTTAGTTAAAAACAGAAAATCGGTTTAACCGGGTTCACAGTTTACTGGTGCAGCTTAGCACCAGCACTCTCTGATGACTTTAGTAATGCTAAGGCCTCATTATATATGTCTTATTCTCATAATAAATATGTTACTAGTGTCATTTATGCTAGTAGCTCATAAAATAATTTTTAGAGATGTTTTTACAAGTGTTCCGATACATCTAGTTTTAGTAGTTATACACTTGAGTTATTTTAATATTATTTTAATCCACCTCCAAGCCAACCAATCACAACTCACCCTACACCCCCAAAACCCCCAATGCTGGCTCATTTCCACTTTGTGGCCAAAAATAGGAAGAGAGAAAAAGAGAGAAAAGTTCTTAGTTCCAAATCTTCAAAGTTTGATTTCTGCTGAACTAAAACTCAAATCAAAATTCCAATCCGACCAAAATGATCCTCTCTTCTTTCTCCACATGATCATATGACTTATCAAGGCTGGAATTAAGGTGAGTTGGCTGCACCATCTCTCTTTTGATTCGGGTTCAAGGAAACATGCTTAAACATGTGTTTTCTTGATGATCTTCCTTAGGAATCATGCTTAACTTGACTTGAGGGCCAAGAAACGTGAACTTCCAGCAAGTATAAGGTTAGAAATCACCTCCTAACGTGATGAGGGAGATTTGGTTAGTTGAGGGTTTTTGGATTCAAAGTTGTTCTTGATGTGATTTAGGAGGAAAAAGTGCTTAAGGACCACCTGAAAATCTAACTGAATTAGGAGCAGCAAAACCAAGTAGGGTGTCACGAAATTAATCTTGATTATTTGTATTTGAGCTGTGTGAATTTTGTATGATTTGGCTGTGCTAAAAATTGGTTGCATATATGATTGATTCTTGGTGAAAATTTGGTGAAATTTTGATGAAATTTGATGAAATTCAAGCTTTAAATTTCATGTTCTTGGGGCAGCTGGAAAAACGAAACCCTAGGCTTAAATTGAGGTTCAATTTTTGTTGAAATCATTTAGAAAAGATGGGGTTTTAGTGGCTGCTAATTTATTATGAATTATAGTAAAAATCGGTTGCTGAAAAACGTGTAAAAACAGAGAAAGAATCTAAAGAATTTATGAAGAACATGAAGAACACTTTGAGTGTGATGAAGAACAATGAAGAACAGGCTTTAGATCCTTAAAAGAGCAAGGAAGTAAAAATTTTGGTGTTTAAGGGGTTATTTAGTAATTTCTGAAAGTTAGGGTGGTAAAAGTAGAAATATTAAAAGTTACAGGTGGTAAAAAGTAAATTTTAAAGGTTAAAAGGTAAAGGCAAGGTAATTTTCGAAAATTTAATGATAAAATAATAAATAATAATAAAATATTAAATAATAATATTTAATTAAAAATAATATTTTAATAAAAATAATAAAATAATACGAAAAAGGCAGTTTTCTGTAAAAGCTTTAGAAAGACAACTTTAAGTGCAAAATCTCATAATTACCTTCATAAAACACTTAGGGAGTGGTAAGAACATATTAGTGAGGCAAAGATAAAAGAAAGAGAAAAAGATAAAGAAAAGATAAAAATCAAAGAAAAAGTCTTTAAAGTTTTAATGACAGAAAAACAGACAGAGACTAGTGAACAAACTAGGGCAACATAGTTAGTCCTTGAGTTGTGGCTAGGGTTAGATATTATATAAAAAGTTAAACTGTTTCAGTATAGACTTAATGAACCTATACTTGGGACAGGCTAACTATTCATACCGAAATTTACATAAGCTTTAAATACACATGTTAAACAAAGAAATCAGAACAGAATGAAGAAACACAGAGAACAGAGTAATGTAAAGAGATAAAGAGAAAAAGAGTACTATAGATACAAAGGAAAGAGTAATCAGAGAAAAGCAAAGAGTTACAGAGAACAGAGTAACCAGAGCAGAGCAAAGGGATACAGAGAAAAGAGAAACCAGAACAGATCAAAGAGATAAAAGAGATGAGTAATACAATAAAGAGATATTGTTTGCTTATTCGTTGCTTAATGCAACCCAAGAGATAATGTTTATTATCTGTTGCTTAAAGCAACCCAAGAGCTTCTGTAGGGAAACTAGGATACCTACAGCAATTTTCCACTCCCAAGAGTATATTTCCTGCGAGTAGAAAGCAGAGGCTGTCTCAATAGAGCTGCTAATAATTATATGCGCATTTATTTGAACAGAAAATCGTATCTGGGAAATCGGGATTACTCGTGACCGGATAAATGTCGGGATTGCGGGCAGCTAACTGACACATGAGCTCATGGCCTGTACTAGGACTAGACATGCATCATTCTTGTCTACGCATTATTCTATGTTGCATTCCTACTTGTGTGTGATCTATTTCTTTATGTTTGTTTGCTTGAGTGCTATGTATGTGCTTTATCTTCTTGTATTCTTCTGCTTGTGTTCTGTTCTTTGTTCTTCTATCTATTTTTAACTTCCGTTTACTACTTTACTGCATTCTATTATCCATCTGCTAATCGAAAATGAATAAATGAACGTAACTAACAACCTCGACCCTACTAAGAACTCCCCAGTTCTTACCCCTTCTCTCCCTTCCTCCTCCTCAGATGGAGACGGGCGTGATCTTCTATGCGTTCGAGGACCCTTACGTCTACGAGGATCCGGTACATCACAGTTACTTCATTATGGGTTTGGAGCTTTGTATTAGACGATATGCGTTACATAATTGTGCTTTTTAACATCCTCTGTCTAGCCCGCATTTTGACCCCGATGCTCCATACGACTTTCCCTTATCCTGGTTACATCCTGACGCACCTGTACACCCTTTTCCTGATGATCCTGAGCACCCTATACTAGCTCAACCTTTGAATGAGGTGGAACCTGAGCCTATCATTCCTGATGACCCCGAGTTAGCTGGTGACTACGTACCTGTGATACCACCAGAGTGGGACTTTCCCCCTGAGCCGATCCCTGACTTTCCACAGCCTGATGAGCCGGCACTACCGGACGGTGGGGTAGCTCTTATATACGCGAACAGACCTGTGCTCGCGAATGGTTTTGTACATAGTGATAGTAGTGTTTCTGGTGGATCTGAGGGTATAGTTGTAGCTGCGGAAGGGGCATTCTTTTGATGACACTCTAGTCTGACATTATCTGATAGTTAGTCTCTCACTTGTGTTAGTACACCCGAGAGCTAGGAGCTATATAGTGGTTAGGCTAGCCTGGGCACCAGTTTAGCGGCTTTTTATATGGGCCAGGCCCTGGGAGTGTCGTGTATATATTAGCTACGTAGGATGACGAGGATGTAAACTGACTTGATCTTGCGTAAACGCTACATGTTTTGTTATAGTGTACATGATGTATATTGTTAGCTGTGTTTCTATGTTTATTTATGCTTCCTTTCTGTTTCTCTCAATGTATGCCTGTTTATTTTACCTTGTTATCCGCAACGATATAATAAAAAAAAGTTACTCGTAAAACTGGCATCACTCTAACAAGGAACAGGCTCATATATTAAATAATAGTTAATAATTAGGAGGGATAAGTTAGTAACACTTAGCTTCTTGTATGACCATGGCATACTGGGAGTTGGATCGTTACACAAAACAACTCTTACTACTTCAAGGTGACAATCAATAGAAAGGACCCTAAAGCCTATACTTGAAAGAACCCTCAAGGATCTAAGAGTTTTTCATGACATTAAAACATTCATACATGTGTTGAACACTTAGCCCTACCCTTAGTTATGTTACAATCATTCAAGGCCAAGGCCTCAAGTTATAAAGGCTTACTCACATTGATTTGCTTGGGACAAACAAAGCTTAAGTTTGGTGTTGTGATGACTTGCATCATCTACCCTTCTTTCTTACATAAAGAGGACCATAAAAGAGCATAAATCTCATTTGATCAGTACAATTCATGCATTATTTGATAAATATTATGGTACACTACTTTGAGATGAGTTGTGCTGAATTTCAGGTGAAAAAGGCATCAAAAATAGGAAGAAAGCAACAAAGAAGCTGGGCGTGTGAAACTGGCGTGCCACTTGGGAGCAAACGCCACAAAAATGCACTGGCGTGGCACGCCAGGAGCTAGGCGTGGCATGCCAGTACTAAATTCCAGAAGAGAAGTTCAAGCATGCAAATGGGCGTGGCACGCCAGGGACTGGGCGTGGCACGCTAGTACAAAGTTCCAGAGAGCAACAATGGAGGACACAAAAGGTCCGTGGCACGCCAAGATGGGCGTGGCACGCCTAACCCATCAGCTACTATGGGCGTGCCACTTGAGCCAAGGGGCGTGGCACGCCAACTCACCACTCAAGGAGGAACCTTCACTATGGCGTGCCACTTGGTATCGAAGGCGTGGCACGCTAGCGCCAAAAAGTCACTTGGGCATGCCACTTAAGGATCCAGGCGTGGCACGCCAAGCTTGAATAGTCCACAAATGTATAGGCGTGCTACTTGAGCAGCATGGCGTGGCACACTGGTATAATAATCCAGAGAAGGGGCTGAAGGCAGTTGAAGACTGGGAGTGCCACTTGAGGTCGAAGGCGTGGCACGCCAACCTATGAATCTCACTTAGGAGTGCCACTTGAGCGACCAGACGTGGCACACCAATGCACAAAGAGACCAAAGCATGGGCTGGGCATGCCACTTGATGTCAAAGGCGTGGTACGCCAACCCAAGAATCTCACTATGGCGTGCTACTTGAAGGCTGAGGCGGGGCAGGCCAGCTACTAGAACCAAGGCAAGATCATGGGCGTGGCACGTCAGCCTCTAAGCATGGCACGCTAGTATAAATTTCCAGAGAGGGTGAAGGAAGCCAAATACATAGGGCATGCCACTTGGTGTCGAAGGTATGGCACGCCATCCACTATTCCTCCCTTGGGCGTGCCACTTGAACCCCAGGCGTGGCACGCCAGTGTCATTCAGAGAGCAAAGAACCATTCGGGCGTGCCACTTGAGTTCGTGGCATAGCACGCCAAACAGAGGAATCACTTGTTCACAAAGGGGCGTGGCACGCCAGACCCTGGGCGTGCTACGCTAGTCCAACTTTCCAGAGAAGCTTGGTTAAGCATGCAGCAAGGAATATTGATAAATAGTATAAATACCCCCAAGGAATAATCAGAAGGTGGTTAAGCAGTTAGAGAGATTAGTTTTGGATTCACTTTTACACTTCATCATCTTCTTTACTTTTCAGTACTTTTCTTTGAGCTATGAGTAGCTAAATTCCCTCTCATTGAGACAGGGAGCTCTGTTGTACTTGATGGATTGATGATAGTGAAATTCTTCTTCTCTTCATCTTTTCTTTGATTTGCTAGAAGGAATTTCGTTCTTAATGCTTAATGTTCAATTATCTTGGAAAAGAGATTGAATGCAAAATGGGTTTCATGGGTACCTTGGGAAAGGAAACAAGAAACCATGCTTGAAATCCCTTCTCACACTTGAGTAGAATATGGGTTTTGGTGTTTGGATATATGACATATAATCCTCCCTCTACTTGGACCTATGATGGTGTGTGGTATAATCAGAGACCAAGCATATCTCTCTTCATGAGCAATTAGACCAAGGAATTGGCTATTGATCAAGATCTGAGAGATTGAGTCACCAAGGGATTGGGGCTCAATCAATCATGATTGCCAAGAGGTCAATGAGTTGCATAATTGAAGAGGATATAAGCTAGAATTGATCCAAAGAGACAATATCTACTGATCTTAATGAATTTCCCCATTCTTACCTATCCCTTTATTTATAGCTTAATTTTATATTCAGCGATTCCCCACTCCCATTTACATTCAAGTCATTTATGATTTTGCACTTTACATTCTATCATTTCCATTTCTGCACTTTATTGCTTTTCTTTATATTCTAGCCATTTACATTTCTGTCATTTATAATTCTGCAAATCACAATCTACTTGTTCCGCTTAACTAATTCATTAATCGATTAAAACTGCTCGAATTTGCTAATCTCTGTGGATACGATCCGACTCCATTGTGGGTTATTACTTGACGATAATTTTGGTGCACTTGCCAAAAGAACCGATTCACCATTTTTTGAATGGGGGTGTGAATTGGACTCATCAGTGTCAAGTGAAAAGCTTGAGACTGAGCGGTTAAAGTCGTGGTTCAAAGTAAATTGAGTGTGCTTAAGAGATTTGGGCACCTCTAACTGGGGACTTTAGCAAAGCTGAGTTACAATCTGAAAAAGGTTCACCAAGTTATGTGTCTGTGGCATTTATGTATCCGGTGGTAATACTGGAAAACAAAATGCTTAGGGTCACGGCCAAGACTCATACAGTAGCTGTGTTCAAGAATCAACATATTGAACTAAGAGAATCAATAACATTATCTGAATTTTGAGTTTATAGGGATGCCAATCATTCTGAACTTCAAAGGATAAAGTGAGATGCCAAAACTGTTCAGAAGCAAGAAGCCACTAGCCCCGCTCATCTAATTGGAAATGAGCTTCATTGATATTTGAAATTTATTATATTTTCTCTTCTTTTTATCCTATTTTTTTTAATTACTTGGGGACAAGCAACAATTTAAGTTTGGTGTTGTGATGAGCGGATAATTTATACCCTTTTTGGCATTGTTTTTACATAGTTTTTAGTATATTTTAGTCACTTTTTATTATATTTTTATTAGTTTTTATTCAAAAATCAAATTTTTGGAATTTATTATGAGTTTGAGTATTTTTCTGTAATTTCAGGTATTTTCTGGCTGAAATTGAGGGACCTGAGCAAAAATCTGATTCAGAGGCTGAAAAAGGACTGCATATGCTGTTGGATTCTGACCCTCCTGCACTCGAAATGGATTTTCTCAAGCTACAGAAGCCGAATTGGCGCGCTCTTAATTGCGTTAAAAAGTAGACATCCTAGGCTTTCCAGCAATATATAATAGTCCATACTTTGCCCGAGATTTGATGGCCCAAACTGGTGTTTAAAGTCAGCCTAAAACTTTCTGGCGTAAAACACGAGAAATGGCACCTTTTTCGGCGTTTAACGCTCATTTTGGCAACCAGGGTGGCGTTTAACGCCACTATGAGGCATATGCACATAAAATCTTGAAGGCTCAGCCCAAACACTCACCAAGTGGGTCTCAGAAGTAGGTTTTTGCACTATCTGCACCTAATTACTCATTTTCTATAAACCTAAGTTACTAGTTTAGTATAAAAACTACTTTTAGAGATTCATTTTGTAACTTATGAAATTTTTACACTTCATATTGTATTTCTGACGGTATGAGTCACTAAACCCCATAAGTGGGGGTGAAGAGCTCTGCTGTGTTTCAATGGATTAATGCAATTACTACTGTTTTCTATTCAATCACGCTTGATTCTATTCTAAGATACCCACCCGTACTTCAATATGGAGAATATGATGATCCGTGACACTCATCATTATCCTCAACCCTATGAACGCGTGCCTAACAATCACTCCGCTCTATCTGAGCTCAACATAGTCATTGGGCAACAGCTTGAGTGCGTATCTCTTGGGTTTCTGATCCACGGACCGAGTCCGGAGGTTAGAACCTTCATGGTATAGGCTAGAACCAATTGGCAGGATTCCTGGGATCTGGAAAGTCTAAACCTTGTCTGTGGTATTTCGAGTAGGATCTGGGAAGGGATGACTATAACGAGCTTCAAACCTGCGGATGTTGGGCGCAGTGACAGTGTGCAAAAGGATAATGGTCCTATTCCGACGCTAGTGGGAACCGACAGATGATTAGCCGTATGGTGACAGTGCCTGGTATTTTTCATCTGAGAGGATCGTACAGCCTGCTATGGAGAGAAGCTGTGCGTGTTTGAAGAAGAAGGCAGTAGGAAAGTAGAGATTCAGATGACAGAGCATCTCCGGAACCTCAACCTGTTTCTCATTACTGAATTACAAGTACTATTTAATTTATGTTATTTATTTTTTTTATAAATACAATCATTCTTATCATTAATCGCGTGACTAAGATTTACAAAATAACCATAGCTTGCTTCAAGCCGAAAATCTCCGTGGGATCGACCCTTACTCACGTAAGGTATTACATGGACCACCCAGTGCACTTGCTGGTTAGTTGTGTGGAGTTGTGAAAAGTGTGATTTACAATTTTGTGCACCACAAGTGTACCGGGTCGTATCAAGTAGTAATAACTCACAAGAGTGAGGTCGATCCCACAGGGATTGATGGATTGAGCAACTTTAGTTAGGTGATGAATTTAGTTAAGCGAATATTTGATGATTTGAGTGAAACTTGATTAACAGAAGTAAAATTGCAAGTAAACTAAAATGCAGAGTGAAAATTGGCTAAATATTAAAGTGCAGAGGAAGTAAATTGCAGAAACTTAAAGAGCAAGAAAGTAAACAAGCTGAAACTTAAATTGCAAGAAAGGTAAATGACTGAAACTTAAAGTGCAAGAAACTTAAATTGCTGAATCTAAATTGCTAGGAAACTTAAATTGCATGAAGAATAAAGGGATTTGGGTGTTGGGATTCAAATTGAACTAGAAAATATAAATTAAAGTAAATCAAAGAGCTATGAGATGAAGAGATGAAGAGATTCAGATCAGGATCTCAATAGCAAAACAGAAATGGAAAATTGATTGAAGAAACAAAATAGCAAGAAAACTTAGATCAATTATGAAATCCTAAAAAGAAATTGACAATTGCGGCAAAGTAACAAAATTAGAAAGAAAGTCTAAAGCTCAATTGTTCTCTTGTCAAAATAGAAAGGAAGAAATTACAGAAGAAATTAAATGAAAACAGAAAAGAAGATTTAGATTCAATTTCCAATTCTTAGAACTATAAAAAGGAAAAGTAAAAGATGATTCTCAGATGAAGAATTTCAGTGGAGTTCTTTAATCTGATTTCAAAACCCAAAACAGAAAAATAAAAGTTACAGAAGAAAGAACAAACAGAAAGAAAACTTAGATCTGATCCCAATTTTCCCAAATTCTAAAAAGGAAAATTAAAAGAGAGAAAGCTAAAAAATGAGAAAAAGTTCTCCTCAAATCAAAATTGCTCCTATTCATACACTTTCTATTATCAGTCATCAAAACTTGGAGTGGGCTTTTTTTGGTTTGGCCTCGAAGAAGTGGCTCCGATTTTTCTTGGTTCAAGTGGATCAGGATGCATTTTGTGCTCCCAGTGCAGCGCTCAGTGCACTTAGTGAACGCTGCGTTCACTTCTCCCATGGTGTGCATCCCTCGTGCCAATTTTCCTTCCTGGCGCTCCCTTAGTGAACGCTACGTTTCTTTGTTTGAGCGCTCTCTTTCTTCACTTGGAGCGCTGCCTTAGTGAGCGCTACGCTCCTTATTTGAGCGCGCCTTAGTTCCTTGGCCAGCGCTCCCTTGTTGAGCGCTACGTTCATTATTTGAATGCTCCTAGTATACGGATGGCATGAGGCCTTGGCTCCCAGGCTGAAATCCACTAAAAAGGTGAAAAAGTGAACGTGATGCTCACATCCAAAGTGAACGCTAGCTGTGTTGGCTATTGAGCGTGGCACTTCCTTTTTGAACGAAACGCTTTACTGATTGCATCCCCTTTCTCTTCATTTCTTCACCTGCTTTGGACCTTGACTTTAACCGCTCAGTCTCAAGTTTTCACTTGACACCTTCACGCCACAAGCACATGGTTAGGGATAGCTTAGTTTAGCCGCTTAGACCAGGATTTTAGTCCTTTAGGCCCTCCTATCCACTGATGCTTAAAGCCTTGGGATCCTTTTTATTTGCCCTTGCCTTTTGGTTTTAAGAGCTTTTGGCTTTTTCTACTTGCTTTTTCTCTCTCTTTTTTTTTCTGCAAGCTTTGTTCTTCGCTGCTTTTTCTTGCTTCAAGAATCATTTTTAGGATTTTTCAGATTATCAATAACATGTCTCATGTTCATCATTCTTTCAAGAGCCAACATATTTAACAGTCTTAAACAACAAATTCAAAAGACATATGCACTGTTCAAGCATTCATTCAGAAGACAGAAAGCATTGCCACCACATTTAACTAATTAGAATTCCTCTTATTAAACTCGAAATTTTATTGCCTCTTATTCAAAAGATCTACTACTTTATTCATGTTTGCTGATGATGAAAAAAAAATAAACTATAGCTTAATTGGAGATAAAATCAAAATAGATACTAATTACTATTATATGACTCCTAAGGTAAACTTCTATAAGGACACTGTCACAGAGTTAAGGCAGAAATTGGAAATTAACAACCTTTATTCTGGGGGAACGGGGGTTCCTCTGATCCTTGGGGTGCTTGGTCCTACAAGAGAAGACTTTTGGCGCTTCAATTCCCTTAAGTCACGCCCTTTCTCCTCTTGTTCTTTAAACATATAGGTCAGCATTTGACTGTGTTCCTTTTGTTCTTTTATTATTTGCTCCATAGCTTCCCGTATCTTGGTAACAGACGTCTCAAGATACTCCCAGTATTCAGAATGAGGGATCTCTGGGAGGAATTCCTGTGCTCTCTTCTTGATGAGATCATCCTGTGCTTGTTGTTTTTCCATTGATGCTTTGGTGATTGGCTTCTCAATTGAGATATACTCAGTTATTCCCATCCTTACTCCAGCGTCCTTGCAGAGCAGAGAAATCACGCTTGGATAAGCCAACCTGGCCTCTTTAGAATTTTTGTTAGCAATTTTGTAGAGTTCAGCTGAGATCAGCTGATGAACCTCCACTTCCTTTCCCATCATGATGCAATGGATCATCACTGCTCTTTTAACTGTGACTTCAGAACGGTT
>NC_029787.2:59075392-59078515 GCF_000816755.2 Arachis ipaensis | reverse complement strand
CAGATAGTTTCTGCTTGTCAGTTTGCCACATATTAGCATAGAACTCCTGGACCATGTTCTTTCCCACTTTCGTTTCAGGATTAGCTAGGATTTCCCAGTTCCTGATTCGAATTTGCTTCTGGATCTCCGGATATTCATCTTCTTTCAGATCGAATCTAACTTCCGGGATCACTGATCTCAGACCCATTATTTTAAGATAATGGTCTGAATGTTCTTTAGATAGGAACTTCCCTTGATTCCAAAGTGGTTTTGGAACGCTCTCTTTCTTGCCTCTTGGAGTGGGTTGTTTTCCTTTAGGAGCCATGATCTTAGTGATCTCGGATAAACACACCAAACTTAGAGGTTTGCTTGTCCTCAAGCAAAAGAAAAGAAAGGAGAGGGATAGAAGGAGAGCTAGGTGCAATTGTTGATGGAGGAGGAGGGAGGCCGAACCCAAATTTAAAGGGATGAGGGGGTGGGTTTTCGAAAAATTGGAAAAGATAAGATAAAAAGATTGAGTTGAAAAAGATAAGATAGAAGATATGGTTTAATTTTGAAGAGATATGATAGATTTTTGAAAAAGATAAATATGAATTTTGAAAAAGATAATATGGAGATTTGAAAAAGATATGGATTAGTTGAAAAGATTTTAGAGTGAAAAAGATAGATTTGTTTTCAGAAAAGATTTGAAAAGAGTTGGATTGAATTTGGAAAGAGGGATTTTTAGAAATTAAGGATTTTAGAAATCAGGGTTCTTAACATGTTCATGTAAAAATCATGCATTGAAACATAAAATTTGAAATTAGAATGGAAATACGTGTGGAAAAATGAATTTGGCTCCTCCTTGCTATCCTGGCATTTGAACGCCCAAACACTGCCTGTTTTGGGTGTTCAGCGCCCAAATGCTACTCTCCTGGGCATTCAACGCCCAGCTGCTGCCATTACTGGCGTTCAACGCCCAGTGGGTGCCTATTTCTGGCGTTGAACACCCAGATTGCTACCATCACTGGCGTTCAGCGCCCAGTGGATGCCCATTTTGGGCGTTGAACGCCCAAAATGCACTTTTACTGGCGTTTTCTTGCCAGTGAGCTCTTTTTCTCTGTTTTGTGTGCCGAGGTCTTCTGTAAATGATTCCTCACCTTAGTGTCAGTGAACTTTATATAAACAAATAAAAATAAAAATAAAATAAAAAAGATAGGGCAAAATGCTTAGAGGATTGTTGCCCCATGGCTGGGTTGCCTCCCAGCAAGCGCTTCTTTATTGTCTTTAGCTGGACCTTGCTGAGCTTTTAATCTAGCTTCAGCCTTGAGCATTCTTGCTCAATGTTGCCTTCAAGATAATGCTTAATTCTCTGTCCATTGACAATGAACTTCTTATCAGAATCAATATCTTGAAGCTCCACATAGCCATATGGTGATACACTTGTAATCACGTATGGTTCCCTCCACCGGGATTTCAGTTTCCCGGGGAATAGCCTGAGTCTAGAGTTAAACAACAGAACCTTCTATCTTGGTTCAAAGATTCTAGATGACAGCTTTCTGTCATGCCACTTTTTTTATTTTTCTTTATAAAGCTTGGCATTTTCGAAAGCTGTGAATCTGAATTCCTCTAGCTCATTTAGCTGGAGTAATCGTTTTTCTCCTGCTAGTTTGGCATCAAAGTTTAGGAATCTAGTTGCCCAGTAGGCCTTATGTTCCAGTTCCACGGGCAGGTGACATGCCTTACCATACACGAGTTGGTATGGAGAGGTCCCTATAGGGGTCTTGAATGCTGTTCTGTAAGCCCACAGAGCATCATCCAAGCTCCGTGCCCAATCCTTTCTACGGGTATTTACTGTCCATTCCAGGATTCTCTTTAATTCTCTATTAGAGACTTCAGCTTGCCCATTGGTTTGTGGATGATATGGAGTGGCCACCTTGTGGCGAATTCCATACCGAACCATGGCAGAGTAAAGCTGTTTATTACAGAAGTGAGTGCCCCCATCACTGATTAGTACTCCAGGGACACCAAATCTGCTAAAGATATGTTTCTAGAGGAATTTCAGCACTGTCTTAGTATCATTGGTGGGTGTGGCAATGGCCTCAACCTATTTTGATACATAATCAACTGCCACCAGAATATAAGTGTGCTTAGCTTTCAGCGTTTCAAACGCCTGCAGGCACTCTGTGTCAAACACAAATGGCGTGTCAGCAGCTAGCAGATTGCTTAGGGGTTTTGCGATTTTTGAAAAATCCTTTATAAATCTCCTATAGAATCCTGCATGCCCTAGAAAGCTTCTGATTGCCTTAACATTGGCAGGTGGTGGTAATTTTTCAATTACCTCTATTTTTGCTTGATCCACCTCTATTCCCTTGTTTGAGATTTTATGCCCAAGGACAATTCCTTCAGTCACCATGAAGTGACACTTTTCCCAGTTTAAAACTAGGTTGGTCCTTGGCATCTTTTCAGAACAAGTTTCAGGTGATCAAGACAGGAGCCGAATGAGTCTCCATATACTGAGAAGTTATCCATGAAGACTTCCAGAAATTTTTCCACCATGTCGGAGAAAATAGAGAGCATGCATCTCTGGAAGGTTGTAAGCACATTACATAGCCCAAATGGCATCCTTCTATAAGCAAACACTCCGGATGGACATGTGAATGCTGTTTTCTCTTGATCCTGGGGATCTACTGCAATCTGGTTATAGCCTGAGTAGCCATCCAAAAAGTAGTAATAATCGTGACCTGCTAGTCTTTCTAGCATCTGGTCTATGAATGGTAAAGGAAAATGATCCTTTCTGGTGGCTGTATTGAGCCTTCTATAGTCAATACATATAAGCCACCCTGTAACTGTTCTTGTAGGAACCAGTTCATTTTTTTCATTATGAATCACTGTCATGCCTCCCTTTTTTGGGACGACTTGGACAGGGCTCACCCAGGGGCTATCAGAAATAGGATAAATAATCCCAGCCTCTAGTAGTTTGGTGACCTCTTTCTGCACTACTTCTTTCATGGCTGGATTTAGCCACCTCTGTGGTTGAACCACTAGTTTAGCATTATCCTCCAATAAGATTTTGTGCATGCACCTAGCTGGGCTTATGCCCTTAAGGTCACCTTTGGACCACCCAAGAGCTGTCTTGTGTGTCCTTAGCACTTGAATAAGTGC
>NC_029787.2:59024839-59075352 GCF_000816755.2 Arachis ipaensis | reverse complement strand
TTACCTTCTAATATGCATGGTATCAGAAAGCTCCCAGGGTCTTTAAGCTTTTCAGGAAAGCTCTCTAGAATGACTGTACTGCATTCTTCAGTGAGGAGAACTCTTTCTGTTTCTCTCCAATCCTTTTTATGACTCAAGATCTCTTTCATGAACTTGGCATAAGAAGGTATTTGCTCAAGTGCTTCTGCAAATGGAATCTTTATTTCAAGAGTCCTGAGATAATCTGCAAAGCGAGCAAATTGCTTATCCTGCTCCTCTTTCCGAAGTTTTTGAGGATAAGGTATCTTGGCTTTATATTCTTCAATCTTAGTTGCTGCAGGTTTACTGCCTACAGAAGTGGTTGAAGAAGCCCTTTTAGAGGGGTTGTTATCAGCATTTGTGTGTGTCTGATCCCTCACTGGCAATTGAGTGCCAGAGTTAGAAGCTGGAGTGAAACTGGACGCCAGCTCCTTGTCTGCTCCTGGCGCCTGAACGCCAGAACTGTGCCCATTTTGGGCGTTCAGCGCCAGATCTTGCCCATTTTGGGCGTTCAACGCCAGATCCTTGCCCATTTCTGGCGTTGAACGCCAGTCCTGCCTTGTTTCTGGCATTGAACGCCAGTCCTGAGCATGGTCTGGGCGTTCAGCGCCAGCCTTCCACCAATTTTCTGGCGTTTTAGTTCCTGAATTACTTTTCCCTGGGCTCTTACTGTTCTCAGGTGAATTTTGGGTGGTTTGCTCATCTCTTAGCTTTTTGCTGCCTTGAGCTAGGGTATTTATTGTTTTCCCACTTCTTAGTTGAACTGCTTGGCATTCTTCTGCTATTTGCCTTGACAGCTGCTGCTTTGTTTGCTTAAACTGTTCGTCCATATGTATATTAGCCATCCTTGTCTCTTGTAACCTGTCTTTAAATTCGGCTAGCTGTTTTGTTAGAAAGTCCAATTGCTGATTGAATTCAGCAGCTTGTTTCACAGGACTGAGTTCAGCAGTTACTATTTTAACCTCTTCATTCATGGAAGGGTTGCTGCTTAGGTACAGATGCTGATTCCTGGCAACTGTATCAATGAGCTCTCGAGCCTCTTCAATTGTCTTTCTCATGTGGATAGATCCACCAGCTGAGTAATCTAGAGACATCTGAGCTCCTTATGCAAGCCCATAGTAGAAGATGTCTAACTGAACCCACTCTGAAAACATTTCAGAGGGGCATTTTCGTAGCATCTCTCTGTATCTCTCCCAAGCATCATAAAGAGGTTCATTATCACCTTGCTTGAAGCCTTGGATGTCCAGCCTTAGCTGTGTCATCCTTTTTGGAGGGAAATATTGATTCAGGAATTTTTCTGTCAGCTGTTTCTATGTCTTTATGCTGGCCTTAGGTTGGTTATTTAACCACCTCTTAGCTTGACCTTTTACAGCAAATGGAAACAGTAATAGTCTGTAGACATCCTGATCTATTTCCTTATCATGTACTGTGTCAGCAATGCTCTGTCACAGCACGGCTAATCATCTGTCGGTTCTCGATCATGCTGGAATAGGATTCACCCTCCTTTTGCATCTGTCACTACGCCCAGCACTCGCGAGTTTGAAGCTCGTCACAGTCATTCAATCCCTGAATCCTACTTGGAATACCACAGACAAGGTTTAGACTTTTCGGATTCTCATGAATGCCGCCATCAGTTCTAGCTTATACCACGGAGATTCTGATTAAGGAATCTAAGAGATACTCATTCAATCGGATATAGAATGGAGGTGGTTGTCAGGCACACGTTCATGGTTTGAGGAAGGTGATGAATGTCACGGATCATCACCTTCATCACAGTTAAGCACGAATGAACATCTTAGATAGAAACAAGCATGTTTGAATGGAAAACAAAAATACTTGCATTAATTCATCGAGACACAGCAGAGCTCCTCACCCCCACCAATGGGGTTTAGAGACTCATGCCGTCAGAGAATACAAAGTTCAGATCTAAAAATGTCATGAGAGATCCAAAATAAGTCTCTAAAAGTTGTTTAAATACTAAACTAGTAGCCTAGGTTTACAACAAATGAGTAAACTATGATGGATGATGCAGAGATCCACTTCTGGGGCCCACTTGGTGTGTGCTGGGGCTGAGAATTAAGCAATCCACGTGCAGAGGCCATTTGTGAAGTTGAACGCCAGTTTTTGTGCCAGTTTGGGCGTTCAACTCCAGCTTTTGATCCTTTTATGGCGCTGGACGCTAGAGTTGGGCAGAGAACTGGCTTTGAACGCCAGTTTATGTCATCTATCCTTGTGCAAAGTATGGACTATTATATATTGCTGGAAAGCCCTGGATGTCTACTTTCCAACGCAATTAGAAGCATAACATTTCGAGTTCTGTAGCTCCAGAAAATCCACTTTGAGTGCAGGGAGGTCAGAATCCAACAGCATCAGCAGTCCTTTTTCAGCCTGAATCAGATTTTTGCTCAGCTCCTTCAATTTCAGCCAGAAAAATACCTGAATCTATAGAAAAACACACAACTCATAGTAAAGTCCAGAAATATGAATTTTTCCTAAAAACTAACTAAAACATACTCAAAACTATATGAAATTAACCCCAAAAAGCGTATAAAATATCCGCTCATCAAAAATCCACTCAAATCACTTACTTATTGTGCAAGAAAGTTTATAAAACCTAACGAAACTAATGAAAAATGCTTGTGAAACTAGCATAAGATGACTTGTCATCACAACACCAAACTTAAATCTTGCTTGTGCCCAAGCAAGAACTAAACATGAGAAGAAATGAAACAAAACAGAGAAGTATTTATGTCCTTATTTAGCAGGTAATTGAATTAGGACCATGGGGTTTTATGCAAACAAGATGCAGCTCAATTATTCTTTGCTGATAGATATGAAATGTCTCTTTGAGGATTCACTAGAGTTGCTGTTATAATTCCTTGCTCTTTTATTGATCCCTGTTAGATTTGCCCTTCTTTCTTTTGCTTAGAAACTTATTTCTCAATGATAGATCAGTGTCAAGTGTTGCAGCAGCCTTTTGGCTCAATTTTTCTCAACACCTCTTCACTACAGACACTTGGCTCACAATTCTTCTTAGGAATATTGATGCCCAGCACCTCTTTGGGTTACTAAATGCTTTGTAACTAGGTTGATCTTGATAATGGAATTTCGGTTGGCAATCCCGGATTAGCTAATCCAAGTTACCAAGTTTTAAAAGACTCCTCAGAACCTAATTGTCCAAGCATATCCTAGTAAAAGAAGCACCACAAGCATATGTCCTAAGGTCCAAGCTATTGGTGTCTAGCCTTATTATTTGTTTCTTTCATTCTTGTTGCCAATCTTTGGCTTTTCTTTTCTTTTTCCTTCTTACTTTTCCTCATTTTCTAGGGATGTTCATTAATATAAGGTTTTATAACAGCCACTTAGTTCACACTACAAAAGACATTCTATTCTGCAGCTTTTATTGTTGAGCTTATCATCTAATCAAGCAATTACCACCACAAGTTTTTATTCTAATTCCTACTACATTGGACAGTCACTTTCTATTTCAAACATTTTCTCTTATTGATGCAAAAAGGAAACAAGACATGAATTTAATGCAGATGGAGATGAAAACAAGCATTTCAGCTAGTGCATTTAGCAGACATCAAAATTTGCACTATTTGAATTAAACATCAAGGTAAAAAGCAGCTTCTCATTCAGAACATTTCAAAGCAGAGTGAATTTTGTGATCATCATCATCTTTTACTTTTGCATTTTCCTTGGTGATGATTCTTTTAAGAGGCTGAGTGTCTCTTCTGCACAATTATTGGAAGTTGCTTGTTTTTCCAAGCACTTAGGCAAATGGTTAGCATGCATGAATTATTGTAGGTTCTTGAACTTACTTTGGTAAGAGAACACCAAACTTAGTCCCTTGCTACTGTCTATAATGCATCAGTTACATGAAACCATGTGCTTTTGCTAAAAGTAATAAAACTAAAATCTAAAAAACAGACAATGGTTTAGTGGTTTCCTTGATTGCTTGGAGCTAGTAACCATTTATGCAGAGGGTTGAAATGTGTTTTTAAATGAGATTTTTGGTGGAACACCAAACTTAACATCCTTCATTCACCCTTAAATTGTTTTGGTGTGCAACACCAAACTTAGCTCCTTGTAATACAGATAAATCTACTTAACCCTTTTATTGAAATAGTTAAGAAAAGAAATCCACCTCTGGTTGGGTTGCCTCCCAACAAGCACTTCTTTATCGTCATTAGCTTGACGTTCTTCATCCTTGTTTATCCCAGCTCATGAATGATCTCTTATTTGTCCTAATGGCCTCCCAAGTAATTGTTCTCTGTGACCAGTCGATTTAGACTTGAGTTTGCCAGGGAAAACTTTGAGCCTGGAGTTATACAAGAGTACTTGATGTCCTGGTTTGAACTCGTTCTTTGAGATCCTTTTGTCATTCCATCTCTTAGCTTTTTCCTTGTATATCTTAGCATTTTCATAGGCTTTCAGTCTAAACTCATCCAACTCATTTAATTGTAATAGCCTCTTCTCTCCTGCTGCTTGAGAATCAAGGTTGAGGAGTTTAGTGGCCCAGAAAGCTTTATGCTCAAGCTCTACAGGGAAATGACAAGACTTTCCATATAATAACTAAAAATGAGACTTTCCAATAGGAGTTTTGAAGGCTGTTCTGTATGCCGAGAGAGCATCTTCTAATTTTCTGGCCCAATCCTTTCTTGTGTTCCCCACTGTCTTCTCCAAAATTCTCTTTAACTCCCTATTCGCAAGCTCTGCTTGGCCATTGGTCTGTGGGTAATATGGTGTGGCTACTTTATGTATCACCCCGTATTTGTGAAGTAGTTTTACCATCTGTTTGTTGCAAAAATGACTACCACCATCACTGACAAGACCCTTAGGCACTCCATATCTAGTAAAAATTGTGCTTCTTAAGGAATTGAAGGACAATTTGTGCATCACATGTGGTTGTTGCTATGGCTTCCACCCACTTTGAGACATACTCTACCGCTACAAGTATGTATTTGAAGGAATATGAAGGTGGAAAAGGGCCCATAAAATCTATTCCCCAAAGATCAAAGAGTTCTACCTCCAAGATGTAGTTCTGAGGTATCTCATTCTTTCTTGTTAATCCTCCAGCTCTTTGGCACTCATTGCATTGATGAACAAACTCTCTAGCATCCTTAAATATGGTTGGCCAATAAAATCCGCTTTGAAGTACTTTGGCTACTGTTCTTTCTAGCCCAAAATGTCCACCATAAGCTGAGCCATGACAATACCACAATATGTCTCTCATCTCAATCTCAGGAACACATTTCCTAATCATTCCATCTGGACACCTCCTAAATAAGAATGGTTCATCCCATAAGAATTTCTTAGCCTCATTGAGTAGCTTCTTCACTTGTTGCTTGGTGAATTCTTGGGGAATCCTCCTTCCAACCTTGTAGTTTGCAATATCTGCAAACCAGGGAGCTTGTTGAATTTGCAAAAGGTGTTCATATGGAAAGCTTTCGTTTACTGGATGTGAAGCTTCTTGATTTGTTTCTTGTGGCAGCCTTGATAAATGATCAGCAACTTGATTTTCACTCCCCTTTCTATCTCTTACTTCAATGTCAAATTCTTGTAGCAGCAACACCCACCTAATAAGTCTTGGCTTTGAATCCTGTTTAGAAATAAGATACTTGAGAGCAGCATGATCAGTATATACTATAACTTTTGAGCCAATCAAGTATTGTCTAAATTTATCAAAGGCATATACAATTGCCAAAAGCTCTTTCTCAGTGGTGGTATAATTTTTCTGCGCTTCATTCAACACCTTACTTGCATAGTATATAACATGATGCAATTTGTCTTTCTTTTGCCCGAATACAGCACCAATTGGAAAATCACTTGCATCACACATAAGTTCAAAAGGCAACTCCCAAACTAGGGGTGTGATGATTGGTGCTGTAGTGAGTTTTCTTTTTAAAGTTTCAAAGGCATGCTTGCAATTGTCATCAAAGATGAAAGGATTATCAATCACTAGCAACTTGCTTAGTGGTTTGGCTATTTTTGAAAAGTCTTTGATGAATCTCCTGTAAAAACCAGCATGTCCAAGAAAACTTCTTAATGCTTTCACATTAACAGGTATAGGAAGCTTTTCTATGATCTCTATCTTAGCCTGATCAACTTCTATACCTTTGCTTGAAACTTTATGCCCAAGAACTATCCCTTCAGGAACCATGAAATGGCATTTCTCCCAATTCAAGACCAGATTAGTTTCTTGGCATCTTTTCAAGACAAGAGTCAAATGATGCAGGCAGGTATCAAATGAGTTACCAAAGACAGAAAAATCATCCATGAATACTTCTAAGAATTTTTCCACCATGTCAGAAAATATAGAAAGCATACACCTTTGAAAGGGCATTGCATAGCCCAAAGGGCATCCTTCTGTAGGCAAAGATTTCGAATGGACATGTGAAGGAGGTATTCTCTTGATCCTTGGGATTCACTACTATTTGATTGTACCTAGAGTACCCATCCAGGAAGCAATAATAGGCATGCCCAGCCAATCTTTCCAGCATCTGATCAATGAAGGGGAGAGGAAAATGATCTTTCCTTGTAGCCTCATTCAGTCTTCTATAATCTATGCACATCCTCCAACCAGTCACTATCCTTATAGGAATCAACTCATTCTTCTCATTGGGTATTATTGTTATCCCCCCTTCTTTGGCATAACTTGAACCGGACTCACCCATGAGCTATCAGAAATAGGATAGATAATCCCAGCATTCCAGAGCTTCATCACTTCCTTTTGGACAACTTCTTTCATTGTGGGGTTTAGTCTTCTCTAAGGTTGCACAACCGGTTTGGAGTCTTCCTCCAGGAGTATCTTGTGCATACATATGGAAGGACTTATGCCCTTCAGGTCATCAATGGTCCATGCTAGTGCATCTTTGTGAGTTCTAAATACAGCAAGGAGTCTTCCTTCTTCTTCTTCACTCAAGGTAGAGTTGATGATCACTGGAAAGCTATCTGCTGTACCAAGGAATGCATATTTAAGGTGTAGAGGCAAAGGTTTCAATTCTTGGGTTGGCTTCTCCTCTGCCTTGCTTTCAGAAGAGCTTTCAGTCATGTGTTCCCTTGAGGCATCTTGAGCTTCCTCTATCTCTCTTCCTTGTTCTCCCTGACTGATCACTTCAAGCACTTCCTCCACCAGATCTTCTATCATTCCCACTCTCTTGTGTTGTGCTTTCTCAGGGATGTGTTCCATAGCTTTGAAGAAATTAATGATCATTTTTTCATCATGAACCCTGAGGGTCATCTCACCTTTCTCCACAACAATGATGGCTCTTGCTATCGCTAAGAAAGGTCGTCCCAATATGATTGAACTGTGTCCCTCTTCTTCCATGTCCAATATAACAAAGTTAGCAGGAAAAATGAATTCTCCAATTTTCACCAATAAATTTTCTACAACTCCATTTGGTATCTTGAGTGATCTGTCAGCCATTTGAAGTGACATCCTGGTGGGCTTGACTTCCTCTATTGCAAGCTTCTTCATTAATGAGAGAGGCATCAAATTAATGCTGGCTCCTAGATCACAGAGGGCTTTGTCCAATGTTCTATTGCCTATAGTGCAAGATAGGATGAAGCTTCCTGGATCTTTGAGTTTTGGTGGAAGACCTCTTTGGATGACAGCACTGCATTCTTGGGTCAAGATTACTGTCTCTTTTTCATTCTAACTCCTCTTCTTGTTAATAAGCTCCTTTAGGAATTTTGCATACAGAGGCATCTGCTCCAATGCTTCAGCAAGGGGAATATTAATTTCCAGCTTCTTAAAAACTTCTAGGAACTTGGGAAATTGTTGGTCTTTGATCTCCTTGTGAAATCTTTGAGGATATGGCAAGAGAGGGGTGTAAGTCTTCACTATCTTCCTCTATTTGTGTGATTGCTCCTTGATGAGCGGATAATTTATACCCTTTTTGGCATTATTTTTACATAGTTTTTAGTATGTTTTAGTCACTTTTTATTATATTTTTATTAGTTTTTATTCAAAAATCACATTTCTAGACTTTACTATGAGTTTGTATGTTTTTCTGTGATTTCAGGTATTTTCGAGCTGAAATTGAGGGACCTGAGCAAAAATCTGATTCAGAGGCTGAAAAAGGACTGCAGATGCTGTTAGATTCTGACCCTCCTGCACTCGAAGTGGATTTTCTGGATCTACAAAAGCTCAATTGGCGTGCTCTCAATTGGGTTGGAAAGTAGACATCTTGGGCTTTCCAGAAATATATAATAGTTCATACTTTGTTCGAGATTTGATGGCCGAAACTGGCGTTCAACGCCAGCCTAAAACTTTCTGGCGTAAAACGCCAGAACTGGCACCAGAATTGGAGTTAAACGCCCAAACTGGCACCCAAGCTGGCGTTTAAATCCAAGAACAGCCTATGCACGTGAAAGCTTCAATGCTCAGCCCAAGCACATACCAAGTGGGCCCCAGAAGTAGATTTCTACACTATCTGCATTTAGTTACTCATTTTTTGTAAACCCTAGTAACTAGTTTAGTATAAAAACTACTTTTAGAGATTTATTTTATATCATTTGATCATCTTTTGATCATATGTAACTTTGACACATTGCCTCCATTGGAGGCTGGCCTCACGGCCATGGCTAGACCTCTTTTCACTTATGTATTTTCTACGGTGGAGTTTCTACACCTCATAGATTAAGGTGAGGAGCTCTGCTGTTCTTCAAGAATTAATGGAAGTACTATTATTTTTCTTTCAATTCATGCTTACTTCTTCTCCAATCAAGTTAGAATGAAGGGGTGACCCGTGACAATCAACCACTATCTTCGTTACTCGCTTAGCCAAGATCCGCGTGCCTGACAGCCACAAACGGTCTACATGATGTTCAACATAGTCATTGGATGACAGCCGGAGTATATTCTATTGGGTATCTAATACACGGACCGAGTCCGTGAGATTAGTATCTTCATGGTATAGGCTAGAACCATTGGCAGCATTCCTGAGATCCGGAAAGTCTAAACCTTGTCTGTGGTATTCCGAGTAGGATCTGGGAAGGGATGACTGTGACGAGCTTCAAACCTGCGAATGTTGGGCGCAGTGACAGTGTGCAAAAGGATAAGGGTCCTATTCCGACGCTAGCGGGAACTGACAGATGATTATCCGTGCGGTAGCTGTACATGGTATTTTTCATCCGAGACGAGAAATCCGACAGTTGATTAGCCGTACAGAGATCGTACCTGGTATTTTTCGTCCGAGAGGATCATACAGCTTGCCATGGAAGGGAGCACGCATGGTTGGAAGAGGGCAATAGGAAAGCAGAGGTTCAGAAGCAAGAAATCATCTCCAAACGCTTATCTGAAATTCTCACCAATGAATTACATAAGTAACTTTATTTTATTTTATGTTTTATTTATCTTTTAATTTTCAACACTCATAACCATTTGAATCCGCCTGACTGAGATTTACAAGATGACCGACCATAGCTTGCTTCAAGCCGACAATCTCTATGGGATCGACCCTTACTCACGTAAGGTATTACTTGGACGACCCAGTGCACTTGCTGGTTAGTTGTGCGGAGTTGTGAAAAGTGTGAATAACAATTTCATTCTCCAAGTTTTTGGCGCCGTTGCTGGGGATTCTTCGAGTGTGAACAACTGACGGTTCATCTTGTTGCTTAGATTGGGTAATTTTATTTTATGTTTAAGCTTTTTATATTTTTTATTTTCGAAAAATATTTTCAATAAAATATTTAATTTTCGAAAAACTTTATCAAAATTTTTAAGAATGAATTCCATCTTCGAGCTTCATGATGGTATGTTAAAGCTTGGCTGGCTATTAAGCCATGGCTAATCTTTTGGACCGGAGCTTTAACTTATCATGTTCATTGGATTGTTGTATGTATTTGTTATGCTAAAGCTTGGCTGGCCATCTGGCAATGTCTAACTCTGTTGGACCGAAGCTTTAGAATAACATTGCATCAGCTTTGGGATTCTCATTTATAATTCTATGCTAAAGCTTGGCTGGCCATTGGCCATGTCTAATTCTTTTGGACTGGAGTTTTAGACTAACATTACATGAATCCTGGAATTCTGATTAAAAATTTTGAACTTCTTTATTTTCTATTTCCAAAATAAATTTCGAAAAATATACAAAAAAATCTAATAAAATCATAAAACCAAAAATTTTATGTTTCTTGTTTGAGTCTAGTGTCAAATTTTAAGTTTGGTGTCAATTGCATGTTTTAATTTTTCTTAAATTTTCGACTTTCATGCATTGTGTTCTTCTTTTGTTCTTGATGATTTTCTTTGTTTAAATCTTGTGATTTTCTTATTTTGTGTCTTTTCTTGTTTTTCTTGTACATTTTCGAATTCATGGTGTTTAAGCATTAAAAATTTCTAAGTTTGGTGTCTTGCATGTGTTTCTTTCTTTAAAAAAATTTTCAAAAATATGTTCTTGATGTTCATCATGATCTTCAAAGTGTTCTTGGTGTTCATCTTGACCTTCAAAGTGTTCTTGCATGCATTATTTGTTTTGATCTTAAATTCTTATGTTTTGTGTCATTTTGTTGTTTTTCTCTCTCTTCATTAAAAATTCAAAAATAAAAAATAATATCTTTCCCTTATCTCACTCATAAATTTCGAAAGTTTTGAGTTGACTTGGTCAAAAGTTTTTAAAATTTAGTTGTTTCTTGTTAGTCAAGTCAAAATTTAAAATTAAAAATTCTATCTTTTCAAATCTTTTTCAAAATCAAATCTTTTTCATTTTTCTTTCATGTTTTTCAAAAATTCTTCATAAATTAAATTTCAAAATCTTTTTCTTATTTTTGTTTCATATTTTCAAAATTAATGCTAACATTTAATGTTTTGAGTCAAAAATTTCAAGTTGTTGCTTGCTTATTAAGAAAGGTTCAATCTTTATTAATTTCCTTTTCAAATCTTTTTCAAAATAAATTTCAATCATATCTTTTTCAAAATTCAATTTCCAAATCTTTTCTAACTTCTTATCTATTCAAAATTGATTGTCAAATCTTTTTCAATTAACCACTTGATTTTTTTGTTTGATTTTAAAAGTTTACTATTTCTTATCTTTTTCAAAACCACATAACTACTTTTCTCTCTCTCTAATTTTCGAAAACCAACTAACAACTTTTTCAAAATTCCTTTTTAATTAACTAATTGTTTTAAATTCTAATTTATTTTATTTTTTCTTAANTCTTCTCTTCTTCTACTCACATAAAGGAATCTCTATACTGTGACATAGATGATTCCTCTTCTTCTCTGTTCTCTTCTTTTTTATATGAGAAGGAACAAGGATAAGGACATTCTTGTTGAAGCTGATCCTGAACCTGAAAGGACTCTAAAGAGAAAGCTAAGAGAAGCTAAAGCACAACACTCTGGAGAGGACCTTACAGATATTTTCGAAAAAGAAGAAGACATGGCCAAACCTAATAACAATGGTGGAGATGCAAAGAAGATGCTTGGTGACTTTACTGCACCATCTTCTGACTTCTATGGAAGAAGCATCTCAATTCTTGCAATTGGAGAAAACAACTTTGAGCTTAAGCCTCAATTAGTTTCTCTAATGCAGTAGAATTGCAAGTTTTATGGACTTCCATTGGAAGATTCTCATCAGTTCTTAGCTGAATTCTTGCAGATCTGTGACACTGTTAAGACCAATGGGGTTGATCCCGAGGCTACAGACTTATGCTTTTCCCCTTTGCTGTAAGAGATAGAGCTAGGATATGGTTGGACTCACAACCTAAAGAAAGCTTGAACTCTTGAGAAAAATTGGTCAATGCTTTCTTGGCCAAGTTCTTTCCACCTCAAAAGTTGAGCAAGTTTAGAGTGGAAGTCCAAACCTTCAGACAGAAGGAAGGTGAATCCCTCTATGAAGCTTGGGAAAGATACAAGTAATTGATCAGAAGGTGTCCTTCTGACATGCTTTCAGAATGGAGCATCATATGTATATTCTATGATGGTCTGTCTGAATTGTCCAAGATGTCATTGGATCACTCTACTGGTGGATCTCTTCATCTGAAGAAGATGCCTGAAGAAGCCCAGGAACTCATTGAAATGGTTTCAAATAACCAATTCATGTACACTTCTGAAAGAAATTCGGTGAATAATGAGATGACTCAGAAGAAAGGAGTTCTTGAGATTGATACTCTAAATGCCATATTGACTCAGAATAAAATATTGACTCAGCAAGTCAATATGATTTCTCAGAGTCTGACTAGAATGTAAGTTGCATCTGGCAGTACTAAAGAAGCTTCCTCTGAAGAAGAAGCTTATGATCCTGAGAATCCTGTAATGGAAGAAGTGAATTACATGGGAGAATCCTATGGGAACACTTACAATCCTTCATGGAGGAATCACCCTAATTTCTCATGGAAGGATCAATAGAAGCCTCAACAAGGCTTCAATAATAATAATGGTGGGAGAAATAAGTTTGACAATAGCAAGCCTTTTCCATCATCTTCTCAGCAACAGACAGAGAATTCTAAGCAGAGCCTCTCTGACTTAGCAATCATAGTCTCTGATCTATCTAAGACCACTCTCAGTTTCATGATTAAAACAAGGTCCTCCATAAGAAATTTGGAGGCATAAGTGGGTCAGCTGAGTAAAAGAGTTATTGAACTCCCTCCAAGTACTCTCCCAAGCAATACATAAGAGAATCCAAAGAGAGAGTGCAAGGCCATCAACACGTCCAATATGGCCGAACCTATAGAGGAGGGAAAGGCAGTGATTTCCAGTGAGGAAGACCTCAATGGACGTCCACTGACTACTAAGGAGTTCCCTAATGAGGAACCAAAGGAATCTGAGGCTCATACAGAGACTATAGAGATTCCACTGCACTTACTATTGCCATTCATGAGCTCTGATGAGTATTCTTCCTCTGAAGAGGATGAAGACATTGTTGAAGAATAAGTTGCTCAGTATCTAGGAGCAATCATGAAGCTAAATGCCAAGCTATTTGGTAATGAGACTTGGGAGGATGAACCTCCATTGCTCATTAATAAACTGAATGCTTGGGCTCAACTGAAGTTACCTCAGAAGAAACCGGATCCCGGAAAGTTCTTAATACCGTGTACCATAGGCACCATGACCTTTGAGAAGGCTCTGTGTGACCTGGGGTCAGGAATAAACCTCATGCCACTCTCTGTAATGGAGAAACTAGGGATCTTTGAGGTACAAGCTGCAAGATTCTCACTGGAATTGGCAGACAAATCAAGGAAACAAGCTTATGGACTTGTAGAGGATGTCTTAGTGAAGGTTGAAGGCCTTTACATCCCTGCTGATTTCATAATCCTAGACACTGGGAAGGATGAGGATGAATCCATCATCCTTGGAAGACCCTTCCTAGCCACAGCAAAAGCTGTGATTGATGTGGACAGAGGAGAGTTAGTCCTTTAATTGAATGAGGACTACCTTGTGTTTAAGGCTTAAGGATCTTCTTCTGTAACCATGGAGAGGAAGCATGAAAAGCTTCTCTCAATACAGAGTCAAACAGAACCCCCACACTCAACTTCTAAGTTTGGTGTTGAGAGGCCACAATTAAGCTCTGAATCTCTTTGAAGCTCTCTAAGAGCTCACTGTTAAGCTATTGACATTAAAGAAGTGCTTATTGGGAGGCGACCTGATGAGCAGATATTTTATACGCTTTTTGGGGGTGATTTCATGTAGTTTTTAGTATGTTTTAGTTAGTTTTTAGTATATTTTTATTAGTTTTTAGGCAAAATTCATATTTCTGGACTTTAATAGGAGTTTTTGTGCTTTTCTATGATTTCAGGTATTTTCTGGCTGAAATTGAGGGATCTGAGCAAAAATCTGATTCAGGCTAAAAAAAAGACTGCTGATGTTGTTGGATTCTGACCTGCTTACACTCAAAATGGATTTTCTAGAGCTACAGAAGTCCAACTGGTGCGCTCTCAATTGTGTTGGAAAGTAGACATCCAGTGCTTTCCAGCAATATATAATAGTCTATACTTTGCTCAAAGATAAACGACATAAATTGGCATTTAACGCCAATTCCATGTTCCATTCTGGCGTTAAACGCCAGAAACAGGTTACAAGTTGGAGTTATTGCAACCGCTCTGAAGTCACCATCAAAAGAGCAGTGTTGATTTATTGCATTATGTTGGGAAAATTAGTGGAAGTTCATCAGCTGATTTCTTGTGAGCTTTACACAATTGCAAACAAGAACAACAAAAATGCCAAATTGGCTTATCCAAGCTTAATCCCTTTGCTATGTAAAGATGCTGGGGTAAAGATGGGAGTAGATGAATATATCTCAGTTGAGCAACCAATCACCAAAAAGTCAATGGAAGGACAACAAGTGCAGGATGACCCCATCAAGAGGAGAGCACAGGAGTTCCTCCCGGAAATCCCTCAAATTGAATACTGGGGGCGCCTAGAAGCATCTATCACCAAGTTACAAGAAGCTATGGATCAACTGAAGGAAGAACAGCAAAATCAAAATAGCAAGCTCTACAAACTGCTTAGGGAACAAGAAGAGCAAGGGCGTGAACTGAAGGAACTGAAGCGCCAGAAGCTATCTCTTGAAGGGCCAAGCACCCCACAGACTAAAGAGGCATCTACCTCCCAAAATAAAGGTTGTTAAGTCCTAATCTTAACCTTAACTCTGTGATAATTGTTCTTATTAGAAATCTACCTTAGAAGTTATATATGAGTAGTAGTAATTAGTATCTTTATTTTTAATTTTATCTCCAATTAAGCTATAATTTATTTTTCTCATCATCATTAAACATGAATAAAATAGCAAATTTTTAGAATAAGGAGGCAATAACGTTTTTCAAGTTTTTAATAAGGAAAATTCAAATTATTTATATGTGGTGGCAATACTCTTTGTCTTCTGAATGAATGCTTGAATAGTGCATAATTTTGATAGTGGAGTTTATGAATGTTAAATCTATTGGCTCTTGAAAGAATGACGAAAGAGGAAAAATGTTATCGATAATATGAAATATCATAAAATTGATTCTTGAAGCAAGAAAAAGCAGCAATATATATATATATATATAGAAAGAAAAAGAAAAAGCAAGCAGAAAAAGCCAATAGCCCTTTAAACCAAAAGGCAAAAGGAAAAAAAAAAGGATCCAAGGCTTTGAGCAGTAATGGATAGGAGGCCCAAAAAAATAAAATCCTGGTCTAAGCGGCTAAACCAAGCTGTCCCTAACCATGTGCTTGTGGCATGCAGGTCCAAGTGAAAAGCTTGAGACTGAGTGGTTAAAGTCGTGATCCAAAGCAAAAAGAGTGTGCTTAAGAACTCTGGACACCTCTAATTGGGGACTTTAGCAAAGCTGAATCACAATCTAAAGAGGTTCACACAGTTATGTGTCTGTGGCATTTATGTATCCGGTGGTAATACTGGAAAACAAAGTGCTTAGGGCCACGGCCAAGACTCAGAAAGCAGTTGTGTTCAAGAATCAACATACTAAACTAGGAGAATCAATAACACTATCCGAATTCTAAGTTCCTATAGATGCCAATCATTCTAAACTTCAAAGGATAAATTGAGATGCCAAAACTGTTAAGAAGCAAAAAGCTACTAGTCCCGCTCATCTAATTAGAATTTAAGCTTCATATAGAAACTCTGAGATGATTTTGCCTCTTGATTTTCTTTCTATCCTATGTTATTTATCTAGTTGCCTGAGGACAAGCAACAGTTTAAGTTTGGTGTTGTGATGAGCGGATATTTTATACGCTTTTTGCTGGTGATTTCATGTAGTTTTTAATATGTTTTAGTTAGTTTTTAGTATATTTTTATTAGTTTTTAGGCAAAATTCATATTATTGGACTTTACTAGGATTTTGTGTGATTTTCTATGATTTTAGTTAGTTTTTAGGCAAAATTCATATTTCTGGATTTTAGTTAGTTTTTGTGCTTTTCTATGATTTCAGGTATTTTCTGGCTGAAATTGAGGGATCTGAGCAAAAATCTTATTCAAGCTGAAAAAAAGACTGCTGATGCTGTTGGATTCTGACCTGCTTACACTCGAAATAGATTTTCTGGAGCTACAGGAGTCCAACTGGCGCGCTCTCATACTTTTCTCAAAGATAAATAACGTAAACTGGCATTTAACGCCAGTTCCATGTTCCATTCTGGCGTTAAACGCCAGAAACAGGTTACAAGTTGGAGTTAAACGCCCAAAACAGGTTACAACCTGGCGTTTAACTCCAGAAACAGCCAAGGCACGTGTAAAGCTCAAGTCTCATCCCCAGCACACACCAAGTGGGCTCCGGAAGTGGATTTCTGCATTATCTATCGTAGTTTACACATTTTCTGTAAACCTAGGTTACTAGTTTAGTATTTAAACAACTTTTTAGAGATTTATTTGGCAGCTCATAACATTTTTAGATCTGAACTTTGTATCTTTGACGGTATGAGTCTCTAAACTCCATTGTTGGGGGTGAGGAGCTCTGCTGTGTCTCAATGAATTAATGCAACTATTTCTATTTTCTATTCAAACACGCTTATTTCTATCTAAGATATTCATTCGCACTTCAATATGATGAATGTGATGATCCATGACACTCATCATCATTCTCAACCTATGAACGCGTGCCTGACAACCACCTCCGTTCTACCTTAGATTGAATGAGTATCTCTTGGGTTCCTGGCTCATGAGTTTGATTGCCTCTCCTGACAACAGAACTTTCAGATCCGTGAGACCAGAGTCTTCGTGGTATAAGCTAGAATCCATTGGCAGCATTCTTGAGATCCGGAAAGTCTAAACCTTGTCTGTGGTATTCCGAGTAAGATCCGGGAAGGGATGACTACAACGAGCTTCAAACTCGCGAGTGCTAGGCATAGTGACAGACGCAAAAGGATCAATGGATCCTATTCCATCACAAGTGAGAACCGACAGATGATTAGCCATGTAGATGGACCTTTTTCACTGAGAGGATGAATGGTAGCCATTGACAACGGTGATCCACCAACATACAGCTTGCCATGGAAGGAGCCTTGCGTGCATGAAGAAGATGACAGTAGGAAAGCAGAGATTCAGAAGATAAAGCATCTCCAAAACTCCAACATATTCTCCATTACTGCATAACAAGTATTTATTTCATTCTCTTTTATTCCTCATAATTCAAACTGATAATCATAATTCATATCCTGACTAAGAGTTACAAGATAACCATAGCTTGCTTCAAGCCGACAATCTCCGTGGGATTTGACCCTTATTCACGTAAGGTATTACTTGGACGACCCAGTGCAGTTGCTGGTTAGTGGTACGAGTTGTAAAAAGTTTGATTTACAATTCCGTGCACCAAGTTTTTGGCGCCGTTGCCGGAAATTGTTCGAGTTTGGATAACTGATGGTTTATTTTGTTGCTTAGATTAGGAAAAATTTATCTTTTTTGTTTAGAGTCACTAAAATTGCGTCTTCTATTATTGTTTTTTGGTTGAAACTTTTTTTTTTCAAAATCCTTATTTTCTTTTTCAATTTTTTTCCGAAAATTTTTATAAACTAATAATTGAGTTTTTCTGTTTGAGTTTAATTTCATATTTTAAGTTTGGTGTCAATTGCATGATTTTATTTTTCTCACATTTTTTTTTGAATTATTAGTGCTCAGAATATAAAAATTTTTAAGTTTGGTGTCCTTTTTGTTTCTGTTTTCTTAAGACTTTTTTAGAAGTTGTTCTTAGCGTTCATCGTCATATTCAAAGTTTTCCTGTTTGTTTCCTTTGCTTTGATAAAAAAAATTTAAGTTTGGTGTCATTTTTTACTGTTTTTTTCTTTCTTCATTAAATTCAAAAATATCTTTTCTCTTTATTGTAATTAATTTTCGAATTTTCATTTAAAAATTCAAATTTTTTATTTTAAAACTTTCTATTCTATCTTATCTTAGTTTTGAAATTTCAAAATTCAAAATCTTTTTCAAAAATCATATCCAAAGTTTTTCAAATCTTCTTAATTAAGTAAGTATTTTCGTTTTCAAATTTATTTTTCTCTTAGTTTTCAAAATTTACATTTTAGTTTCTAATTGTTTTATTTTATCTTATTCTTTTTATTTATTCTTAATAATTCAGTTTGTTTCTACTTAAATAAAATAAAAACAAAAATATATTTTGTTTGCAATTCATATCAATTCCATTTTATCCATGATGGACCTAAATGGAAATGAACAGTCCAGAAGGACTCTGGGGTCATATGCTAACCCCATTACTGCTGCATTTGGGAGTAGCATCTGTATACCTCCCATCAAAGCAAGCAGTTTTGAGCTAAATCCTCAGCTCATTGTCATGGTGCAGCAAAATTGCCAGTATTTCGGTCTTCCACAGGAAGAACCTACTGAGTTTCTGGCGCAGTTCTTGCAAATTGCTGACACAGTGCGTGACAAGGAGGTAGATCAAGATGTATACAGGCTGTTACTATTTCTGTTTGCTATAAAATATCAAGCTAAGAGGTGGTTAAATAACCAACCCACAGCAAGCATAGGAACATGGACACAGTTATCAGACAAATTCCTGAATCAATATTTCCCTCCAAAAAGAATGACACAGCTAAGGCTGGACATCCAAGGCTTTAAACAAGAGGATGATGAATCCCTTTATAACGCCTGGGAGAGGTACAGAGGGATGCTAAGGAAATGCCCTTCTGAAATGTTTTCAAAGTGGGTGCAATTAGACATCTTCTACTATGGGCTTACAGAAAAAGCTCAGGTATCTCTAGACCACTCAGCTGGTGGATCTATACACATGAGAAAAACTATTGAAGAGGCTCAAGAGCTTATTGGTATAGTTGCTAGAAATCAGCATCTGTACATAAGTAGTGGGTCTTCCATAAAAGAAGAAGCCAAAGCAGTATCTACTGAACTTGGTCCTCCAGAACAAGTTGCGGAACTCAATCGACAATTGTGTTTTCTAACAAAACAACTAGCATAATTCAAGGAGATGCTACAAGACACTAAAAATGCTAATAAAAATATGGAAGCACAACTGAATCAGACAAAATAGCAATTATCAAAGCAGATAACAGAAGAGTCCCAGGCAGTTCAATTAAAAAGTGGGAAAATATTAAATACCCCACTTCAGAGCAGCAGAAAGCCAAGAAAAGAACAACTGACAGAGGATGAGCAAAATATTATCCAAAATCCCTCTGAGGACAGTAAGAGCCCAGAGAGGAATAACTCTGGCATTCAAACGCCAGAAAAGGATGCAAAGCTGGCGTTAAACACCCAACCCAAGCGCAGTTCTGGCGTTCAAACGCCAGAAACAGGCAAGGTGCTGGCGTCAAACACCCAATGGAAGCTCAGTTTTGGCGTTCAAACGCCAGAAACAGGTAAAAAGTTGGCGTCCAACGCCAATCCAGCTTCCAACCCTGGCATTCAAACGCCAGTGAGGGATCAAACACACAAAAGTGCTGATAGCAACCCCTCTAAAAAGGCTTCTCCAACCACCTCTGTAGGAAATAAACCTGCAGCAACTAAGGTTGAGGAATACAAAGCCAAGATGCCTTATCCTCAAAAACTCTGCCAAGAGGAGTAGGATAAGCAATTTGCCCGCTTCGCAGACTATCTCAGGACTCTTGAAATAAAGATTTCGTTTGCAGAGACACTTGAGCAAATACCCTCTTATGCCAAGTTCATGAAAGAGATCTTGAGTCATAAGAAGGATTGGAGAGAAACTGAAAGAGTTCTCCTCACTGAAGAATGCAGTGCAGTCATTCTGAAAAGCTTCCCAGAAAAGCTTAAAGATCCCGGGAGCTTTATGATACCATGCATATTAGAGGGTAATTTCACCAAGACAGCTTTATGTGATCTTGGGGCAAGTGTCAACCTAATACCTGCATCCACTATCAGAAAGCTTGGTTTAACTGAAGAAGTCAAACCAACCCGGATATGTCTCCAACTTGCTGATGGCTCCATTAAATACCCATCAGGCATGATTGAAGACATGATTGTCAGGGTTGGGCCATTCGCCTTTCCCACTGACTTTGTAGTGCTGGAAATGGAGGAGCACAAGAGTGCTACTCTCATTCTAGGAAGACCTTTCTAGCAATTGGACGAACTCTCATTGATGTCGAAAAGGGGGAAGTAACCCTGAGAGTTAATGAGGATGACTTTAAGTTAAATGCTGTCAAAGCCATGCAGCATCCAGACACACCAAAAGACTGCATGAAAGTTGATCTTATTGACTCTTTGGTAGAGGAGATCAACATGGATGAGAGTCTCGAATCAGAGCTAGAAAACATCTTTAAAGATGTCCAGCCTGATCTGGAGGATTCAGAGGAAATAAAAGAGCCTCTGAAAATTCCTCAGGAAGAGGAAAAACCTCTTAAACTCGAGCTCAAACCACTACCACCTTCCTTAGCAGATTAAAGAGGCATCTACCTCCCAAAATAAAGGTTGTTGAGTCCTAATCTTAACCTTAACTCTGTGATAATTGTTCTTATTAGAAATCTACCTTAGAAGTTATATATGAGTAGTAGTAATTAGTATCTTTATTTTTAATTTTATCTCCAATTAAGCTATAATTTATTTTTCTCGTCATCATTAAACATCAATAAAATAGCAAATTTTTAGAATAAGGAGGCAATAATTTTTTTTCCAGTTTTTAATAAGAAAAATTCAAATTATTTATATGTGGTGGCAATACTCTTTGTCTTCTGAATGAATGCTTGAACAGTGCATAATTTTGATAGTGGAGTTTATGAATGTTAAATCTGTTGGCTCTTGAAAGAATGACGAAAGAGGAAAAATGTTATCGATAATCTGAAATATCATAAAATTGATTCTTGAAGCAAGAAAAAGCAGCAAAGATATATATATATATATAGAAAAAGAAAAAGCAAGCAGAAAAAGCCAATAGCCCTTTAAACCAAAAGGCAAAAGGAAAAAAAGGATCCAAGGCTTTGAGCATTATTGGATAGGAGGGCCAAAGGAATAAAATCCTGGTCTAAGCGGCTAAACCAAGCTGTCCCTAACCATGTGCTTGTGGCATGCAGGTCCAAGTGAAAAGCTTGAGACTGAGTGGTTAAAGTCATGATCCAAAGCAAAAAGAGTGTGCTTAAGAACTCTGGACACCTCTAATTGGGGACTTTAGCAAAGCTGAGTCACAATCTAAAGAGGTTCACACAGTTATGTGTCTGTGGCATTTATGTATCCGGTGGTAATACTGGAAAACAAAGTGCTTAGGGCCACGGCCAAGACTCAGAAAGCAGTTGTGTTCAAGAATCAACATACTAAACTAGGAGAATCAATATCACTATCCGAATTCTAAGTTCCTATAGATGCCAATCATTCTAAACTTCAAAGGATAAATTGAGATGCCAAAACTGTTAAGAAGCAAAAAGCTACTAGTCCCGCTCATCTAATTAGAATTTAAGCTTCATATAGAAACTCTGAGATGATTTTGCCTCTTGATTTTCTTTCTATCCTATGTTATTTATCTAGTTGCCTGAGGACAAGCAACAGTTTAAGTTTGGTGTTGTGATGAGCGGATATTTTATACGCTTTTTGCTGGTGATTTCATGTAGTTTTTAATATGTTTTAGTTAGTTTTTAGTATATTTTTATTAGTTTTT
This sequence comes from Arachis ipaensis, assembly GCF_000816755.2. NCBI lineage: Eukaryota > Viridiplantae > Streptophyta > Magnoliopsida > Fabales > Fabaceae > Arachis > Arachis ipaensis. The sequence goes on along the minus strand of NC_029787.2, from coordinate 59,053,833 downwards.
AGGCAAAATTCATATTTTTGGACTTTACTAGGATTTTGTGTGCTTTTCTATGATTTCAGGTATTTTCTGGCTGAAATTGAGGGGTCTGAGCAAAAATATGATTCAGGCTGAAAAAAAGACTGTTGATGCTGTTGGATTCTGACCTGCTTACACTCGAAATGGATTTTCTGGAGCTACAAGAGTCCAACTGGCACGCTCTCAATTGCGTTGGAAAGTAGACATCCAGGGCTTTTTAGCAATATATAATAATACATCCTTTTTTCAAAGATAAATGATGTAAACTGGTGTTTAATGCTAGTTCCTTGTTCCATTCTGGCGTTAAACGCCAGAAACAGGTTACAAGTTGGAGTTAAACGCCCAAAACAGGTTACAACCTGGCGTTTAACTATAAAAACAGCCTAGGCACGTGTAAAGCTCAAGTCTCATCCCCAGCACACACCAAGTGGGCCCCGGAAGTGTATTTCTGCACTATCTATCGTAGTTTACTCATTTTCTGTAAACCTAGGTTACTAGTTTAGTATTTAAACAACTTTTTACAGATTTATTTGGCAGCTCATGACATTTTTAGATCTGAACTTTGTATCTTTGATGGTATGAGTCTCAAAACCCCATTTTTGGGGGTGGAGAGCTCTGCTGTGTCTCGATGAATTAATGCAACTATTTCTGTTTTCTATTCAAACACACTTGTTTCTATCTAAGATATTCATTCGCACTTTAATATGATGAATGTGATGATCCGTGACACTCATCATCATTCTCAACCTATGAACACGTGTCTAACAACCACCTACGTTCTACCTTAGATTGAATGAGTATCTCTTGGGTTCCTGGCTCATGAGTCTGATTGCCTCTCCTGACAACAGAACTTTCAGATCCGTGAGACAAGAGTCTTCGTGGTATAAGCTAGAATCCATTGGTAGCATTCTTGAGATCTGGAAAGTCTAAAACTTGTCTGTGGTATTCCGAGTAAGATCCGAGAAGGGATGACTGCAACGAGCTTCAAACTCGCGAGTGCTGGGCGTACTGACAGACACAAAAGGATCAATGGATCCTATTCCATCACAAGTGAGAACTGATAGATGATTAGCCATGTACATGGACCTTTTTCACTGAGAGGACGGATGGTAGCCATTGACAATGGTGATCCACCAACATACAGCTTGCCATGGAAGGAGCCTTGCGTGCGTGAAGAAGATGACAGTAGGAAAGCAGAGATTCAGAAGACAAAGCATCTCCAAAACTCCAACATATTCTCCATTACTGCATAACAAGTATTTATTTCATGCTCTTTTATTCCTCACAATTCAAACTGATAATCATAATTGATATCCTGACTAGGAGTTCCAAGATAACCATAGCTTGCTTCAAGCCGACAATCTCCGTGGGATTCGACCTTTATTCATGTAAGGTATTACTTGGACGACCCAGTGCACTTGCTGGTTAGTGGTACGAGTTGTAAAAAGTGTGATTTACAATTTCGTGCACCACGTCCCAATGTTATTTAATAATATTTATTTGTTTTCCAGTGTCATTTTATGTTTTTTTTTAGGTAGATGATCATGTGGAGTCACAAAAACCACTGCAGAAGTAAAGCAAAAATAAAAAACCGCATCAAAAATAGCACACCTTGGAGAACAGGCTTATTGGCGTTTAAACGCCAGTAAGGATAGCAGAATGGGTGTTTAACGCCCAGCCTGGTAGCATTCTGGGCGTTAAACGCTAGAATTGGCAGGTAGACTGGCGTTTAATGCCAGAAAAGGGTGTCTGGCGTTTAACGCCGGAAAAGGGTGTCTGATGGGCGTTAAACGCCAGAAAGAGGCATCAGCCTAGCGTTTAACGCCAAAAAAAGTAGCAGAGCTGGCGTTAAACGCCAGAATTGGCGCACAGTTGGCGTTTAAACGCCAGAATGGTGCAGGGACCCAAATTCCTTGACACCTCAGGATCTGTGGATCCCAAAGGATCCCCACCTATCCCACCTCCCTTTCTCCCCTCTTCACACCTTTCCATAACACTCTTCCCCAAACACCATTCACCTATCAAATCCTACCCTCTTCCCCATAATCTCTTCATCACTCAAATCCATCCATCATAAAATCCCACCTACCTCACCATTCAAATTCAAACTATTTCCCTCCCAAACCCAACCCTTCATACTCGAATTCCCTCTCTCTCCTACCCTATAAATACCCCTCCTTACCACCTTCATTTTCACACATCATATATACAACCTTGGCTGAATTCACTCCTCACCTCCATCTCCTCCATTTCTTCTTCTTCTCCTCAATTCTTTCTTCTTTTACTCGAGGACGAGCAAACATTTTAAGTTTGGTGTGGAAAAAGCTCTGCTTTTTGTTTTTCCATAACCATTAATGGCACCTAAGGCCGAAGAAAACTCAAGAAAGAGGAAAGGGAAGGCAAATACTTCCACCTCTGAGTCATGGGAGATAGAAAAATTCATCTCAAAAGCCCATCACTAGAAAGAGGATGGAGCAAACAAGAGGGCCCACTCATGGACCTCAACAAGAGCATGAGAAAATTTCTCATCATGAAATCCCTGAAATGCCTTAAGGGATGCATTTCCCTCCATATAACTATTGGGAGCAACTCAACGCCTCTTTAGGAGATTTAAGTTCCAACATAGAGCAACTAAGAATGGAGCACCAAGAGCACTCCATCATCCTCCATGAAATCAGAGAGGACCAAAAGTCTATGAGAGAAGAGCAACAAAGGCAAGGAAGAGACATAGAGGAGCTCAAGCATTCCATAAGATCTTCAAGAGGAAGAACTAGCCGCCATCACTAAGGTGGACCCATTCTTTAATTTCCTTGTTCTTATTTTTCTGTTTTTCGATTTCTATGCTTTATATTTTACCTATGTTTGTGTCTTTATTGCATGATCATTAGTGTTTAGTGTCTATGCCTTAAAGCTATGAATGTCCTATGAATTCTTCACCTTTCTTAAATGAAAAATGTTTTCTGAAAAAAAAAAGAAGTACATGAATTTCGAATTATATCTTGAAAATAATCTAATTATTTTGATGTGGTGGCAGTACTTTTTATTTTCTGAATAAATGCTTGAATAGTGCATATTTTTGATATTGTTATTTATGAATGTTAAAATTGTTGGCTCTTGAAAGAATAATGAAAAAGGAGAAATGTTATTGATGATCTGAAAAATCATAAAATTGATTCTTGAAACAAGAAAAAGCAGTGAAAAACAAAGCTTGTGAAAAAAAATGGCGAAAGAAATTATAAAGAAAAAGAAAGAAAAAAAAGAGAAAAAGAAAACAAAAAAAGCCAATAGCTCTTTAAACCAAAAGGCAAGAGCAAAAAGCCAGTAGCCCTTTAAACCAAAAGGCAAGGGTAAAAAAGATCCAACACTTTGAGCATTAATGGATAGGAGGGCCCAAAGGAATAAAATCCTGGCCTAAGTAGCTAAATCAAGCTGTCCCTAACCATGTGCTTGTGGCGTGAAGGTGTCAAGTGAAAAGCTTGAGACTGAGCGGTTAAAGTCGTGGTCCAAAGCAAAAAGAGTGTGCTTAAGAGCTCTGGGCACCTCTAACTGGGGACTCTAGCAAAGCTGAGTCACAATCTGAAAAGGTTCACCCAGTTAAGTATCTGTGGCATTTATTTATCTGGTGGTAATACTAGAAAACAAAATGCTTAAGGTCACGACCAAGACTCATAAAGTAGCTGTGTTCAAGAATCAATATACTGAACTAGGAGAATCAATAACACTATCTGACTTCTGAGTTCCTATGGATGCCAATCATTCTGAATTTCAAGGGATAAAGTGAGATGCCAAAACTGTTCAGAAGCAAAAAGCCACTAGCCCCGCTCATCTAATTGGAACTGAGCTTCATTGATATTTGAGATTTATTGTATTTTCTCTTATTTTTATCCTATTTTGATTTTAGTTGCTTGGGGACAAACAACAATTTAAGTTTGGTATTGTCATGAGCGGATAATTTATACCCTTTTTGGAATTATTTACATAGTTTTTAGTATGTTTTAGTCACTTTTTATTATATTTTTATTAGTTTTTATTCAAAAATCACATTTCTGGACTTTACTATGAGTTTGTGTGTTTTTCTATGATTTCAGGTATTTTCTGGCTGAAATTGAGGGACCTGAGCAAAAATCTGATTCAGAGGCTGAAAAAGGACTGCAGATGCTGTTGGATTCTGACCCTCCTACACTCGAAGTGGAGTTTTTGGAGCTACAGAAGCCCAATCGGCGCGCTCTAAATTGCGTTGGAAAGTAGACATCTTGGGCTTTCCAGCAATATATAATAGTCCATGCTTTGCTCGATATTTGATGGCCCAAACTGGCGTTCAAATCCAGCCTAAAACTTTCTGGCGTAAAACGCCAGAACTGGCACCAGAATTGGAGTTAAACGCCCAAACTGGCACCCAAGCTGGCGTTTAACTCCAGAACAGCCTAGGCACGTAAAAGCTTTAATGCTCAGCCTAAGCACACACTGAGTGGGTGATAAACCCCGATTTTGTGGTTTATCTTGTACTTAATTTGGGGAATTTTATCATATTTTCTCACATTTATACAATGAAATAGCATGGTTTTGCAATTCTCCCTTGATTTGTGCTTAAATGTGAAAACATGCTTTTTAGGCCCTAAAATTGGTGATGTTAATTCACTTTAATTCCATTTGACGCCTTGATATATTTGTTGAGTAATTTCAGGTTCATAAGGCAAGTATTGGATGGAAGAAGTGAGGAGAAAAGCATGCAAAGTGGGAGAACTCATGAAGAAATGAAGGAACCGTAAAGCTGTCAAGCCTGACCTCTTCGCACTCAATCGACCATAACTTGAGCTACAGAGGTCCAAATGAGGCGGTTCAAGTTGCGTTAGAAAGCTAACATCTGGAGCTTTGAAATGATATAAAATTTGTCATATTTTGCTTCGCGTTTAGGGGCGCACACGTGCCATGTACGCGTGCGCACCGATGCTGCTCGTGGCCCACTAAAGATGAAATCGCTAGGGGCAATTTCTGAAGCACTTTGGGCCCAACCCAACTTATTTCTAATGCTATTTCATGCAGAATTCAAGCTTGGGCAAGGGAGGAGCAATTGTTTGGTAGCTTAGCATCATGTAGGTTAGTTTCTAGAGAGAGAAGCTCCCTCTTCTCTCTAGAATTAGGTTAGGTTAATCCATTTTAAATCTAGGCATGATTTCTTGATTTCATCTTGTTTCCTTTCGAATTTCTTGTTTCTACTACTCTATTCTTCTTAGTTCTTTTGTCAATTTTATTTTTATGTCTATGAACACTCATGTTGGATCTTGTTTACATTTGATGAAATTTAATGATGATATTTCTTTTATTGATGATTTGTGTTGTTGATTTACTTTTCTTGCAATTTGTAGTTGGTAGATTTTACTATTCTTGCACATTTACTATGCTTTCCTTTTATGCCTACCAAGTGTTTGACAAAATGCTTGGTTGGGCTTTAGAGTAGATCTTAAGCATTCTTGGCTTGGAAAGAGTAATTAGGCAATCTTGAGTCATGAATACCCAACTAATGTTGGTAATCTAGAGTTGTTAGTTAATATGATTTCCATTGACTCTAATCTTTTGCTAATTCTATTAGTGAGTTGATTAGGACTTTTGGATTGAGATTAACTAGTCTTGTTTGACTTTCTCTCATGGACGATAACTTATACCTTTTTCTAATGTTGGGGATGACGAAATGAGATAAATTCTTGTTCATTATTGTGATATGATTGATTAATCTTGTTTGACTTTCTCCCTATGTGTTGGAGTTGACTAAATAAGATGAATTAATCATTGTATGACTAGGATAGAAAGCCTATGATCTCAACACTTGCCATGAATGTCTCTCTTCTTTACTTGCTTCCTTTAATTTGCTTGCTTGATTTACTTTTCTTGTCATTTAATTTCTCGCCCTATCACCAATCAAAAACCCCCATTTACCCTTCATAGCCAATAATTGAGCACTTCGGTTAATTCTTATTGGAGTTGTACTTGTGACAAACCAAATTTAATTTTATTTGAAGATTGACTATTGGTTTGGACAATACTAACAATGGAATTATTTTGTGGAATTCTGAACCGGTATAAATCCTTGCAATCAGTGGGCCCCGGAAGTGGATTTCTGAACTATCTGCACTTAGTTACTCATTTTTTGTATACCCTAGTAACTAGTTTAGTATAAAAACTACTTTTAGAGATTTATTTTATATCTTTTGATCATATGTAACTTTGACACATTGAAACCTCCATTGGAGGCTGGCCTCACAGCCATGCCTAGACCTCTTTTCACTTTTGTATTTTCTACGGTGGAGTTTCTACACCTCATAGATTAAGGTGAGGAGCTCTACTGTTCTTCAAGAATTAATGGAAGTACTATTGTTTTTCTTTCAATTCACGCCTACTTCTTCTCCAAGATATACTCTTGTACGTAATTCAGTTAAGTCAGAATGAAGGGGTGACCCGTGACAATCACCCACTATCTTTGTTACTCGCTTAGCCAAGATCCGCGTGCCTGACAACCACAAGCGGTCTACATGATGTTCAATGTAGTCATTGGACGATAGCCAGAGTATATTCTATTGGGTATCTAATACACGGACCGAGTCCGTGAGATTAGTATCTTCGTGGTATAGGCTAGAACCATTGGCAGCATTCCTGAGATCTGAAAAGTCTAAACCTTGTCTGTGGTATTCCGAGTAGGATCTGGGAAGGGATGACTGTGACGAGCTTCAAACCTGCGAATGTTGGGCGCAGTGACAGTGTGCAAAAGGATAAGGGTCCTATTCCGACGCTAGCAAGAACCGACAGATGATTAGCCGTGCGGTAGCTGTACATGGTATTTTTCATCCGAGACGAGAAATCCAACAATTGATTAGCTGTACAGAGATTGTACCTGGTATTTTTCATCTGAGAGGATCATACAGCTTGCCATGGAAGGGAGCACGCATGGTTAGAAGAAGGCAATAGGAAAGCAGAGGTTCAGAAGTGATGCCAAGGCATCTTGGCTAGTTTCACAAGCCATTTTTAGTTTATTTTAGAGTAGTTTCATGCATTTCTTAGGTAATAAGTAAGTATTTGAATGAGAAATTCATGCATGCCTTGATTTAATCAAACATTGTTATTATAGTGCATTTTCATGAAAGGGAAGGAAAAGAGGCAACAAGAAAACCATGAAAGGAGGCAAAGGAAAGCAACGTTGAAGCCAAAGTTGGTGCTCCAACGTTGCTGGAAACGTAACTCCCCACAGCCTGAAGGGGGTATACCTCCAACAAGAATAACTTGAGCTACAAAGCTCCAAATGAGGTGATTTCAAAAGCACTAAAAAGTAGGAATCAAGAGATTTCCAAACATATATGGCACTACATGGTGGACACTAAAATTGAAGGAGAAAACTGCCCCGGAAAGTACATAGATGAACATGGTGCCAACCTGTAGTAAGGCCAGCTGACCTCTGCACCTTCGATGAAGTATACCTCGAGCTGTGGAGCACCAAATGATGCGCTTTTAACGGAATTGGAAAGTGGACATTCAGAGCTTTCCAACAATATATAATAGTATGGGATGGACAACACGTTTGAGCTTTCAAATCTGGCAATGTTCTCAACGTTGGCGCAAACATTGGAGGTCCAACGTTACCTCCAACGTCACACTCCGACACCAGCGACCCTGTCCCATTCAAAGGAGCGTAACTTGAGTTGCAGATGTCCAATTGAGGTGATTCTAGTTGGGTTGGAAAGATGACATTCAGAGCTTTCCAACCATATATAATAGTCCATAGTGGGCATAAAATTTGTAACGTTGACAAGAGGAGAAAATGACGTCCCAAAGCTTGATTTGCAATATTCAGCTTGGAAATTGAAAATTTGGCATCCACGCGCACGCGCAGGTGACGCGCATGCGTGGATGTGTGAATGTTGGAGGTCCAACGTTACCTCAAACGTTAGCCTCCAACATCCGCAACAAAATTTCTGACGTGAGATTGGAAAATTTTGAATCGATGCGTACGCGCGGATGAAAAAAATAGCAATGGGCACCTAAGCGAACAGTACGCGTACGCGCCAAAACGCCAACGTTGGAGGAAACGTTGGAGGTCCAACGCTGCCTCCAACGTCCCTGCCTTGTTTTAAATCTGGAAAATAAAAATTTTGCATCCACGCGCACGCGCACAGTATGCGTACGCGTGGATGAGCATTTTTGGCTTTTTGCGCGGAAGCGCACGGTAAGCGTATGCACAGATCAGCTAACATTGGCCCTCTAACGTTGAGTCAAACGTCAATGACAGCAAACCAGAAACCACTTTTCAAAGGACGTTTGGCCCAACCTTTGCCCTCAAACGTGATAACCAATGTTAAAGCCAATTCAACTCCAAATTACACCTATACAGAATATGAAAGTTAGTTGCCAATGCCTATCACTAAGAGTCATTCCTCATTGCTTCAATTAAGGCCAAGGCCCACATCCAAATACTTGATCCAATTGAAGATGAGAATAGGGTAACAAATAGAAGGATTGTTGAAGATTGAAGGAGCTTTTGGAAGGCCCTGAAGGGGCTCTAGGGGTCAGACCCTGATTTTCATTTTCTGTACTTTTTATTTGTTTCTTTTGTATTTTTTTTATTTCTTTCTGCACTTTTCTTTTCTTTGTAAATTGAATTGAGCTATGAACAACTAACCCCTTTCATTGGGTTAGAGAGCTCTATTGTAATTCAATGGATCAATAGTAATTTCCATCTTCTTCTTCTTTCTTTTCTCTTGATTTTTGTTAGAAAGCTTTTTGTCTTAATTCAATTGGATAGTTGTCTTGAGAGAGAAGCTATCCATAATTGGAATTCTTCGAAGCCTTGAGAGAGGAATGAAAAATTCATGCTAGAATTGCTTTCTCACAGTGGATTAAGTTGGGGTTTGGATGGATATCGTGACATGTAATCCTACCAACATTTTGATCTATGAATCTGTGTGGTATAGTCAGTGACCGAACTTAAACTCTTCCCATTATCAATTAAATCAAGACATTGGGCAATTGTTCATGATTAGAGAGATTGGTGAGCCAAGACATTGGGATCCAATCATCTGAGATTGCCAAGCAATGTCAAAGAATGCATTGATTGAGGAAGAGTTGAAAATAATTTGATCCGGAGAATGCAATATCTCTCAAAACCCAATGAATCCCCCATTTCTGATCTACCCATTCAATTTTACTTTCTGTATCTTTAATTTCATGCTTAATTCCCAGATCCCATTTAATTTTCAGCAATTTAAGATTCTGTCATTTAATTTCTAGCCATTTAATTTCTGTTCATTTACTTTCTTGCAATTTAAGTTTCCAGCCAACTTTAATTTCTGCAAATCCCAATTAAATTCTGATTTCGCTCAACTAGCATAATTCTCCAATTATAATTTCTCGATCTACCAATCTCTGTGGGATTCCACCTCACTCTTCAGTGAGTTTTTACTTGACGACAATCCGGTGCACTTGCCGAAAGGAAATTTGTTGAGAGGCAAATTTCCGCGTATCAAGTTTATGGCGCCGTTGCCGGAGATTGGTTTTTTATTGACAATTACTAAATTGGAGGATAACTAGATTGATCAATTTTTCTTTTCTTTTGTTAATAGTTTTTGTTTCAATTTGTTACTGCTATTTTCTGCATTTTTAGTTATTTTTCTTTGTTCATCTACTTTTTAGCACACTAACCACTAGCTGTTTATGATATTGCCTCACTATGGAAATTTCAATGTCTTTTGGTGATTATTTTTTGAGACATAGCCTTTTGCAGGAAGGAAAGGAGTATCCATCATGTTTTAGGCAACTAAAATTTATGAGAAACTTCCCACCACCACAGAATGAACCATGTTATTATGCTCATGGTGGATGGGAGTGTCCAGAAAATGAAACGGGGTACTTTCCAGAGCCACAAAATGGTCTATATTTTGGTGAAATTGATCACTACTCAAGTTGTGGCTGGGAAGATCAAAATCAAAGGAATTTCACTCATTCATACCCCATTCATCAAGAGCCATCACCTTTTGATTATCCAACCTCACCTCCTAGTTTTACATGTCCAAATCCTTCATCATTTGAGTATGCTTCAACACAAAATTTCTTCCCAGATCTATACAATTCATTTCACAGTCCACAAAACTTATTCCATTACCCACAAGAGTCATACCACTTTTAGAACACACAACCACAAAACAACCAACTCCATTTACAAGCCAATCAGCCTCAATATTCCACTTTCAACCAACCATCACCGCATGATGATGACAGAATGGCCAGAATGGAAGCTATGCTTGCAAACCTTTGCAAGGAGTGTGTAGATATAAAAAAATTCTGGGAAGAAGTAAGATCCAATCAGCAAAATCAAGTTGCTGCCACTCAGAAACTTGAAGCACAAATTGGATACTTGTCCAAGCAAGCTCTTGGCCACAGTTCCGGTAATGCCACCAGGACGAGTACAAGGGAGGAATCAGAATAACAAGAAAAAGAGGCATTCGTACCAACTGAGATTCCTATGAAGAAGGAGGAGGTTATGAGAATATACAAGCCCAAAGCTCTATACCCACAGAGGCTACTAGGGGTGACAAAGGAATATGCAAACTCACTCCCAAAAGATTCAATGCAACATCATGTAGAAGAAGGGGAGGAAGTCAATCAAGGGAGTCCACACTCCAATGAACCAGATAGTTGCATAGAGGGTGAGTTCATTGAACTACCTATTCAAGAAGCTCTTGATGAAGAGGATGCTCCAAGTATTCAACAAGATCCAAATGCTGAGATCAAAGATGTGAAGGCAGTAGAAACAAGCACCAAAATGTGGATTGTGACTGAGAAACAAAGGATCATATCCATGAAAGAAAGAAGGTCACAGAACAATCCAACTGCTGATCCAACAAGCAAGTTCACTCAAGTCAATCACAAAAAGAAGCTTGCTAGAAGGAGTAACTCAAAGCAAGGGGCATTAACTGGCTCCTTTTTCCACTGGAGGTCATTCCTCTTAACAAACTGGAAGAAGAGGAAGAAATTCATGACCAAAATGTCAAGCTAATGACAATAAAAGAGCGCTTGTTGGGAGGCAACCCAACCAAAGGTAGTTATCTTTTCCTAGTTAATTCAATAAAAGAGTTAAGTAGCTTCTCTGTATTGCAAGGAGCTAAGTTTGGTGTTCCACACAAAAACAATCCAAGGGTAAATGTGTAATTCTAAGTTTGGTATTCCACCAAAGATTTCATTAAAGAACACATTGTAACCCTCAGCATGACTAGTCACTAGCTCCAACCAATCAGGGAAACTACTTAACAATAGTTTAATTTCTAGATTCATAGTTTGTTTTTCTAGTTCATAGTTATTTTCTTAATAAAATCACATGAGGTTCTTTGCATGTATTCAATCTGCTGCATGAGGCAAGGAATTAAGTTTGGTGTTCACACACTAAATTTAGTTCAGAAATTCACAAGCACACATGCATGCTAACCATCTTTCAAGTGCTTGGGGAACAAGCAACTTCCAATAACTTTGCAGGAAGTCAAGCAGTCTCTTGGAAAAAACTATGCACCATCATCCAAGGAGACAAAGAAGGATGCAAAATTTATGGATGATGATGACAAGGGAGAAATAAGAAGACATCAAGAGGTTGTATTTTACTTAACTGTCTCCGATTTGTAGTGCTTAAATTGGAAGTATGATTTAATCCTGTTCTCATGAACATTCATATTCTGCTTGTTTCTCTTTATTTACATTTCGGGGCTGCTAGTCTAAGTGCCTACTTCATTTTCATCTTGCTTGAATTGTATGCTGTGTCCTTGAGCTTAATAAAAGAGTTTATAAGAATTTGCTATGAAAAACAAGAGTAAAATTCAATGTGCAGAATTAAGTCCTAATGTTGTGGTGGTATTTGTTAGCTAAGTTGGTTTATCAATAAGGTAAAAGGGCTAAGATATCTCTTGAATTATGAGTTTGAAGTGCATTCTATGAGACTTAAATGAATTAATAAGGATCCTAAAAAGAGAAAAAGAGAATGAAAAAGAAAGAAAAGAGCACAAATTAAAGCTGGGCACCAATAGTTTGGATCTTGAGGCATGTGTCTGTGGTACTTTTGTGCAAGGATCTGCTAGGATGAGTAAGTTCTTAGGAGTGCTTCATCACTTGACAACTTGGGTTAACTAACCTGGAATTGTCAACTGAAAGTCCACTATCAAGAGCAACCTTGTCACAAAATATTTAGCCACCCAAAGAGGTGCTGGACACCAAGGTCTAAGGAATGAATAACAAACCATGTGCCTGTGGTGTGTATGTGCTGAGGAGAGACTTGGGTGATTAAGTCCTTAGGGGTGTTTCAACACCTAGCACCTTGAACCAACTGGTTCGGGAGTGTTGGCTGAAAGGCTATCCTAAAGAGTTGTCTCAACACAGAACACTTAGCTATAGAAAGCAATAAGCTCTAAAGAAGAAAAGAAAACAAAAACAGAGCTAAGTAAAGGATCAAGAATAAGAGTCTCATAGAAAGGCAATAGAGTGAGAGTTCAAGAGCATATGAGAACCTAAAAACCAGCATTAACATGAACCTAAGTTGCCATGCATGAAACTCCATGAACCAAGGATTTCAATTCTCTGAATAAGGACTTGTATCTCTTGTATTTTCATGTTTTATCACTTGCTTGAGGACAAGCAAGATTTAAGTTTGGTGTTGTGATGCCAAGGCATCTTGGCTAGTTTCACAAGCCATTTTTAGTTTATTTTAGAGTAGTTTCATGCATTTCTTAGGTAATAAGTAAGTATTTGGATGAGAAATTCATGCATGCCTTGATTTAATCAAACATTATTATTCTGGTGCATTTTCATAAGAATTTTGCTATGTTTACTTGTTGATTATGAATGATGCAATTTCTTGTGAGATTATCAAAGCTTTCATGCATTTTGTTTGGTTAATGATAGGTGGAAAGGAAGCTAAGAAAAGGGAAGGCAAAGAGGCAACAAGAAAACCATGAAAGGAGGCAAAGGGAAGCAACGTTGGAGCCAAAGTTGGTGCTCCAACGTTGCTGGAAACGTCACTCCACACAGCCTGAAGGGGTATACTTCAAACAAAAATAACTTGAGCTACAGAGCTCCAAATGAGGTGATTCTAAAAGCATTGGAAAGTAGGAATCAAGAGCTTTCCCAGAATATATGGCACTACATGGTGGACACTAAAATTAAGGGAGAAAACTGCCCCAGAAAGTGCATAGACGAACATGGTGCCAACCTGTAGTAAGGCCAGCTGACTTCTGCACCTTCGATAAAGTATAACTCGAGCTGTGGAGCTCCAATTGATGTGCTTTCAACGGCATTGGAAAGTAGACATTTAGGGCTTTCCAAAAATATATAATAGTATGGGATGGACAGCAAATTTGAGCTTTCGAATCTGGCAAAGTTCTCAATGTTGGCGCAAACATTGGAGGTCCAACGTTACCTCCAATGTCACACTTCGACGCCAGCGACCCTTTCCCTTTCAAAGGAGCATAACTTGAGTTACAGATGTCCAATTGAGGTGATTTCAGTTAGGTTAGAAATCTGACATTCAAAGCTTTCCAACCATATATAATAGTTTATAGTGAGCATGAAATTTGCAATGTTGACAAGAGGAGAAAATGACGTCCCAAAGCTTGATTTGCAACATTCAGCTTGGAAATTGAAAATTTGGCATCCACGCGCACGCGCAGGTGACGCACACGCATGGATGTGCGAACGTTGGAGGTCCAACGTTACCTCAAACGTTAGCCTCCAACGTCCGCGACAAAATTTCTGAAGTGAGATTGGAAAATTTTGAATCGACGCGTACGCGTTAGTGACGCGTACGCGCGGATGAAAAAAATAGCAATGGGCGCCTAAGCGCACAGTATGTGTACACGCCAAAATGCCAACGTTGGAGGGAACGTTGGAGGTCCAGCGCTGCCTCCAACGACCCCTGCCTTGTTTTAAATCTGGAAAATGAAAATTTTGCATCTACGCGCACGCGCACAGTACGCGTACGCGTGGATGAGCATTTTTGGCTTTTTGCGCGGAAGCTCACGGAACGCATACGCACGGATCAACTAACGTTGGCCCTCAAACATTGAGTCAAACGTCAATGACAGCAAATCAGAAACCACTTTTCAAAGGACGTTTGGCCCAACGTTTGCCCTCAAAGTGATAACCAACGTTAAAGCCAATTCAATTCAAAATTGCACCTATACAGAATATGAAAGTTAGTTGCCAATGCCTATCACTATGAATCATTCCTCATTGCTTCAATCAAGGCCAAGGACCACATCCAAATACTTGATCCAATTGAAGATGAGAAGAGGGTAATAAATAGAAGGATTGTTGAAGATTGAATGAGCTTTCAGAAGGCCCTGAAGGGGCTCTGGGGTCAGACCCTGATTTTCATTTTCTGTACTTTTTCTTTCTTTCTTTTGTATTTTCTTTATTTCTTTCTGCACTTTTCTTTTCTTTGTAAATTGAATTGAGCTATGAACAACTAACCCCTTTCATTGGGTTAGGGAGCTCTATTGTAATTCAATGGATCAATAGTAGTTTTCATCTTCTTCTTCTTTCTTTTCTCTTGATTTTTGTTAGAATGCTTTCGGTCTTAATTCAATTGGATAGTTGTCTTGAGAGAGAAGCTATCCATAATTGGAATTCTTCGGAGCTTTGAGAGAGGAATGAAGAATTCATGCTAGAATTGCTTTCTCACAGTGGATTAGATTGGGGTTTGGATGGATATCGTGACATGTAATCCTACCAACATTTTGATCTATGAATCTGTGTGGTATAGTCAGTGACCGAACTTAAACTCTTTCCATGAGCAATGAAATCAAGACATTGGGCAATTGTTCATGCTTAGAGAGATTGGTGAGCCAAGACATTGGGATCCAATCATCTAAGATTGCCAAGCAATGTCAATGAATGCATTGATTGAGGAAGAGTTGAAAATGATTTGATCCAGAGAATGCAATATCTCCCAAAACCCAATGAATCCCCCATCTCTGATCTACCCATTCAATTTTACTTTCTGCATCTTTAATTTCATGCTTAATTCCCAGATCCCATTTAATTTTCAGCAATTTAAGATTTTGTCATTTAATTTCTAGCCATTTAATTTCTGTTCATTTACTTTCTTGCAATTTAAGTTTCTAGCCAACTTTAATTTCTGCAAATCCCAATTAAATTCTGATTTCGCTCAACTAGCATAATTCTCCAATTATAATTGCACGATCAACCAATCCCTGTGGGATTTGACCTCACTCTTTAGTGAGTTTTTACTTGACGACAATCCGGTGCACTTGCCGGAAGGAAATTTATTGAGAGGCAAATTTCCGGGCATCAAGAAGTAACAAAGCATCTCCTAACGCTTATCTGAAATTCCCACCAATTAATTACATACGTAACTTTATTTATTTTATGTTTTATTTATCTTTTAATTATCAACACTCATAACCATTTGAATCCGCCTGACTGAGATTTACAAAATGACCATAGATTGCATCAAGCCGACAATCTCCATGGGATCGACCTTACTCACGTAAGGTATTACTTGGACGACCCAGTGCACTTGCTGGTTAGTTGTGCGGAGTTGTGAAAAGTGTGAATCACAATTTCGTCCACCACTCCTCCATGATTTGCTTTCCCTTTTTTGAAGCTTGTGGCTGTTCCTCTTTCTCCCTGAGCTTTTCTTGGTCCTTCTCCTTAAGTGTCACTTCTTCCTTGCTGCTGGCCTCATCATTCTCCACAAGCTTCTTGTTAGTTTTTTTGTCATTTACCAAGGTTTTTCCACTCCTTAATTAGATTGCTTTCCATTCTTCTTTGGGATTGGAAATGGTGTCACTTGGTAATGCATTGGGTGATCTTTCAACCACTGTTTGCTTGGACAATTGGCCAATTTGCCTCTCTAAATTCTGCAGTAAAGCTTCATGGTTCTTGTTGGCCAATTTCTGATGCTTGATCATTTTTTCCATCATCATCTCCAAGTTGGAGATCCTTTGAGCTTCTTGGGGTGGTTGTGGTTGATTATGGGATGTTAAGGGTGGATGATAGTTATTTTGGCTAGTGGATGGGTTGTTGGGTGGATAGTAGTTGGGTTAGGGTTGATTGTTTTGTGGTTTTCTGTATTGGTTTTGGTTAGTGTTTTGATGGTTTTGATGGTTTGTGTTTCTGGAATTATTCTGGGTTGAGTTTCTCTGCTAAGGCTACTGGTTTTGGTTGTCTCCCCACCTCAAATAGGGGTGGTTCCTCCAAGATGAGTTGTAGGTAAATCCATGGAACTCATTTTGTCCAACTCCTTGGTTGTGCATGTATTGGACTTGCTCTTCATAGATTTCCTCATTCTGCCCCCCACCCAGCTGGTGGTTGATTTGGAGTGTTCACTACTGCAATTTGAAAACCATCAATCTTCTTGGCCATCATCTCCATCTGTTGTTGGATCTGTTGATGCATCACCTTGTTTTGTGCTAAGATGGTATCCACACCTTCCAGCTCCAATACACTCTTCCTTTGAGCTGGTTGGTGTTGCCTTTTATGACCATAGAAGTATTAGTTGTTTGTCACAGTGTCTATCAAATTTTGAGCTTCCTCAGCTGTCTTCATGAGTTGCACTGAGCCTCCTGTTGAATAGTCAAGTGCCTCTTGAGCTCTCAGTGTCAGTCCTTCATAGAAGTTTTGGAGTCTATCCCATTCACTGAACATTTCTGGTGGGCACTTCCTGATTAAAGCTTTGTATCTCTCCCAGACATCATACAATGACTCTCCATCCATCTGAGTGAATGTTTGTACCTCTGTCTTCAGTCTAATGATCCTTTGGAGAGGATAGAACTTGGCTAGGAACTTGCTCACTAGATCCTCCCAATTGTTGATGCTTTCTTTTGGAAATGCCTCCACCCATTGAGCAGCTTTGTCCTTTAATGAAAATGGGAATAGAAGCAACTTATATATGTCTGGTTTTACACCATTTGTCTTCACTGTGTCACATATTCTCAGAAAGGTGGATAGGTGCTGGTTTGGATCTTCCAAGGGACCTCCTCCATAAGAACAGTTGTTCTGCACCAAAGTGATGAGTTGAGGCTTCAATTCAAAGTTGTTTGCATTAATATTTAGAGTAAGTATGCTACTCTCATAGTGCCTTGGATTAGGGAAGGTGTAGGAAGCTAGAACTCTCCTTTGAGGATGGCCATTATTGTTAGCCACTCCCTCTGGTGAATTAGGGACATTCCCTTCCATCTCTTGGTTTTCTTCCTCTGATTCCTCTACTCCCATAACTCCCTTCCCTCTTGCTTCTCTTCTCAACCTTAAGAGTGTTCTCTCTGGCTCAGGATCAAAAGATGTGGGTTCACTTCTTCTCCCTCCTGACATGCAACCAAAACAATAAAAAACACAAACAGAGCACTCTGTAGCTTGAGTGCAGTTAGGATTAGTAGAGAAAAAGTCTCAAACAGTTAGTGTGCTTGATAAAAATGAAAGAGAAAGAAAAAAATGCTTAATCTAGATTATCACCCTACTTAATCATTGTCAATCTAAATCAATCCCCGGCAACGGCGCCAAAAACTTGATGAGGGAAAAACGATTCTACACAAACTCACCGACAAGTGTACCGGGTCACATCAAGTAGTAATAACTCACAAGAGTGAGGTCGATCCCACAGGGATTGATGAATTGAGCAACTTTAGTTAGGTGATGAATTTAGTTAAGCGAATATTTGATGATTTGAGTGAAACTTAATTAACAGAAGTAAAATTGCAAGTAAACTAAAATGCAAAATGAAAATTTGCTGAATCTTAAAGTGCAGAAGAAGTAAATTGTAGAAACTTAAAGAGAAAAAAAGTAAACAAGCTGAAACTTAAATTACAAGAAAGGTAAATGACTGAAACTTAAAGTGCAAGAAACTTAAATTGCTGAATCTAAATTGATAGAAAACTTAAATTGCATGAGGAATAAAGGGATTTGAGTGTTGGGATTCAAATTGAACTAGAAAATGTAAATTAAAGTAAATCAGAGAGCTATGAGATGAAGAGATTCAGATCAGGATCTCAATAGCAAAATAGAAATGGAAAATTGCTTGAAGAAACAAAATAGCAAGAAAACTTAGATCAATTATGAAATCCTAAAAAGAAATTGACAATTTCGGCAAAGTAACAAAACTAGAAAGAAAGTCTAAAGCTCAATTGTTCTCTTGTCAAAATAGAAAGGAAGAAATTGCAGAAGAAATTAAATGAAAACAGAAAAGAAGATTTAGATTCAATTTCCAATTCTTAGAACTATAAAAAGGAAAAGTAAAAGATGATTCTCATATGAAGAATTTCAGTGGAGTTCTTCAATCTAAGTTCAAAACCCAAAACAGAAAAATAGAAGTTGTGATGCGCATAAACGTGTTATGCTACGATTTAGGAAATTGCACGATCGGCAAAATTCCTTCCGGCAAGTGCACCGGTTATCGTCGTCAAGTAAAAACTCACAATAGAGTGAGGTCGAATCCCACAAGAAGAAAGAACAAACAGAAAGAAAACTTAGATCTGATCCCAATTCCTCCAAATTCTAAAAAGGAAAATTAAAAGAGAGAAAGCTAAAAAATGATAAAAAGTCCTCCTCAAATCAAATTTCTTTTATTTATACACTTTCTATTTTCAGTCATCAAAACTTGGAGTGGGCTTTTTTTGGTTTGGCCTTGAAGAAGTGGTTCCGGTTTTTCTTGGTTCAAGTGGATCAGTATGCATTTTGTGCTCCCAGTGGAGCGCTCAGTGCACTTAGTGAACGCTGCGTTCACTTCTCCCTTGGTGTGCATCCCTCGTGCCAATTTTCCTTCCTAGCACTGCCTTAGTGAATGCTACGTTCCTTTGTTTGAGTGCTCTCTTTCTTCACTTGGAGCGCTGCCTTAGTGAGCGCTACGCTCCTTATTTGAGCGCGCCTTAGTTCCTTGGCCAGCGCTCCCTTGTTGAGTGCTACGTTCATTATTTGAACGCTCCTAGTGTACGGATGGCACGAGGCCTTGGCTCCCAGGCTGAAATCTACGAAAAAGGTGAAAAAGTGAACGTAGCGCTCAATTCCAAAGTGAATGCTAGCTGTGTTGGCTATTGAGCGTGGCGCTTCCTTTTTGAACATAACGCTTTACTGATTACATCCCCTTTCTCTTCATTTTTTCACCTACAAGCAACCAAACAAGCAATCAAAGTCTCACCAAATTCACATGGTCTTTGCATTGTTCATGAAATCAATTAATTCTAGCATAAAACTATGATTTTGTGTAAAATAAATGATGTTTGATTGATTCAAAATAATCATAAAAATCCACTCAAATCACTTACTTATTGTGCAAGAAAGTGCATAAAACCTAATGAAACTAATGAAAAATGCTTGTGAAACTAGCATAAGATGACTTGTCATCAGAAGCATGCACTTTACTCATTCTAGTGTGCTTGAAATACTTCAAAGAAAACTTGTAGGTTAAGACAACCAAAGAAGAAATAAAGAAGCATAAAATCATTCAAGCAAAAATCAAGCAATGGTGAAATTGGATAATGAATGGACATTGATTGACATGCAAGGTAGCTTTAATGAACAAAATGGAATATGAAACTTACACATCAATCAATGACACATATTGAAGTTGTTTGCAACACCTAAGTGATATAGAGGTGGAAGACATGGATGCTATGGAACTTATGAAAAGAGATATAAGAGTTAAAATCAATAACATAGAAAGCATGGTTCACAAGGCTTTACAAAGCTCAAAAATATGTCACTAGGTAAGCTTTCAATCCAATCTCATAATTCCAAAATCTCAATGCATGATATATGTGATGTAAATAAGGGTCAATCATAAACAATCATCACCTAACAAAAAGCATTGATAATATACTATTGCCTAACAATAGATGATGAATGCATGGTGGCCAAAACATGCAATTCAAAAGACTTAGAAAGTTTGAAGGCAATGTAACATGTACTTGGTATTCACAAAATTAAGCATTAAAAACTCAAACCAAGTAACAATTTGTAACCTCAACAAAGAATCCAACAATGAAATTTAACAACAATCATGTTAAAATAACATCTTATCGGTAATAAGCAAAAATAGATAGCAAACAAAATTAATAATCCAACACTTATAATAAAAAATAGAAAATTAAACAAAAATTAAACTAACTAACTAACCAACTAAAAGAAATGGCGTTATATGGTGGTTGGTAGTGTTGGGTAATGATTGAAGGGTGGAAAAAAAAGAGAAGAGAGAGAAAAAGGAAAGAAATGGAAAAAAGAGAAGAAAAGAAGGGTGCTGAAATAAGGCAACCCACGCGTACGCGTGTGTCACGAGTAAGCGTGGTGAGATGAAATGGGTGCGACGCGTATACGTGGTGACGCGTATGCGTGGCATGGTGCTCTATTTTTCAAAAAATTTTTCAAGTTCTTGCACCAAACCAAGCATTCCAAACCTCCAAAGATCTACCAAAACACCACAAAACCTTATTTAACATACTAGACTACTAAATAAACTAAAAAAAACATGAAATTAAATTAATTTACCAATATATACAAGAGAGAAAAATGAAAAGAGGTTACCATGGTGGGTTGTCTCCCACCTAGCACTTTTATTTATTGTCCTTAAGTTGGACTTATGGGAAGCTCCTCATCAAGGTGGCTTGTGCTTGAATCCATCCTTGAACATCCACCAATGCTTGGACTTCCAATAGGCTCCATCATTCGAAATTAATAGCTCCAAGTTTTGATGGAGTTCCGCACAAGTTAAGGGATCCTAAAATTGATCCTCATATATTCTCGGATCCCAAATCTTATTTCTACACCCGTCTTCAAGTTGATCATCATTAATCCATTTGGGTGGCATGACCTTAGAATTCTCACTTAAGCGACCAAACATCCTCCTAGACCCAAGCAATCTAGCTCTACACTAACCCTTGCTATTAAGCCTTGAACATGCAACCATCATGAACTTTGATTCACAATCCCAACCACTAACCATCCCCCTTTTGCTCTTAAAGCCACAAAGAGCTCAAAGTTTTCCATCTGTCTCAAACAAACCATATTCAAGTGGAATCATAAAGGTTAGGGATAAGAGATTTACCCACTTGAATGAAAGAATGGATGGTGATGGCTTGGGGAGAGGTGTTTCTATTGGTCTTGTACACTCTACTCCCTTGTGTTCTTCCTTGATTACCTCCACCTCTAAGCAAGCTTCTTCAATTTCAACCTCTTCTTCTTTAATCTCTACGTCAAGTCCATTGGGAGAAAATTCAATTGTAGATAGGAATTCATCAATGATTGAATCCATCTCTTGCTCAACCTCTTCGAAGTCTCCAACTACGATATGCTTTGGAGGTAGTACACCCTCTTCAACATCAATTTCAAGCTTCTTGGAAGAGGGCTCCATAATTATACATTCCCATGGACTTTCAACATCTCCTAAATCTTCAACCACTTCTTCCTCTTCTTCAACAATCATAACTTCCTCTAATTGTTCCAATACAAAATCTAACTCCTCATTCTTCATTGGATTTTCCAATCTCTCCCTCATGCTACGCTCTTCAATTAATTCTCCACATGTGGCCATGGGAGTTCCTTGAGTGCTCAAACATTGGGAGGTTAATCGATTTACTACCTCGTCTAAGGCGACCGTGAATTCTAGTACCTCCCTTTTCATCTCTTCTTACCCTTAAAGGATAAGACCAAGGGTTTCATCTATTGGAGATTGGGGTGGGTAGGAAGGTTCATTATTTTGGAGAAAGGGTTCATAATAAGAAGGTGGTTCTTCTTAGTAGAAATATGGAGATGGTGTGTATTGAGGTGATTCTTGGGAGTAATTGTATTGGAATTGTGGTGGCTCTAAGGATTTTCTTACATAATGGTCACAAGGATGAGGTAAAGGTGATTGGTTATATGATGAATATGGGTTATAGGAAGGTGTTTGGTAAAAAGGGGCTTGTGAGTATGGTTGAGGGCTATGTTGAGGATGAGGTTCATAGGCATATGGTGGTGGTTATTGACGACCACAATGAGGAGCACCACATCCATTAGATTGATATGCATTAAGAGTGGAATTATACCTATAAGAAACCAGCAGAGGTTGTTGCTAAGAAGGTTGTCCATAAGCTTGAGGCTCCTCCCACCTTTGATTGTTCCATCCTTGATGCATATTCTCATTGAAATTCCCATTTTCTACAATATAATTGTAACCACACTCATAGCC
This sequence comes from Arachis ipaensis, assembly GCF_000816755.2. Classification (NCBI taxonomy): domain Eukaryota; kingdom Viridiplantae; phylum Streptophyta; class Magnoliopsida; order Fabales; family Fabaceae; genus Arachis; species Arachis ipaensis. The sequence continues at coordinate 59,031,623 of NC_029787.2, read as the reverse complement.
AAAAGGGTGAGAATTCATAGTAAAAAGAGAAAATAGAGATAAAAGCTACAAGAAATAACGAAACAAAGTCCTAAAACTAGCACAAACTAACAAGCAATCCAAAAATCAAGCTATTTACAATATTAACATATGTACAATAACCAATAACAAGGCACACATTTGCAATTCCCCGGCAACGGCGCCATTTGATATAAGAAAAATTGTCGATATAGAATTTCTCAATGAAATCTCGTTGCAAGTATAGTTCTAAACCAACAAACAATCCTCAATCAAAATTTAATTTGTTTGTCACAAGTACAAACCCCAATAAAAATAACCGAAGTATTTAAACCTCGGGTCGTCTCTTAAGGAATTACAGGAAAGTGTGCTCAATTATTGGTTATGGGTTGTATATTTTGGGGTTTGAATAAGGGACAAGAAATGTAAACTGAAAGAAAGTAAATGGAACTCAAATGTAAAAAGGTCTTGTAAAAGGTTGATGGTTAAGGATCTTTATCCTTGTTACTAACCACAACATGATAATTGCAAGGATCAATCCCATTAAGTCATCCTCTAACTAGTGAAGGAAAGTCAAATAAGATTTATCAATCCTAATCCATTAGTCCTAGCCACCTCACTAATTAACTTGGTGGAAGCTAGAGTCAATGGACACCAATTATCAATCACTTGGACATTAGTAACTCAAGTTCACCTAAGTTACCATCCCAAGCCAACAACATAAAAATCTACTCTAACATCCTTCCAAACATTTTGTCAAACACTTGGAAGGCATAAAAAGAAAGTAAAATAAAATTTCAATAAATATAAATCTACAACTACCAATTGCAAGAAAATTAACAACAACAATGCAATTAAATAATAAAAGAAATCAAACATAAATTGCATTAAAAGAAAATAAAAGGAACAAAAGTGCATCAACAACAAGTAAAGAAAAACAAAGAGTAAAATACTAAACTAGGAAAGCAAAGGTAAAGGAACAAGAAATTAGAAAGGAAAAGTAAATCAAAGCAAGATTCAAACCTAGATCTAAAGAAATCTTAATCTATATCTAACCTAATTCTAGAGAGAAGAGAGTGCTTCTCTCTCTAGGAACTAACTAAAGCATGGTGAAAAAAAAACTAAACTAGTTGCTCCCGCCCCCTGTCAAATCTTCAATTCTGCATGAAGTAGTCTCTGAAATCAGTTGGATTTAGGCCTGGAAAGCTCAGAAATCGCCCCCAGCATTTTCACTTTAATGAGGTCACATGCGAGCTGTGACGCATACGTGTACGCGTCGCTTGGTGTTTTGCTTCTCATGCATATGCGTCATGTCACGCGTACGCGTCGCCTGGTGACCTCATCTCCACGTGTGCGCGTCGATGAATGCACTACAAACCCTTGATTTTCCATGAATTCTCCACTTTGCATGCTTTTCTCTTCACTCCTTTGATCCATTCCTAGCCCTTTTCAACCTGAATTCACTAACAAACACATCAAGGCATCTACTGGAATCAAAGGTGAATTAAAACTAGCAAATTAAAGGCCTAAAAAGTATGTTTTCACACTTAAGCACAAATTAAAGGAGAATTACAAAACCATACTATTTCATTGAATAAATGTGAGAAAAGTTGATAAAATCCCCTAAATTATGCACAAGATAAACCACAAAATTAGGGTTTATCAAAGACTTAATATGAAATTGCGACTGATTAGTAGGCTTTCCTTATGATTTCAATTGCTTTCATAGAGTTTCCTCTCTTGTTGCGTAAGATTTTATTTTATATAGAGGGGTAGGTGTGGTATGTTGAATCTGTATTTTATTTTGGTTTTACTTGTATATGATTTATTATTAATAGTATTTATGTGATTATCATCAATTGAAAATCTTTGATATATGACGTTAAAGAATAAAAACAAAATTTTTTTGGCATTTTCTCAAAAACTAAAATGCGATATCGATATAAAGGCTCAATAAATAAGTAGTTAATGTTAGAAAAGGTTACGTAATGTTCTTTCTAGTAGAAATACCGTGACTTAAGTAAGGTATTTTGCTAGAAGGAACATCACATTATGGTATCAGAGCAGTCCTTCCTGTAGAGTCTTGGGAGTGGACTGACTATGCTTCATTGCATACTCTGACATGTCATAGTGACGAGAGTTTATGTTTTATATGCATGACTATCTGTTAATTAATGCTATCAGTTTACCATAATATACTTCATGGTATTAAGTTTGGCCAACTTAACACTAATGATTTATGTATATGGAAACACTAATTTGTTATCATAGACAAAATAGAAGTAGTAGATAATGCGAGTCACTGGGTTTGGGTACGTTAGAGGTTACTTTTTAAAATCTATTCTGTTTCGAAGTATAATCTTTGCTCATGCCGTGTAACTTAGTCACTTTTTTTTTCTTTTATCGGTTGCGTTAGGATTACTTGTTTTAGATTTCTCTTTTAAGATATGATTCGACTCCTATTTTACCATACTTCATCGTTCCTGTACATTTCTACTTGATTGTAATCCTAACTATTCATTTGAATCTTTTGAAATGTTTATCTTGTATATTGCTTATATTCCTCCTCATGAATCATGTGTTTCTTAATTTAACTTTGGAAATTGTTTTGATACGACACTGATCCTTGAATCTTTGGAAACATTAAGTATCCTCCTTCGGTTGGTTTGTGTTGACATGTGCGTATTAATCGTGTTAAGTGATTTACCAAATCATATATTCCTCTAACTCTTATCTTGGAATTCTTTGTTTTAATTATTTTCCTTGAGATATAATTTGAATTCTTTTTCTTTACATTCCATATCTTACGCATACCTTAATCTGTTCACACTTCTGATTATGTTAAGATCCTTTGAACATAGTTATTGATTTCGCATTTCTCTACATGAACTATATAATCTCTTGAGGTGATTTGAACCTGCCATGCTGTGATACATCATATTTTATAGTATCCTCTCTGAGTTTTGTTTTTGATTTCATTCAAGATGATTTGATTTGATTTCTATACAAGATATTCTTCGATTTTGTGTTCCTCTACATAGACGACATAATCTCTTGATAAATTCCAGACTTGTTTTGGTGCGATATATCTTTTCTTATCATTTCCTTCTTGAGTACTTGTTTCAGATCCTCTTTGAGAAAGTTTCGATTCAATTCTTTTGTTACACGATTGTATCCACAACCCTTTTTGAATGGTGGTAAAATTGTTTTTAATTCAGCATATACTTCCTTACATAAACTCTGAAACTTCTTTATATAGTTTAATCTTATTTATTTGTAATATCCCACTTATCTTTTATTGATTTATAGAAAAATTCTATTTCAGAATTTATTCTCAAAATAGAACTTGATTTTCTTCCAATGTTACTACAATTTTATGCCTACCCTTATTTAATTATATACTTAATTATCCTCCAAGATTTTTAAAGGAAATATTTTGCCATTAGCACTAAATAAGCTTTATTTTCCAAACCTCATAATTTATTTTAATTTGAAATTAATTTGGCATAACATATCATTTATACTTTGTTTAGTTCTTTTGAAAAATGTTGAATCATTATATATTTTCTTTTGAAAAGATAAACCACTTTCATTTGGTTTAATTTGAAGTTGATTTATTTTTCATATTATTGTTCATATTGAAGCTTTTTTTATTCAAAATTCTTTCATAATATTTTGATTTGACTCTCTTTTCGGTACATTTCATTATTTATATACATCCTTGTTTATTGATGATTTCAAGCATTCTTTCAAGTCCTTGCGAAATATTATCCTTGTCGCCTACCCTTCCTTTCTAGTATTTTGTATCTTCGAGTAAAGTCAGTGTAACACCCTACCACACAAAGCTTTACACCTAGGATGTAAAACAGAGGTGGCGAGGCGCTACGACCTCTAAAATAAAATACATACGTATAATAAATAAAAGAATATAATAAACTAGGAGCCTTGAAAGATGGGTAAAATAAAATCGCAAAATAAAAAGCTCAACGCTCCGGAGACAGAACAACTTGCGTGTGAAGAAACCTCAAGATCATAGATACGAGTAAGCTAAAAAGTGAATAGAGAGCCAAAAAATTACAGCATAACTAGCTCCTGACTCAGCCTACGAAGCCAAGACTGGCCGAAGAATATTTACATATACATACAAGTATCCCCGAATACTCAAAATACAGGAATAAGGCCCTAACTCTCCTTCAACCTCTTTGAGGAACAAAATAATCGAGTTTATTGGAGAGAAAGTTAAACACATAAGTAAATATATATACAAACTGAAAACCCAAAATAACCCAGGGACTACTCCGCTTCAGGGATCCAGACGTCTAGCGAGGAGCCTCTCGACCTGCATCTGAAAACAACAACACAGTATTCCGGTTCTCAGCATGGTAAAGGTGTCACGCGTATAGTAAATAAGGTCCTAGGAATGCCAGAGGCAATCCTAGAACTCCGTCATTCAATTGTCAGACTTAATTTCTAAACAGAAACCATAAATAAGGGTAAGTAACCTAAACATTTCTGAACTTACTCACTTTTTAAACCTAACATAACTCCAAACCATTTCACCCTTCCTCCATCCCTCCACCATCCGTAATTCAACAGAGACAAGCAACCAAACAAGTTCACACACAAATAATAAGCAGATAGTGCAAGTAGAAAGTATAACAGGTAACAGGATGTATATATTCAGTTAGGCAATCCCATGTAATGCATATCAATCAAGACAAACAAATGCACATGATATATGCCTGTCCTATGGCTGATGAGGCTCATCTGTCAGTTATCCAGCCAACTCGACAAGTCCGAAAACCTGAGACTGTCCCTTGTCGCACATCCCCAAGAGTCTATGCATAGATTTAACATTCATTCATCATTTAAAACACTCAATAGGGGCTATCCATACCCGGAAATTTATACGTGCCCGGTCACCCTTACGACGTAGGGTCAACAGAGTATCGAAGTTCAACCTGGAACACATGGTGGCAAGCCACGGTTCTTACCCAGGGAAACTCGTATCTCAGATATCATCATTCATAAGCCATCTCATTTTCGTAATCAATATTTAATCATTTATCAAGCCATAGCATTAAACTTTATTTAACATTCTCTTCTCCTTCACATAACTCATCATTTTACTGCTTACTTCATTTCCAAGCTATCTTATTTTCCTTGTTTCAACTAGCTACTAGACTTAGTACTATACCTTAAGTCTAAAAGGAAGAAAAATGGAGGTTTAAGAGTGAAAATCCGGTTTAAAACACCAAAAATCTGGTTCTGCAGCAAGCCAAAACCACACGTGCGTGTGGGCCATGCGTACGCGTGGGAGTGTGAAAAATAGCACGCGCGTGCATTCCCTTACCATGCGTACGCATAGGTGATAACAGCATGTCAAGTGTACGCATGGATTACGCGTACGCGTGGTCATTCATGTTGGTTCTTCATGCGTACGCATGGACTACTCAAGCATGCGTAGTTTAAAATGTCACGCCACACGTACGCGTGGGCCATGCATACGCGTGGACGTACGTTTTTCCAAAAAAAGGAAGATTGTCCAGAAAGCTGTATAACCAAAGATTTATCTCCTGCATAACACTCTTTTTACATCAAAATTCCATCATCTATAACTTTCTCTACAAAATTCTGTTTTTCACAAAATTTATATCATTCAAAAACTTGTAAAACCACCTTTTAGTTGAGATAAACCACATTTCCATCCAAATTTTTAGGAGTAAGTTATGGACTACCAAAGTTCATCAAAACCCACTTTTTACCAAATTACTTCCAGACCTCATTTTCACCAAATTCATATTCCTTACCCATAAAACCTGCATATTCATAACATATCAAGCCCATTTCATTAATAACTACTCCTAAACTACTTTTAACTAATTCAACAAGTCATAGCCACCAATATATATCAACATATATCACATATATGAGCAACCCTTTATTAACATATATTAACCCTTCAACATATATATCAACCCTTGATTGACATATATCAACCAAATTCCATTAACATATATCAACATCATCATCAACTCTTCATTAATAATTCCAAGAACACATATTCAATACCAACAACTCATGCTCATAAATTCCAACACAAGCTCAATTTCAACAACACATATTCAATAACTTCAACAACTCATGCTCATACATTCCAATACAAGTTCAACCATAAATGTATCCAACATCTTCACAAAGCTAATCATTTAATGCATCTAACTATTTTAACTTAACCTATGGTTCTCTAGACTAAGTTTTCACAACACCTTAAATGTTAAACGCGCGAAACCTAAACCATACCTTAGTCGATCACTTTATTTAATCCAAGGTAGCCTCACAAGCTACAGCACAGCCCCTCAAGCTCAAAGAAACCAGCCACAATCTTAGCTTCAATCACCACCAAGCTTCCAAATGCTTACTTTTCAATTCCAATGCTTATATATACACTTAATTCACACCTAATACACATATATATTCCAAATTCAGCTTTTACATAGTAAAATAAAAATTGACTCGGGTTTAGGTTGTTCTTACCGTACCCATTGATGATTGGAGTACAACCCAACAATTATCCAATTTTAGATTGAACCTAAACCACCAAAATTATCAAAATCACTCAAAACCTCAACAATTTTCGTGTAGAAAAGGGGCACAGTGAACTGGGAATGAATTGGAGAGAAACTTACCACTTTGTTCGGATAGAATTGAAGAAAACTCCGAGACGAATGCGTGGCCGTAAACAGCTCGTCAATCGGAGCTCCGGATTGAAAGTTACAGAAGATTG